>NC_134706.1:115496528-115821028 GCF_043290135.1 Rhipicephalus microplus
GCGACGAATGATGAATCTCCGATCTTGATTCGTATGGTGCACTTTCCGGTAGGCGCCAGCAGCTGGCCTCCGGCTTCTCTAATTTGCGGCCCCGTCTATTTCATTTTTACTTTCTTGAGTTTTTCGGCCAGATTCGCAATCATTATTGAAAAGTCCGCACCAGTGTCGACCAGTGCGGTCACGTTGTGACCGTCAATTGAAAGTGTAATGTCGGCGGTGACAATCTCGTCTTTCGTTGGTTCATTCAAAATGTGCGACGCTTCGTGCGGCGGTAATGGGAGATTTTCAACTCTTCGGCAATTCGCAACCTTCCCCCCTAAGGTCGCTGCTTTTAATTTCCCCGGCGCGGACTGGGAGATCTTCTCGCCTTGTTTGTGGTGCTACCTCTGTTAGATTGGGGAAAATGACCAGGCGAGGGCGAGTGTGACCGGAACCCATGAGAAACGTCCCGCGGGATCGTCGTGCTCGTATCAACGTTGCGTCGTCCATCAAAATAGCGCCGAGTGGTAGTCGACGGAAATCCTTGATACCCGGCAACGCGATGAGGACAATACCGCAAGATGTGGCCTGCTTCCCGACAATGGAAGCACTGGGGCCTGTAGTCAGGGGTACGCCATATGTCGGTTTTGCGCAGTGGGGGTCGCATCGGCGTCGACATTTCCCAGTAGTACCATGGCACTGTCGGTGGCTGTTGCTGGTGGTACTGCTGAGGCGGTGGCACGTTAGATCTAGGCTGTCGACGAAAAATATCCGCATATGTTGGCCTGACTATTTCAGTGTTTGGCTCGGGAAGTGAAAGTGCTTGTTTTATTTCTTGGCGAACAACTTTTGCGACCAACGCAATCGCACAGTCATTCGGTGTGGCAGCGTGCTTTTTCACCTCTTCTTGCACAATTTCGCGTATCAGGTAACGCAAAGAACGCTTGTCAGGTGTCACAGTGGTCACAGCAGTTGCGCTGATTTGTCCGCTGTTGTTTGGGCGGTCGTACTGGCAGTAACGTAGCTGTAGTGCGCGTTCGATGGCGGTCGCCTTCTTCGAAAATACGTCGGCACTTGAAGGTGGGTTCCGCACAAGACCAGCAAACAGCTGCTATTAAACACCGCGCATGGGGTAGGTGATCTTTCTATTTTCGGACATATTGGGATCGGCTCGATGAAAGAGACGGGCCATGTCCACAACAAAAATAGCTACAGACTCGTTGAGCATTTGAATCCGTGACTCGAGGAGTCGTTGTGCATGCTCCCGCTTTTCGGTGTTTGCGAAGGGGTCCAGGAACTTCCGCTGGAACTCGTCCCACGTTGACCACACGCGATTCGTGAACCATGTATGAGCCCCGTCTTGAAGAGGGAAATACACGTACCCCAACTTCTGTGCGGCGTTCCACCCGTTAACGTTGGCTGTGCGCTCGAACTCTTCAAGCCAGACATCGGCGTCCTCATGTGTTGACTTGGAAGTCCACAGGAATTTTAGGGGTGAAAACAGTCATCTGTGTCGTGCTTGGGCTCGTCAGGGTGGGGCAACTGCTTCCAGTCGCGGTCATGTTTCCCGTCCAAGGACCGAACTCTGGGCTCAGGCCTAACAGGCGGCGGCTGGCGCGGTGAACGGGTGTTTCGACGAGCGGAAGTCTTTCCAGACTATATCCCGGGCTGTTGGAAGGTGTCCTGGACATATACCCAGCTCCTCCACCAGTGTCACGACGCAGACACAGCAGGAGTCTGATAGAGAAAAGCTCACTTTAATTAAAATGAAAGGCGCTCGTAAAGAGGACCGCGCAAGAGCTTCGTCTTTCTTTCTAGCTGCGCGAGCTCTCCTCTGCAGGTGCAGGTTGAATGCGGCAATATATATATATATATATATATATATATATATATATATATATATATATATATATATATATATATATATATATATATATATATATATATGCAAGAAAGAGACGAAGAGACTTTTACGGAAGCGTCTTTACTGAACGTTTTCAGCTTGTCCACCAGATAGCTGAAAACGTTTAGTAAAGACGCTTCCGTGAAAGTTGCGTTGTCTCTCTCTTTCTTGCATACAACACGTCGGGTCCAGCGTGAATGACCTTCATAGAATCTGGTATATATATATATATATATATATATATATATATATATATATATATATATTGTCACGAGGTTGTGATACACGCAGCACTTGAGAGGAAGCACGCAGGAGTCAGGGCGGTGTCAGGTGAACTGTTTATTGGGCGAACTTGTGCCCAGCAAAACAGGGCCAAACACAACTCATAGTAACAGCGGCGTGAACAGTCGTCGGCCGACGGAAAAAAAGAAAAGACCCCCAGTGGCGCACTGCGCCGACTTTTTATACACGCGTCCTAACGCGTTCCAGAGTGGCATACAAGATAAACGCGGCCTGCGTTGCGCCTAACAGAAAGTGATAGCGTCTTCCTTCGTAAACCAAAAGAACCGCACGTGTCAGTCTTTTTATACACGCGTCGTAACGCGTTCCAGAGTGGCATACAAGATAAACGCGGCCTGCGTTGCGCTTAACAGAAAGTGATAGCGTCTTCCTTCGTAAACCAAAAGAACCGCACGTGTCGGTCTTTTTATACACGCGTCGTAACGCGTTCCAGAATGGCATACAAGATAAACGCGGCCTGCGTTGCGCTTAACAGAAAGTGATAGCGTCTTCCTTCGTAAACCAAAAGAACCGCACGTGTCACTATATATATATATTGTAGGCATTCATTAAGCACATCACCTATCTTTACACATATTCATCATCATGAGTGGTCGTCATCTTCTTCTGCTGGGGGGACTTGGCTTGTCTGAGTTCTGTGCCTTGGGCGTGGTCGCTTCATCGTGTCTTCCGGGCCTAATAAAGGTTGCCTTTACTGTTACATCACAAGTGGTGGAGTGTGCTCTACGATCTTCCGTCCTCTCCCAGCCTGATCTGCCTCCTGGAGCTGCGCTCAGGTCGTCGTTTGTACCAGGTGTCCGGTAACATGCCTCAGGACGAGCCAACCGGCGCTTCTGCGTCTACCTCCACGGCCCCGGCTACCACGGCCTATCCATCGTGGATTATCACCACGCACCAGCGTGAGCCGCCCACGTTCGCCGGACTTCGAGGTGAAGATGTGGAAGATTGGTTGGACCTGTTCAATCGAGCGAGTTCCACTAACAACTGGGATGATCCTACCAAGCTTCGCCGTGTTTCTTTCTACCTCACGGGCGTAGCGAAAACATGGTTTTTCAATCATGAAACGGACATTACGGACTGGACGCGTTTCAAGCAACAGCTTCGCCAAATTTTCGGCACCCCGGCGGTTCGTTCAGCTCTCGCGAAGAAGACACTAGATTCTCGCAAGCAACAATGCGGTGAGTCCTACACATCGTACATAGAGGATGTGCTTGCTCTCTGTCACCGTTTCAGCACGTCCATGTCTGAATCAGAGAGAGTTCGTCATCTACTGAAAGGGATAGGCACGGTCGCGTTCAATGCCTTGGTCATTCAGAACCCGACTACGGTCGCTGACGTTGTTGCCACGTGCCAACGCCTGGAAGAACTTGAATCCCAACGGTTACCGCCGGACAGCTCTGAAACCACTACCACGACTGATGCCTCATTGCGTGCCATGATCCGGGCGCTTATACGGGAAGAGCTACAATCGTTCGGCCTCTCAATGACACCGAGTCCACCTCCCCCCTCCAACAATGTTTTGCGGGTTGTTATCAAAGAGGAGTTGGCGTCCATGACCAGGCCAGCGTTCGTAGACACTCCAGTACCTCGACTCCAACCGACGTACGCACAAGTCCTCGCTGGCTCACCACCCGTGGTACAACCGATGCCCGCATACTCGACGCCTGTCCCGCTGGCTTCGTTAACTCCGAGTGTGACTAGCCAGCCCTTTCACCCACCGTGTCGGCCGCATCGTCCGATCTGTTATTACTGCGGCTATCGGGGCCACATTGCACGCGTCTGTCGGAAGCGTCAGCAGGACGAGCGTCGTGGACTCGACACCTACGGACGGGATGATGGGACAAGCTGGTACGCTTTCCAACGTCGTCCTTATGATCCGCCGCTACGCCGCTCACCGTCTTCAACTGCGACATCTGAGCCAACCAGTTCCTACCACTCTACTAGACGCCGCTCACCCTCACCCCTCCGCCGTTCCACGTCTCCATTGCGACCTGTCTCGCAATTCACCAACCAACGCCCGGAAAACTAACCTCTGCAGCTTTTGGAGGAAAAGCTGCATCGAACGAAAAGACAGAAATTCCTTCATTGCGTCCATATAATACGATAGCTGTTTTAATAGAAGGTGTGTACGTGGACGCTTTAATAGACACTGGTGCCTCTTTGTCTGTGATTGATCGTTCTTTGTGCTCACGTCTACGAAAAGTCACCACCCCTTATGATGGACCTACACTGCACGCTGCTCAAGGGGACGCCATTAGACCTGCCGCTATGTGCACCGCTCGTGTTTTCATCGCTGGTATTCTTCATTTTGTACAATTTGCTGTGCTGAATTCGTGTGCCCACCAGATTATATTAGGCTGGGATTTTCTGTCTACGGCGAACGCTTCCATCTGCTGTAAAGAAAATGTTGTTCATATGATGGAAACTGACTATGCCCTGTATGCGGATGACAAGCCCGTTCGCTTGCTCGCTGCTGAAGAGACCGAGCTACCACCTGGTCATCAGCGGATAGTTGCCATCACTTCTAATGTGATCGACTCTGGTGACGTGTTTGTCCAACCATCTGCACGCTGTCTCGCAAGAGGTATAGCCTTTTCTTCAGGTCTAGCGCGATTCCACAATGGCTCCGGACTTCTCTACGCTACAAACCAGACTTCTGAAAAAATTCTCATTCCTAAAGGCACCACAATGGCTTGCGTTTCTGAATCTCAACCTGTCTCTGTTGTCTCTCTTATGCCAGCGTGTTCTGACCTTCCTTCTATTGGACGTTCATCAAGCGTTTCTGTTCTTGCTGCGACTATTAGTCCAGAACTGACCTCTTCACAGACAGATGAGTTGCTTGCCTTGCTACAAAAGCATAGGAGATTGTTTGATGCCCATTCCTCATCTCTGGGACAGACGTCCATTATTAGGCATCGTATCCAGACCGATGGCACTTCCATCGTACGCCGTCGACCATATCGCGTCTCCTCATCCGAGCGTAAAATCATTGAGCAAAATGTAGCCGATATGCTGCAACGGAACATTATACGTCCCTCCGCGAGTCCTTGGTCATCCCCTGTTGTTTTAGTAAGGAAAAAAGATGGCTCCGTGCGGTTTTGCGTGGACTACAGAGCACTTAATAAGATTACCCACAAGGATGTTTACCCCATGCCGCGCATAGACGATGCTTTGGATTCACTGCAAGGTGCTGAGTACTTTTCAAGCCTAGACCTGCGTTCAGGTTACTGGCAAATACCCATGCACGAGGGTGACAAAGAAAAGACAGCGTTTTCAACACCAGATGGGCTGTATGAATTCAACGTCATGCCATTCGGCCTTTGCAATGCTCCAGCAACATTCGAGCGGATGATCGACACAGTTTTACGAGGCTTGAAGTGGAAGACTTGCTTGTGCTATTTAGACGATATCGTTATTTTCTCGTCAACCTTCCCTAAGCACTTGCAACGACTGGACGAAGTTCTTACGTGCCTTGCAAACGCAGGCCTTGAGCTGAACACCAAGAAGTGCCGTTTTGCGAGCAAGACGATTAAAGTGTTAGGCCACATCGTAAGCAAGGACGGTATTCGTCCCGATCCTGACAAGATTTCCGCTGTCCAACACTTCCCGCGTCCTGAAAAAGCCAAAGATTTGCGCAGTTTCCTCGGCCTCGCTTCTTATTTTCGCCGATTCATTCGAGACTTCGCCTCAATAGCTTCACCATTGCACAAGTTGCTCGGATCAGGCGTCGCCTTTGTGTGGTCTCCTGAATGTGAAGCGGCGTTTGCCCAACTGAAGTGTGCACTCACATCCGAACCAGTCCTCTGCCATTTCGACGAAACCGCGCCTACGCTCCTGCATACAGACGCTAGTGGTCGAGGCATTGGTGGAATTCTTCTACAGCGAGACAAATCTTCACGTGAGAAAGTCGTCGCATACGCGAGCCGTGCACTGACCCCTGCTGAAAAGAATTATACCATCACCGAACAGGAGTGCCTAGCGGTCGTATGGTCGATACAAAAGTTTCGACCTTATCTCCACGGCCGCCACTTTACTGTGGTTACGGACCATCACGCCTTGTGCTGGCTCTCGACAATCAAGAACTTGTCCGGCCGCCTTGGTCGCTGGATTCTTCGCTTACAAGAATACGACTTCACTATCACATACAAGTCGGGAAACAAGCATCAAGACGCCGACGCCCTTTCGCGTTGCCCGCTCTCTTCGGAGCCGCTTAACAAACCCGCCACTGCTGCACACGAGAAGCTTTCGCCCGTCTCTTCCCTACATGTTTCGTCATTAACTACTTTGGACCCAACTTCTCCAAGCGAGTGTGGTTTGTTCTTATCTCACCAACGTGCTGACCCTTACTGTCGCCGCATCATGGACCGTCTTGACGGGACTTGCCGGCCCCCTAACGCCCGTCTTCGCCGACAGCTGACGCAATTCAAGCTCAACAACCACGTCCTGTACCGTCATATCTACCACCCTGATGGTCAACGCTGGGTGCCCGTTCTACCTCGCTCTCTTCGGTCTCAAGTCCTCAAGACATATCACGACGACATGTCTGCTGGACACATGGGCTTCCAGAAAACGTATGACCGCATAAGATGTCACTACTACTGGCCGGGCTTGTCCACCTGTGTCGCGAAGTACGTTGCCTCATGCGCCCTTTGTCAGCGTCGCAAGCTACCTACATCAACTCGAAGTGGACAATTACAACCGCTTCCGTGTCCCCTGCAACCATTCGAGGTAGTTGGCATTGACCTGTATGGTCCGCTTCCTATGACTGTCACGGGCAATCGTTGGATAGTTACAGCTGTCGACCACCTGACCCGCTACGCCGAAACAGCTCCCGTGCCTTCTGCATCAGCTTCGGAAGTGGCCGACTTCGTCCTTCGAGCAATAATCCTTCGACACGGAGCTCCTCGTGTAATCCTGAGCGACCGTGGAAGAGTATTTCTTTCAGCACTCGTCGAAGAAGTGCTCAAGGCAGCCGGCACTACACACAAAACAAGCTCCAGTTACCATCCTCAGACGAACGGCCTGACTGATCGCTTCCATCGTACACTGTCAGACATGATTGCGATGTATATCGAACCCGACCACAGAAACTGGGACACCATTTTGCCATTTGTCACTTTTGCGTATAATACCTCTGTACAGCGCACAACCGGTTACTCGCCGTTCTACCTCGTCCACGGTCGCTTCCCCTCTTCTTTCCTCGATGTTTCGTTCTTCTCTGCGCCTGTCAAACCATGTTCATCTTCAAGTGAACAATACGTGTCTCGTCTACTTCATTGCCGCCAGCTGGCTCGCGTCAACACTTAAGCCAAGCAACAGGATCGCAAGCTTGAATATGATGCCTCCCATCGTGCCGTGTCTTTCAGCCCTGGCGACGAAGTCCTCCTTCTTACACCCATTCGCACTCCCGGACTGTGCGAGAAGTTTCAATTACGTTTTATTGGCCCCTACACTGTCTTGGAGCAAACGTCTCCTGTGAATTATCGCGTGGCACCCGTTCTTCTTCCGACGGACCACCGCTACAGGGCAGCAGAAATAGTCCACGTATCCCGCATGAAGCCTTTCATACGGCGTTCATCTTCGCTTTAAAATGCGGCCAAGAACTGCGGTCAGGATGACCGCTTTCACGTGGGGGGGGAAGTTAGTGTAGGCATTCATTAAGCACATCACCTATCTTTACACATATTCATCATCATGAGTGGTCGTCATCTTCTTCTGCTGTGGGGACTTGGCTTGTCTGAGTTCTGTGCCTTGGGCGTGGTCGCTTCATCGTGTCTTCCGGGCCTAATAAAGGTTGCCTTTACTGTTACATCACAATATATATATATATATATTGTTACGGAAAAGAAGAGACGCCGTAACGACGAGGCTGGGGATGAAATATATTCCAAACCAGCGGTAATGGCGTGTCCGGTTCACCAGCGATCGAGCCGAGACAACCCTTCGTCTTCCTCGTCAGGCACACACGCGCGTCGCCCCCTATAATGTCAATACACATGCATGTAGCATAACCACCGGCGGCGCAAGCGCCGTCTCGGCGCATTTAGATGTCAACGTCACTAGGAGAGTTGTAGGGCTTCAAGCGTGCAACATGTACAATATCGGTAGCCTGTTGGGCACATGAAGGCAACGGGGTGGCAGGACCAATTTCATATGTTACAGGCGTAACCACACAAAGGACTCAGTATGGGCCTGTGTAGCGAGTAAGCAGCTTCTCTGACAAGCCAACTTGACGGGTCGGAGACCAGAGCAGTACCAAAGAACCAGGTGGAAAGTGTACGTCACGGTGTCGTTGGTCATACAAGCGCCGTTGCTTCTCTTGAGAGGTCAGAAGGCGAGTACGGGTGATTTCGCGTGCGTGAGCGGCCCGAGTGATAGCGTCCATGGCATATTCACTGGTCGGTACTCCAGGGGACGGTAGGACGGTGTCTAGAGGCAATGTTGGTTCTCGGCCAAACAGCAGAAAAAATGGAGAGTAGCCGGCAGTGTCGTGGCGCGAAGAATTGTAGGCAAATGTGACGTACGGCAACGCGAGATCCCAGTCGGTGTGGTTGGTAGAAACATACTTAGCGAGCATGTCTGTAAGAGTTCGATTTAGGCGCTCCGTTAGTCCATTGGTTTGCGGGTGGTATGACGTAGTCAGCTTGTGTCTCGTTTTACAGGACTGCAAGATGTCGGCTATGACCTTCGACAAAAAGGTGCGGCCACGGTCTGTAAGCAGCTGCCGTGGGGCTCCGTGTTGCAAAATAACGTCCTTGAGGAGGAAGTTGGCGACATCTGTGGCGCAGCTTGTTGGGAGAGCTCGTGTGGTGGCATAACGCGTGGCGTAGTCGGTGGCCACGGCTATCCACTTGTTACCCGAGGAAGACAAGGGAAAAGGGCCAAGTAGGTCCAAGCCAACGCGGAGGAAAGGTTCTGACGGAATATCGAGTGGTTGAAGGCGTCCGGCGGGAAGTGTCGATGGCGTTTTACGGCGCTGACATTTCTCACAAGCCGCAACGTACCTTCTGACTGAGCGTGCAAGCCCTGGCCAGTAGAAGCGTCGGCGTATTCGGTCGTAAGTGCGTGACACACCAAGGTGACCAGCAGTCGGAAGGTCATGAAGTTCATGTAGAACTTCCGAGCGAAGGTGTTTCGGAATGACAAGCAGCAGAGCCGGTCCATCCGGCTCAAAACTTTGGCGGTATAATACCCCATCGTGGAGCACGAACGAGCCATAGGACTGACTCGAAGATGGTGATTCGAGGCGCTCAATGATAGCACGCAAGGACGCATCATAGCGCTGCTCGTCACCGATGCATGTCATTTGTGAAAGGGAAAAGACGCAAGGCTCGGTGTCGGTGTCATGCATAGTGCTCGACTCAGCGACCGGGTAGCGTGACAGGCAGTCTGCGTCCTGATGTAGGCGTCTGGACTTGTACGTCACCGTAAAGGTATACTCTTGGAGTCGCAGAGCCCAGCGCCCGAGCCGGCCAGTAGGATCCTTCAGTGACGTAAGCCAACATAGCGCATGATGGTCAGTTATCACAGAGAAATTAGTGCCATATAAATATGGGCGAAACTTTGAGACTGCCCAAACAAGAGCAAGACATTCACGCTCCGTAATAGAATAGTTGCGCTCAGCAGCTGTGAGGAGGCGGCTAGCGTAGGCGACAACTCGGTCGTGTCCCCGTTGGCGCTGGGCTAACACGGCTCCGATTCCGTGACCACTAGCATCGGTTCGAACTTCCGTCAGAGCGAATGGGTCAAAGTTAGCCAATATGGGTGGAGTCGTCAGTAGCGTGATTAGGTGAGAGAAAGCAGCAGCTTGGTCGGTACCCCACGTAAATGTGACGTCTTTCTTTAGAAGCTCCGTGAGGGGTCGAGCGATGGTTGCGAAATCTTTCACAAACCTTCTAAAATAGGAGCAAAGTCCTACAAAACTCCGGACGTCTTTGGCTGACTGGGGTACAGAAAAACTGCTAACTGCACGAATTTTCTCGGGGTCCGGCTGCACACCAGAGGCGTCGACAAGGTGGCCCAACACTGTAATTTGCCGGCGTCCGAAGCAGCACTTCGACGAATTCAATTGGAGGCCTGCAGTGCGGAATATGTCGAGAATAGCTGACAAACGCTGAAGGTGGGTCTCAAATATTGGGGAATATACAACGACATCGTCAAGATAACAAAGACATCTTGACCATTTGAACCCTTGTAGCAGAGAGTCCATCATGCGCTCGAACGTGGCTGGGGCGTTGCATAGCCCAAATGGCATAACCTTGAACTGATATAGGCCGTCTGGAGTTACAAATGCGGTCTTATCTTGGTCTTTTTCGTCGACAGCAATCTGCCAGTAGCCGGAACGTAGGTCTATTGTGGAAAAGTATCGGGCGCCGTGGAGACAATCGAGAGCGTCATCGATGCGGGGTAAAGGGTAAACGTCCTTTTTCGTGATTCTATTCAGATGACGGTAATCCACGCAGAAGTGCCACGTGCCATCTTTCTTTTTAACGAGCACAACGGGGGACGCCCATGGGCTCGAAGAGGGTTCAATAATTCCTTTGGCTAACATCTTGGTGACTTCTTGGTGAATTATTTTACGCTCGGTGGCAGACACCCGGTATGGTCGCCGATGAATGGGATGGGAATCACCTGTGTTAATGCGGTGCTTGACGAGTGAAGTCTGGCCGAGTGGACGGTGGTCGACGTCGAATATGTGGCGGTATGAAGCCAGAAGGCGGCATAGCGCGGTTGACTTCTCAGGTTTGAGGTCCGGGGCGATCATGAAGCGTAAGGTCGAATCGAGGCACGTGACATCCTGCGAGTGATGTGGGTGCTCGGGACATACGTCTGCCATAAAACAGGTGACGTGGTCGTCAATTAAGGGCCTTAGTGTGGCGACCGAAATTCCTTGGGGTAGCACTTGTTTTATGAAACCGAAATTGATAACAGGTAAATATGTTCGGTTAGAGACCATGCTTACGACAGAGTGTGGGACGGTAATGTCACGCGCCAGCAGAACATCAGTAATCGGCGTCACGATATAATCACCGTCGAGCACGGGAGAGGGTGTTGCCAATTCGATGAATGTGAGAGCTTTAGGCGGTATCCGGAAGAAGTCAGTGGTGCACAAGCTGTTTGGGAGTTCAGGGTGAGAATCCGGGAGAAGAGGAAGTTCTAGGCAGAGAGAACCGGCGGCGCAATCGATGAGGGCAGAACGCGTCGATAGGAAGTCCATGCCGAAGATTAGGTCGTGGGGGCAATTTTCAAGCACCGTAAATAAAACGGGAACATGGCGGCCGGCAATACTAACACGAGCGGTACACATTCCAGTGATGGCCACAGTTCCACCATCAGCGACACGGAGGGCTTTAGTTGCTGCAGGCGTGAGGACTTTTTTGAGCAGGCGACACAGATGAGCACTCATTATAGACACTTGAGCTCCGGTATCGACTAACGCCGTCAAAGAAATACCGTCCACATACACCTTAATCAAGTTCGTATCAGTGGGGAGCGTCAATGGAGGATTTGGATCATTCGCAAGCGATGCAGCACTACCTCCCGGAGCTGCATGATCTAGTTTTCCGTCCGAGAGGATCCACAGTTGACCGGCGACGGATAGCGGCGTGGTTGGGGCGATGGGGAACGGCGACGTTGAGGTGGCGGTGAACGAGCAGTGGAGCGGCTGTTGGAGATGTCGGAAGAAGGGTACACACGACTGGGCGAATACCGACAGGAGTCCTCGTATGGTCGATTAGAGGAAAATTGGCTCCAGTTTGAGGGCGTCCAAGTGCTGCGGCAGTAGCGGGAGATATGGCCAACTCGGTGGCAGCGGAAGCAGATCGGCTTGTCGTCTGCAGTTCTCCATTCCGCCGGATTGCGGGATCGCGGAATAAAGTGTAAGTCATGGCATGGTGCATTTGTTGTCATTGGTCTGGAGACGGGTCGGGAGACAGAGCAGGCCACAGGAAAACCAAGCTTTGCAATTTCCTGCCTCACGACGGCTTGCATAACGGAGACCGGCGGAGGCGTTTCTGCGGCACCATGGTTGAGCGGATGTGAAGGAAATGGTGCCGGACTTGACGCCTCAAGCTCCCGTCGAACTATTCGTGTCACGCTGTCCTGCATGGGTGGTGCGGCACCGAGATCGGTGCAAGTGGATGTAACAGCCGTGTTTGGTAGCCGCGTAAATTGAGGCAGAACACGGCGGCTTTTGGCCATTTCGAAGTGACGGCATTCCTTGATGGTCATATCTACGGTCGTGACATTATTGTAGACAAGCAAATTGAAGGCGTCGTCCGCTATGCCCTTAAGTATGTGGCCCACCTTGTCACTCTCTGTCATTTGCTCGTCGACTTTTCGGCACAACGCGAGCACATCCTGTATGTACGAGACATACGACTCTGTTGACGACTGCACACGAGTGGCGAGTTCTTTTCGCGCTTCCATTTGGCGACCGGACGGGTCCCCAAAGATGTCACGTAGTCGCTCTTTGAAGGTATCCCAGCTGGTGAGCTCGGTCTCATGGGCGTCGAACCAGACCCGTGGGGTGCCGTCCAAGTAAAATATTACGTTGGCGAGCATCATGGTAGGGTCCCATCGGTGTGTGTGGCTAACACGCTCGTACATACGGAGCCAGTAGTCGACGTCGAGCCCAGGTTGTGCGGAGAATGTACCTGGATCACGGGGTGTGGGCATCGTCAGGTATGTGGTGGCTGGAGCTACAGATGGAGACACTGGCAGGCTGTTGTCATTGGTAGCCATGGCCGGAGACTGAATGGTGCGGCCACTGCGAAGCTTCGTGGTGAAGACGGGGAACGTTCCACCTCCACCAAATATGTTACGGAAAAGAAGAGATGCCGTAACGACGAGGCTGGGGATGAAATATATTCCAAACCAGCGGTAATGGCGTGCCCGGTTCACCAGCGATCGAGCCGAGACAACCCTTCGTCTTCCTCGTCAGGCACACACGCGCGTCGCCCCCTATAATGTCAATACACATGCATGTAGCAATATATATATATATATATATATATATATATATATATATATATATATATATATATATATATATATATATATATATATATATTGTACTGATGACAAGTGCAGTGCTCAGGCACGGGAGCATACGCGACTACAAAAGAAAGAGAAGAACGAAGTCAGACTAAGAACAGCTGGCCCAGGATCGGGTGTTGTCTCTGTCTCTTGTTCTCTGTCTAGTACATCACAATGGTGCAGTCGACGAAGAAGAAGTCTTATGTCCCGGCTTCATCATCCAGGACAGCCGTGATAAGCGCCACTTGAGGACGGCGTCAAGGCCTCCTCGGCGGCTGCAGTACACGTTACTGGTTACATTTCACAAGGGAAGCCTTCCACGCGTCTTTGGCTATGGATTCTGTCGTCAGCGCAAGCCGACAAGTGAACCCTCTGCGGGAAACCACCGGTACGTGTCTTCGTGGTTCGTCGGCAGTGCGGGCTTCTCCATCCAGGAACGCCGTTCACGCTTCTTTGGCGATGGAGTCAACAACCCGGCCACCGCTTCAACTGCCCATCGGATCATCAGTGGACGGTGTCCATACCTCCTCTGTGGTACCAGGGCATCACCTATTGGACACTATGCTACCACTTCGTGGCCGTAATACGCACGGACTCTTGTCCTTTGGGAATGCTGTTCAAGCTTCCCACAGCCTGCATTCCCTGTCCGGTACTCTTCCAATACATAAGCCGCAAAGAAACGCTGTTCATGCTTCCTTGGACGTGCATCTCCCCACCGTGAGTACTACTACAACCACGTACTTCACGGACGTGTACCAAAGCGGTTCAGAAGCCTCGTGCGAGAGTGCCGTGGAGCTGCGGCATACCATCGCACTGCTCCGCGCCGAGACTAACAAACTGACAGCGTTGATCACTGAGCGAGCTCCTACAATGTTGCCAGCATTGTGTGACGTTTAAGCAGTGTTGTATGTAGCTGCCTCATACGACCTTGAGGCAAGCACACCGGAGCAACGCAGGGATCTTTGGTCTTCTCTCACTGAGCTCTCACACCAGCTCGACTGCTTCGCGTCGGTGATCTCTGCGTTGCCACCTACCACCCCACAATCACCAGCCGTGCTCGAACTACCGGAATTCCACGGGATCCAGAACGACGCCAACAGCTGGGTGGCCACCATCAACGCGCTAGCGACTCGCGCGGCCTGGACAGAGAATGGTATGTGAAATGGTATGGTAGGAAATGGTAGGAAATGGTGTGTGGCCATAGACCATCTTCGGGAAGGTGCAGTGGCATGGCACCAGTATGAAGGCTGAAAGCAGCAGTCATGGGTGAAGCTCCAAGCTCAGTGCTGCTTTTGGTCGTAATCCTTATCACCTCTCCACCACCACCCTATCCTACCTGACTGGTACCGAATATGGAGTTCAAAAAGGGTTCTATCTCGAGGCTCCAGCTGAGCACTCCAGTTCTCCACATGAGCTTCCAGACTCGTCACTGGTACCGGACCCAAATTCGTGTCAGCCGTCGGCCACCCCGTCCTCTTTCGTGGGGGGAGATAGAGAGGGACACAGGGTAGCTAAACCCTTCGTCGACGCGCCCACTGCCATATATCGAGCTCAAGTGGGGTGGCAGCTCGATGTCTCATTGCAGTCCTCCAGTCTGACAACAGGCAACAAGACCACCCTCGAGCCTCAGCAATTGGCATTGCGGCCTTCGAATTCGACACCTCCTGGGCACGTGGAGTCGTTCACCCCTGTTCTGCCGGATGGGTCGCGACATGACACACCCTACCTGTCTACGATACCAACAGTTCCCAGTGATACCAGCGAGGAGAGCAGACTCAGCGAACAGTCGGTGGGGGATTTGCCTACCACACTGTAGTCATTGACCGAGTGTGAGAGTGCTTCACTCTATCAATACATGTCTTCCAAAGACAGAATAATGGACTATATGCCTGTTTCATTCTTGTCTGCCCACCACGCCTTGGCCGATGGTAGTGATGCACCGCAAGCAGGTGAAGTCAACAGCAGCACTTCCGGCCTCCCGGCGTACAGCCTCACTTGGTATCCCGGGCAATGCAATATGACTTTGAGACCATCTGAATGCCATGCGAATCACCAGGAGGCAGTGTGCGTTGAGGAGGAATCGGAGATAGATCGGCCAGCCGGTGACCAGCTCGCACAGAGCAGCGAGGTGAGGCCTTCGTACGCACCTGGTGTCTGAAGCTTGATGTGCAGTTATTGTGGCGTTAACTTGTTTGGAGGCCGTGGTACAGAACAACCAAGGAGCATCTTGATTCCTTGTGGCCGCAGAACAAAAGGAGTCAAAGATGGCAGCTCAGAGGCTCCTGCATCAAAGCATGATGACCGGGAATCGCAGCCTGTCCAGAACGCCGACGGGAATAAAAACCAGTGCCGCTAGCTGCGCTAACTGAATATCCTATTGCTGCGGCTGCCTCGTGACAGCCAAGGTCGCCCACCAGAGTGTTCAACAGCCCCGCAAGGCAAGTCATGGCGTGCACGAGAGAGACCCCACAGACACAGCCAATACCGCCCACCAGAGCCGGGATTGGCATCTCCGGGCTCCGGGCCTGCGGGCCGAAGACGATCATTGCGAAACACTCAATGGCGTCCACTACAGCCATCGTCGCCCGACTTTCAAAGCAAGACACAAAAACCGGCACGACAAAGTCAATGACATCCACTAGAGACATCATCGCCTTACTCTCAACGCAAGACGCACCGTGGCCATGACCGGCCTTTGCGAGGCAGCCAATGCCGCCCACCAGAGGCATTAGGTCTACCTATAATGGTTCATAGCCTAGGCCCTCTGAATGTTTCTACCTTCCAAGAAAAGGACCTGTGCCAGTGAAGGGCAAGCTTAGCAGGACTGCATGCTCGCAGCGTGGCCGAGTGTAATGATGACAAGTGCAGTGCTCAGGCAAGGGCGCATACGCGACTACAAAAGGAAAAGAAGAACGAAGTCAGAATAAGAACAGCTGGCCCAGGATTGGGTGTTGTCTCTTGTTCTTTGTCTTCAAGCACATCACAATATATATATATATATATATATATATATATATATATATATATATATATATATATATATATATATATAAATATACATATATATATATATACATATATATACATATACATATATATATATATATATATATATATATATATATATATACATATATATATATATACATATATATACATATATATATATATATATATATATATATATATATATATATATATATATATATATATATATATATAGTTTGTGTGTGTGTGTTGTGTGTGTGTGTGTGTGTGTGTGCAGATAACTGGGAAAGTAGTTTTTTAGGCGATGACCATTATGGACACGTTAGCAGCTGAAAACCGCACGCTTGCGCAGTAATCAAAAATAAAATTACTCAAGGCTCGCTTAACCGTGTTCATTGCTAACATGCAAACATTCTTATTCTGCATGGAACGTTAGGTTTGTTTCATCCTTGGCTAAGAACATTCACAACGTTGCCACCCCGTGTAATACATGGGAGCTAACGTAAATGAGGATTTCTATTCTGGGTAGCTCGACTTACAAGAAAACTATTCAAGTGATATTTATTCAAACCTATCAACATGACTGATTCATAGTATTCGTTAAATTAGAAGAAAGCAACTGCTAAGACGACACAGAGAATTATTTTACTTTATTGGTGCTTCGGGTCCCAAAACGATAATTTGATTGTGAGAGACGCCGCCGTGGAGGGCTCCGGAAATTTAAACCGTACCTGCGTTGGCATCACAGAGTACACGGGCCTCTACCATTTCACCTCCATCAAAATGCGACCTCACCGACCGGAATCAAACCCGCAACCTTTGGGTCAGCAACGCAGGTTCTCCGCCACTGTTCCACGGAGGTGGTCACTGACAGAAAGGCAATGAGAGAAAGGCGAAGTTAAGCGGGTTCTGACAAGAAATGTCTTACTTATCGTTTTTTTTCTTCACCAAATGATAGGCCAAGCACCCAAGAGCGTAGAAAACGTAAACCGGTAAGCGCGAGTGCGCCCTGAAAAATATTTACAGCATACTTTTAAAATCTGGTTTCTGCTCCTAGTGTACCCTGTCTTGGCGATGGTATGTGTACACGCAAACTTTCGCGACGTTTCCTCGTCAGCACGTCGCTTCGATCGTCTGCTTCTTCTGCTGCACACCGCATGTCTGGCAACAGTTGTGGCAGGGGGACACAACGTTAGGATTGTTATGGCAATGCATTTACCCCCCGAAATGATGAACCAGAGACCCCTCTTCATCCTTTGCGGCTTAGAGTGTAGTGCCGATTCAGATGTAGTTCGCCGTACTGCTGTTGTGTTAACAGCCACCTCCGTGCGGAAGAGTGCCAAGGGGAGCCACAGGGGCACCCATTGTAGGTTTCTTGATTTATTGAAATGTGGAGTTTAACGTCCCAAAACTTTATATGCTTATGAGAGACGCCGTAGTGGAGGACTCCGGAAATTTCGACCATCTGGGGTTCTTTACCATGCACCCAAATCTGAGCACTTGGGCCTACAGCATTTCCGCCTCCATCCGAAATGAAGCCACAGTAGCCGGGATTTGATCCCGCGACCTGCGCGTGTCAGCAGCCGAATACCTTAGCCACTAGACCACCGTGGCGGGGCCATAGTAGGTTTCTTCGTCGCGACGCAGTTAGTCAATTCGCTCTAGTATTTGTGGATGTCACCGTTGCTGGTGGCATGATATACATTGTATAAACAGTATAAGACGCCAATGGATTCATGATTGAATAAAGTGAAGCTTCCAGTGGGCGGATTCTGTGAGGCGACGTCCGCTTCCGAACCAACAACGAGATATCAAGCCGTGGTGGCAGGCCAGTTTGCAGGTGAACACCTTTGCTCTTTACATAGAGGGCTTCGACAATGCAATTTTCACGGGTAAAAGCGTCTATACGTGTACAAGTTTTTATCGTGTGGGCATAAAAAGCGCTAAACAATGAGCTCCCCTTAGAAAGCGAGCTAGAGAGAGAGAAATAAATAAAAAGAAGAGACAGAGCGATTAACCTTGAAGAACTGGTTTGCTACCCTGTACGGGGGTGGGGACAAGGGTCAGAAAGAGGATGGAGATAGAGAGATACAAAATAAATTAGAAAAAAAAATCACATGCGCACACATTCAGGGAGTTCCGATCACAGTCGTTTAAACAAGCCGGATGAACGCAAGAAGCACGGGAGCGCCTTCAGAGCCTTCCTCTGCGACATAAAATCGTTTTGGTAGCACAGGATTCTTCCTTCCGAAAGAGGCTGGCTGTCCAGTTCATCTAGTGCATTGCAGAGTGAATGTCTCTGCGAGCAGTATTGTGGGCATTCACACAGAATGTGCCAATTTGTTTCGTGAGTGCCACAATGGTCGCATGCAGCAGTGTCAGCCATTTCTACGTGGAACACGTACGCGCTGGTAAATGCGACACCCAACCATAATCTGCACAGCACAGTAACGTCTCGGCGTAATTCCGGAGGAATTCGAAGACTGAAAGTTGGGTCTAAGTATATAACCGTGCATGAATGAGACGTGGTGCGCTTGCGAGCAAGCATGCGGAGTATCCGTGCAGCGTTAGTTCTGGAAAGCGGAATTGATATGTCATCGCTTTCAGTATGGGCAGAACGGTCAGCTCGATCGGCCTGTTCATTGCCAATTATTCCACAATGTTTTGGCAGCCATTGAAAGGCTATTTCTTGTCCTTCCTCAATAAATTGGTGAGTCTTTTCTGCAATCTCAAATACCAGCTGTTCGTACGGGCCATGGTGTAAAGGGGATAGAAGGGATTGCAGTGCCGCCTTTGAGTCACTGAAAATTGTCCATTTTTGTGGCTGTTGATCGCTGATAAATTGCAATGCGGCACGAAGGCTGTGAGCTCTGCTCCCGTTGATGTCGTAGGGTGGGAGGTCTTGAATTTTCTTGTCGTGTCATTTATCGGTATAACAAATGATGCCGTTGAACTCTTCTGTAAAACAGAACCGTTGGTGTATACGTGTATACAGTCTTGATACGTCTCGTATAACAAGAGTAGAGCAAGCTGTCTAAGAGCAGGTGACGACATATCTGCTTTTTTCTTGATGCCAGGCATAGTTAGCCTGATAATAGCCTGAGTCAGGCACCAGGAAGGAGTCAAAGGCCTTGTTACGGGTGTGAAGAATGTTGGCAGAGAATCGCGGTATGTGGTGACCGTTTGGCAAAATGACGAACGTGGTCTGTCTGCTGGTAAAGAGGCTAGGTGGTGGCAGGGTGTGTGAGCAATATGCCTTATATGTGTCCTGAGTGCCTCAACGTCGATGTGTGTCATGATGAGGCGGTCACCGGCGATCGCTATTGTAGCCATTGTCGACGCACTACGAAGCAAGCCGAGGCAAATCCGCAGTACCTGGGACTGAACACTCTGTAGCGTTCGAAGGCTTGTTTTGCTTGCATTGGTCAATGTCGGTAAGCTGTACCGCAGGAAACCGAAAAAAATACCTTGTACAGCTAAAACATTGCACTGGGAGACATTCCCCAAGTCTTCCCTGCAAAAAACTTCAGTATATTACATATGTCAATTAACCGTTTCTTCATGTACGAAACTTGATCGCTCAATGATCGATTCCTGTCAATTATGACGCCCAAAAACTTGTGCAATCGAACGTATGCTACAGCTTGACCATTGATGCTTATAGTATACTTATGCATAGGCTTTCGTGTAAAAGGTACGAGGGCGCATTTCTCGGAAGAAGTTTCCAAGCCTCGATTGCGGAGGTAACGTAATGTTTCAGTGACAGCTTTTTGAATTCTCCCTCGTAACTGCAGGCGTGTTGCAAGCGATGCCCAAACTGAGATATCATCTGCGTACATTGATAGCCTGACTGTGTTGGCAGATGTTCAGCGAGAGCAATTAACGTAAGATTGGGCAGCACAGGGCTCAATTCGCCACCCTGGGGGACGCTACGGTGGCTGTAATGTGGAGAGGTTTCACCGTCTTCAGTGCTCACAA
The DNA here is from genome assembly GCF_043290135.1 of Rhipicephalus microplus. Lineage (NCBI taxonomy): Eukaryota > Metazoa > Arthropoda > Arachnida > Ixodida > Ixodidae > Rhipicephalus > Rhipicephalus microplus. The sequence goes on from NC_134706.1 coordinate 115,516,714, forward strand.
CGCTACCGAGAACGTTAATAGGCTTACGCTCGGAGTCGAGATTGAATGTGGGCTGCGGCGGTGGTTGTCACTCGCGGAGGCGTAGCTTTGTTGCCTTTGTTATTAGACAAGAAAGCATGGCTCTGTGAGGTTGTTTATTTTGTGCTTCCTGAACAGGACACGTTGTCTTCAGAGGGTGCAAGATGAGGTGCCGTATGTAAGTGGTGACCAAGCACTGATGGCTCGTTCTACCCATCTGTCATGAATTGTCGTACGCCGCGTGCGCCGTCGCACACCGAATCGAATGCCGAATCACGCCGTGTGTCCGGCACTTATTAAGGGGCAGGTTCTTCGCCTGCAATCTGAAGTCGGTGAGCAACTGCGCGTTGTGAGTGAACGCGAACGAAGTGAAGGGCAGTGAACAGAGTAAACTGCACTTGGCTGGCGTCCAGGCTCCGTTTCGGCCGATGTGCATGAAGCGGACACACGCTTGCTTCAGCTGCCGTTCGGATTGAAAACGGTGGAGCTTGCCCCTGTTGTTCCCCGTTCCACTGGCACAAGCGAATTCACAGGTCACAATATAGGTGCCATGACGTCTGATTGGAAACCAGTTAAACGAATTCTTTGCCCTTCGATAAGCGTATATATTGTATTTGCGCGCAGGTACACAGTCAATCATACTCCGCTAGCTCGCTTCACAGGTATACGGTGGATGATAGTGACCGCACGGCGCTAGCGAAGGATTGAGAGGGCCACGTGCGAGTGTCACTTCTATGTTTTGGTTAGTGACGTCATCACAGCTTGCCAGACCACTGCGTGAAGTCACCAAGATAAGTATTGTAGCAAGACGTCAAGTCGATGTTAATAGGTGCAGTACGACAATTTTGACTTTGATATCAAAATAAAATAACGTATCTGCATTTGCTGAGCGTGCCACTTGTTCAGAGTCGTCTCTGTATACAAGTGATTTTTAAGGCAAAGTAAACTCGCCTCTGAAATAAATTGCAGATCGCATGTACAGTTATAATCAATTATATGCGAAGCATGAATGAGAAAGGTTTATATGTCACTTTAAAGTCAACAGAACGTTACGCAATGGAGGTATATGATGCCGTACATGACTTGCGTGTCATGATTGTCATGTTCGGATCCGTCGCTTATCTTCATCATCTATTCCCGTCACGTGATACCAAATTTAGTATGCGCGGAGCTAAAAAACAGCTGCGAGAGCAAGGTATGTTGTCATGTTCCTACATGGCACACGTGTCAGGACTACCATGTTTGCGCCAGTCACACTTTCGTCATCCATTGACAACACGTAACACCAAAGATGGCATATGTGGAACTAGCAAAACGGCCACGAGTGCATCATAAAGAATCCAAAATACTCCTGTGTAGCGTTGACGCGCACGCACACTGGGAGCAGCGACGCTGCGTTAGCAGAATGCGAGCACTCTATAGTCCGACGCAAGGCGCGACCGGCTCGACCTTCGTCCGTCGGCGCATCTCGACGGCCACCGGCGCGATTTGTGGCATGCTGCATTTCATGCCGATGCGTTACCAAACAACACTTCGTCTCTCTCTTTTCGTGACGGAGGGCGCCGGGCACGCTGAAACGCGCATGCGTCAAAGCGACGCAACGCGCCACGCGCCTGCGAGTCTGTGGCAGGACCGGCACCTGGCGCGGTAACACTGGCGATACGCGATGAAATTGACGCCGGCGAGCACGCGCACCGTGTCCCGTTGAAATGTATTGGCACCTTGACTGTGGCATGCAGTCATGTTCTCACATGACAGGCACCTCATTATTATCATCGTTGCCCTGGTCACATACTTTCATCATCTGTTGTAGTCAAGTAATACCAAATTTGGCATATGTGAAGCTAGCGAAACAGGCGTGAGCGCATATGAGTGCGGCATGCAGTCTTGTTGTTACATAACGTGGATGTCGTCATTATCATGTGTGGATGTGTCATTTACCTTTGTCGTCCGTTCGCGTCGTGTAATACCAAGATTGGTACATGTGAAGCTAGCGAAATGGCCGCAAGCGCATCATGAGCGTAGCGTCTAGTCATGTCGTAACATGACAGGCATTTCATGTTTGTCATGTTTGCCTTCATCTTCATTTTCGTCATTAACCCACATCCCGTAATACCAAATTTGTTATAAGTGAACCTAGCGAAACGGCCGCCAGTACATCATGAGCATGGCATGTAGTCATGTTGTTACAGGACACTCATCTCATGATTATCGTGTTTGCACCATTCGCAAGCCTCCGTCATTAATTCACATATCATAATACCAAATTTGGCATATGTGACGCTTGTGAAACGGGCGGTAGCCCATCAAGAGCGTGGCATGTAGTCATATTATTGCATTACGCGCATATGAAGATTTTCATGTTAGGGTCTGTCGCTTATATTCACCATGCAATCATGTCATACCATACCAGTTTTGCAACATGCCACGTGAACGAAACCGCAGCAAGAGCTGCAGGATCAGCAAATTTAAATCATGACGTTCATGACATTAATGTTATCGTGACATTCATGATAAGATGGAAATCATGACGTTCACGACATTAATGTTATCATGACATTCATGATAACATGAAAATCATGACATATATGTCATGCATTGCATGTTATCACTAGTCAAGTATGTTCTTCATACAGTCATGTTATGCCATACCAAGTTTGGTATCGATATCAATATCGAAACAGCCAGGAGAGCTACCAAGTTGTAGGTGGCTAGATAGATAGATAGATAGATAGATAGATAGATAGATAGATAGATAGATAGATAGATAGATAGATAGATAGATAGATAGATACGCCCAAAGTCGCCGATGTTCGCTATGAAATGCTTCGCATTAGAAATTGTCAATACCCGTTTAAGGGCACGTGCTTTGTCTGCCTTGCTGCATGCTGTTGTGATGAGAACCGGGGAGCAAGCGGCAGAAGGTATAGACAGTTATTGTTTAGCGTTAGCGTGGTAGCGTAGGTTAAGAGAATGGCGTTACCATGCAGCAAACGTTCGTTGTGGGAAGCGTCTTATAAATTAGCGGAATTGCGTTTACGTAGTTTACGTGGCCTAGCTGAGATGGTGGCGCCACCTGTTATATGGTTAATAAGTTAAACAGTGAAAATGGAAAGAAAACGAGGATGTTTGCCTATGCCACCACACGAAGCATTGTTGGAAGTTTATTTTAGTGATAATAAAAAAATATGAACCACGCACCAAATGCGAAAACATCTACGTGGCCAATTCGTTTACATCGATCTTGTAGTTTTGCATAGGCGCGTTCGAATTGGGAAGCTATCTCAAAAACTACGCCAACTTATTCGTAATACTCAGTCATCGAAGCTAACTGAAGGCAAGCAAAGCCACTTTGAGCAGTCGTTTTCTGCGAACAAGGTGAATCTTTCAACAACTACGCCAAAATCACTTCGAAGCGGGCGTCCGAGAGCGCCGCCATGTTTACGTACACTACGTACACCTGCTACCACGGTAACGTGAACTCTGAAAAATACCGCGCCAACGCCTCCTCTAGAAAGATGCCTGAGGAATGGCTCGCGCTCCCGGCGGAGTTGGCCTGCCTTCAGTTTTAAACAAGCTCCGCGCGGTGGCGCTCGCGACCGACACTAACATCACGGCGGCGGACGGAACCAGCTAAGCGTTTTTCATTTGGGCCCATAGGGGCACGTCAGTCGAGAGTTGTTCGAGACCTGCAACTGTACACCACTGTGTCAGAGGCTATGCAAAGTGTTGCATTGTGTCACCATCCACCACAGGTGACGCTAGCGACCCAGAACATTTCAAAATGAAGGAGGGAAAGGGTGTGGCAGCTGTTTTTCTTCTCATGCCTCAGGCATCTTTCTAGAAGAGGTGTTGACCGCACGTACGGGAAGCGGTACGGCTGACGTACGTAACTGCGCATGCGGACTTCGATTCCGGTATCACGGTACATCCGGAAACCCGGTAAGCCCGGTATACTATTACTCTCTAATGAAAGTCGATGTCGCATACCCAGCCCAGTTTAACTTTATTGTAACTTTCTGCAACAGGTGTCTTTAGTGCGACACCGCTTTAGTGCTAAGTTGAAGCCACAGCTACCTACTAGATAATGACATCCGCTGAGAGCTGCAACGACAGAATCATTACGTCTACGCAGTCTCAGTGTTTGGATAGCCCAATGAGAAAATGTGGGTTACCTGATTCGGCCGATATTGTCGCCTTTCACTATGTTCATGCTCTTTTCCATTTTGCACAAATATTTTGCAGCGTAGCTCCTTGTAACTGCGTTCGCGGGATTTCTTCGTGTCCATCAAAAGAAACATCCCACAAAATAATTGAATGAAATGAATAAAGCGGTTTCCGAACGGCGGATTTGAACTGGGCCCCTGGCGCTCGGAGTGCCAGTGTTTTGTTATTCCCGACTACGCACCAGCCAGCACCAGTGCTTCCGAGAACGGCACACACACACACACACACACACACACACACACACATATATATATATATATATATATATATAAGTCAAGTAGATCCTCCAAGAGAACGGTAACAACGGAAGTGTTTAATTCGACAGTTTCGGCCAGAGTCTGGCCTTCATCAGGAGTCATGGTACATTCTGTTTGCGCTCACATTTATAGTATTTTGGGTAAAAAATGAGAGGGAAGGAACGAGAAAAAAAAAAAAAAAAAAAAAACAGAAAGAAAGAAAGAGTTTGAAAAACGAGAGAGGAAAGGATATCCAGAAAGTTCCAGGTTCCACTGTGCTTCGCGAGTGGCGTCGTCAGTGTGTATTTTCTTAGTATTGCGTTCAGTGCAGTTTGGTGGCGGTCCCTTTATTGTAGACGGGGCCTGGCTAAGGTAAGGGCTTGCGTGTCGCGAAAAATGCTTTTTTTATTATTATTTTTTATTTTTTATTTTTTAAAGACCGTCACTAATTCGGCGTCGGGGACAGCGTTCCGAGGCTCCAGGAAGTCGGCGCGGGAGAAAATGTTTCTTAAGGCGCTGTCTGTCGTTTTGAATGCTATTTTGCTCTGCGAATCCGCGTTCGCGTTCGGGGCGTTTAGTTGTGTATGTGGATGTCGGGCTTTGTTGCCAAAATCGGGGAAGGGTTGCCAAAAGGCGAGAAGGGGCGTTTGAAGTGATTGCATTTTGTTCTGGGAATCCACGTTCGGGGCTTTTAGTTGTGCATGCGGTGACCCTTCGACAAGTCGGGCTTACAACTATTGTTCGGTTATTCAGAGAAATAGAAATAGACGACAGTGGTTCACTGAAACACGCAAAGATATTTGTAGTTGTCCAGTCCTCGTCGCCGCCACAGTGCCGCGAAATCTTGAACTGTTATGATTACAATTATAAACTTACATATACACACATACACCCCCATACATATGCGCATATGCATAAGTACATATACACATATAAATGCATATGTATATATTATAGTGCTTTGATTGCTGCAAGTGTACCCGGACTTTCATTTATGCCTTTTTCGAGGGTGTTAAATCGGTGTATGAGGTATGATTCACGTTGTTCACGTTCCCGGTTTGATTTAAATCCTGTTTCTAAAAGTGTGACTGACAATTTGTCGAAGGAGTGGCCGGGAAGGTTAAGGTGTTTTGATAGAGGTAGATTCGGCGCTGATTTCGCGTGGGCTCTGTGATTATTGAAACGAATCCTAAAGGGTGTTTCCGTTTGTCCGATGTATTGCATGCCGCACACGTTGCATTCAAGTAGATATACCACATTAGGGGAATCGCATGTTAGATTTCCTCGTATGTTAATTGAAAAGTTGGATTGTGTGCTGCTTGCCTTGCTTGTATCTCGCATCGCTTTGCATACAAAACATCGAGGCTTCAGACAAGGTCGGCATGAACTGTCGGAAGTTGAAGTATTGATTTGGGAGTTTACAAGTGTGTCTTTGAGGTTGCGTGTTCGTCGGTAAACGACGCCAGGAGCCGATGGGAATGCACGTTTTAGACGTTCACTTTGTTCCAGTATGTTGTAATGTCGTTTAAGGATTTTGTTAACGTTGGGGAAATTCGTGCTGTATGTTAAACATAGGTGTGTCTGTTGCAGGTTGTGTTGTGGTGGCCGCTTCATCAGAAGGTCATCACGCTGAAGTTTTCTAGCTTTTTGAATAGCGTCATCAATTACATGTGGAGGATATTTCTGTTTTTCGAGCACGAGTTTAAGCTTTTGTGAGCTCGCGTGGAAGTCAGTGTCTTTTGAGCAAATTCGCTTAAAACGGTGGGCCTGGCCGTATGGAATGCTGTTTTTACAATGGCGTGGATGATCACTTTGGTAATGGAGGTACTGTTGTCGATCTGTTGGTTTGCGGTAGAGGGTTGTGGAAAGTTTATCATCTTCTATTATTATGGTAACGTCAAGGAAATTTACGGTTACTTGTGAGTAGGTGTGTGTGAAGTGTATGTTTGGATGCACAGTATTGTAAGTATCGATAAAGTTTAGCAGTTCATCCTCGCTGTGAGTCCAAATAAGAAAAATATCGTCAATGTACCGCCTGTATAGGAGTGGTTTCAAGGGAGTTTGGGACAAAAATTCGGTTTCTAGTTCTCCCATAAAAATGTTAGCATAGTTTGGTGCGAGTTTGGTACCCATGGCGGTGCCGCTGATTTGTCGAAAGTACTCTTGGTTGAACTCGAATGAGTTCAGTTCTAATACAAGTCTTGTGAGGCTTGCGATGGCAGAGAAATCTGGGGTGTCAGGTTGTCTATGGTTTGTGTATGTGTTTTTTAATGCCGCTATGCCATCATCGTGGGGAATATTTGTATAAAGTGAAGACACATCAAGGGTAACTAAGTATGAGTGTTTCGGAATGCGCAGGTCTGCAATATCTCGAAGAAAATGTGAGGTGTCTTTTACGTACGACCCGAGAGTGCACGGAATGTGGCCTATTAATTTGTCTACGTACCCTGATATGGGCTCGGTTACTGTGTCTATACCTGAAATGATTGGTCGGCCTGGATTACCGGGTTTATGAATTTTTGGGAGTATGTAGAAGCGCCCTGGACGAGGGTGTACTGGCCGCATTAATTTGTGCTCACTGCGTGTTATTCTTCCCTCGTCCAACAGCTTCTTCAGTTCTGTTGCTACAATACGCGTGTATTTCTCTGTCGGGTCCCCTGGGAGGCGTTCGTAGAATTTTAAGTCGTTTAGTTGACGGTATGCTTCTTGTAGGTAGTCGGTTGTATTTAGGACTACAATTGCCCCTCCTTTGTCAGCGGGCTTTATTATTATATCAGTCCTAGATGTTAGGTTTTGCATACTCTTTTTCTCGGATTTTGTCATGTTTTCCCGCTTTCCCTTCTGTCTGTGATACTCCTGTAATATATCTTTCTGGACCGCGTTAATATATAAGTCCAGACACTTGTCTCGATGACTATTTGGTGTCCAATCGCTTGTTTGGTGGCGGGGAGTCTTTGGAATGTTAGACGGCTTGTCCAAGAAATATTCGTGCAGCCTCAATTTTCTAGCGAAGTTGTCGAGGTCTCGGAGTAAGTGAAACTCATCGAAAGATTTTCTAGTTGGGCAGAAGTTTAGTCCTTTAGATAATAGTTTTACTTCATCAGTTGACAAACTCGTGTCTGATAGGTTTATAATCGCAGCGTCGTAGTGAGTGTTGATAGGTGTTTTCTTGTTTGTGCCGTGAGTTTCCTCGTGGGTGAATGTGTTGTAGTCATACAGTGTAGCGTCTGGTAGTGTGGGGTTGGAAACATTGACCGCATGCACAACTAAAAGCCCCGAACGTGGATTCCCAGAACAAAATGCAATCACTTCAAACGCCCCTTCTCGCCTTTTGGCAACCCTTCCCCGATTTTGGCAACAAAGCCCGACATCCACATACACAACTAAACGCCCCGAACGCGGTTTCCCAGTACAAAATAGCAATCACTTCAAACGTCCTTTCTCGCAGTTTGGAAACCCTTCCCGCATTTCGACAACAAAGCCCGACATATAGAAGGGCCACCCCATACACAATTAAAAACCCCCAAACGCGGATTCGCAGAGCAAAATAGCATTCAAAACGACAGACAGCGCCTTAAGAAACATTTTCTCCCGCGCCGACTTCCTGGAGCCTCGGAACGCTGTCCCCGACGCCGAATTAGTGACGGTCTTTAAAAAATAAAAAATAAAAAATAATAATAAAAAAAGCATTTTTCGCGACACGCAAGCCCTTACCTTAGCCAGGCCCCGTCTACAATAAAGGGACCGCCACCAAACTGCACTGAACGCAATACTAAGAAAATACACACTGACGACGCCACTCGCGAAGCACAGTGGAACCTGGAACTTTCTGGATATCCTTTCCTCTCTCGTTTTTCAAACTCTTTCTTTCTTTCTGTTTTTTTTTTTTTTTTTTTTTTTCTCGTTCCTTCCCTCTCATTTTTTACCCAAAATACTATAAATGTGAGCGCAAACAGAATGTACCATGACTCCTGATGAAGGCCAGACTCTGGCCGAAACTGTCGAATTAAACACTTCCGTTGTTACCGTTCTCTTGGAGGATCTACTTGACTTATTGCAACGCTACGGCCATTTTCGCCACCATGCCTGCCTATATATATATATATATATATAATTATATATTATGAAGTCTTGGTTTGGATTACCTTTTATTAGGCCCGAGGAACCGGCAGCCGACAGCTACGATGAATGAGCCAAGATGATGATGCTACGCGACAACGATGAGGATGCATGAGCCACACATAATAATGATGATAATGTACCGGTGAAGAGGATGCGTATACTAAGTGCCCACATCAATTCCCCCCACGTGAAAGCGGCCAGCCTGGCCGCGGCAAGTCAAGGGGACAAAGAACATCGCATGAAGGGCTTCATACGGGAGACATGGACGACCTCTGTAGTTCGATAACGGCGATCTGCTGTGGCTACAAGTGGCGTCACGCGATAATTCACGGGTGAAGTCTCTTCAAGAACTGTGTACGGCCTGATAAACCGAGGCTGAAATTTGTCACACAAACCACGTGTGCGAACAGGCGTCAAAAGGAGCACTTCGTCTCTAGGTTTCAAGGATACATCACGATGCGATTCATCATAAACTAGCTTTCTGTCTTGCTGGCGGGCTTCAGTGTTTATACAAGCTCGTTGGCGGCACTGTGCGAGTCGTGAAACGTATTCCTCTGAAGAGGATGGAGATGAATTCGCTTGGCAGGTAAAGAAGGAGACGTCCAGGAAAGAAGTAGGGGAGCGTCCATAAACTAGGTAAAATGGCGAGTAGCTGGTTGTTCGCTGAATGGCCGTACTGTAGGCGAAAGTGACGAATGGTAGAACAACATCCCAGTTTTTGTGGTCTGGTTGAATATTGGCGGCGATTATGTCAGCAAGAGCGCGGTGGAATCACTCAGTGAGGCCGTTAGTCTGGGGATGATAACTAGAGGCAGTCTTGTGAGTTGTGCCGGAGGCCTGAAGAAGTTCGTTCACTAGTTGTGAAAGAAAGGCCCTTCCACGGTCACTGAGCAACACACGTGGAGCACCATGACGCAGTATAATGGCTCGCAGGATAAAATCGGCAATTTCAGAAGCTGAACCAGTAGTAACGGATGCCGTCTCGGCGTAGCGCGTCAAATCGTCAATGGCTGTTACTATCCACCGGTATCCAGCAGCACTGACTGGGAGGGGGCCATAAAGAGCGACGCCTACAACTTCAAATGGTGTGGCTGGGCACGGAAGAGGCTGTGTGTACCGGCGGGAGCAGATGTTGGTAGTTTTCTACATTGGCAGGTAGTGCAGGACCCGACGTACCGAGCTACACTAGTGGTAATGCCTGGCCAATAAAACCGACTTCGAAGGCGATCGTAGGTTTTATGGTAACCAAGGTGACCAGCAGTCGGATGGTCATGAAGTGCCCTGAGGACTTTGGACCGAAGCGATTGGGGTAGAACGGGAACCCAGCGCTGACTGTCAGGATGGTAAATTTTGCGGTACAGCACCGAGTTGTCCAGCTTAAATTGCGAGAGTTGGCGACGGACCCTTGCAAAAGGTGGACGGGAACTGGCAGTGAGGTAGCCTATAATACGTCGATAGTATGGGTCAGCCAACTGTCGAGAAGGAAAATCGTGCGGGTCGTCCGAAGGCAGCTGGTCCATAGAGGCGAGAGAGGAAACCGCTGTAGACGTGGACTCCGAGGGCGTGTTGTGCAAATTGATGGCGGAAACCCCGAGTGGAGTCGCTGGTAGTGGGCAGCGAGAAAGAGCATCGGCGTCACTATGCTTCCTGCCACACTTGTACACGATCTCAAAATCATATTCTTGGAGGCGTATAATCCAGCGTCCGAGGCGTCCCGACAAGTTCTTGAGTGTCGAAAGCCAACATAAAGCATGGTGGTCGGTCACAATGGTGAAATGGCGGCCATGCAGATATGGACGAAATTTCTGTACTGACCAAACGATGGCGAGGCACTCCTGCTCGGTGATCGTGTAGTTCCTCTCGGCTGCGGAGAGGACGCGGCTGGCGTATGCAACGACTCGCTCTCGCGAAGAGTTGTCGCGTTGCAGGAGCACGGCTCCTAAACCGCGGCCGCTAGCGTCTGTGTGCAGGAAGGTCGGTGCATCATCGTGAAAATGAGCAAGTATAGGGTCGGTCGTGAGGGCACTCTTCAACCTGTCGAAAGCCGATTCACATTCCTGAGACCACTGAAAGGGCATACCGGAAGCAAGTAGCTTATGAAGTGGTGCGGCTGTGGAGGCAAAGTTTTGTATGAATCGCCGAAAGTAGGAGGCGAGACCAAGGAAACTTCGCAAATCTTTTGGTTTGTCAGGGTGAGGGAAGCGAAGCACTGCAGCAGTTTTATCAGGGTCTGGACGAATTCCGTCCTTGCTCACAACATGACCGAGTACCTTGATAGATCTGCTGGCGAAATGGCACTTCTTGGTGTTAATTTGGAGACCAGCGCCCGCAAGACAAGTCAGGACCTCGTCCAAGCGTTGCAGATGTTGAGGAAACGTCGATGAAAAGACAACAATGTCATCGAGGTAACATAGGCAAGTCTTCCATTTCAGGCCACGCAGCACGGTATCAATCATGCGCTCAAAAGTTGCGGGCGCATTGCATAGACCGAATGGCATAACATTGAATTCGTATAGGCCGTCCGGTGTTGCAAACGCAGTTTTTTCTTTATCATCTTCGTGCATGGGGATTTGCAAATAGCCGGAACGCAAGTCGAGGCTCGAAGAGTTTTCAGCACCCTGTAAGGAATCTAGGGCGTCGTCGACGCGTGGCATGGGGTATACGTCCTTTCTAGTGATCTTATTAAGTGCTCGGTAATCGACACAAGATCTTACGGAACCGACTTTTTAACGTACCAGAACGATGGGCGACGACCAAAGACTGGTTGAGGGTCGGATTATCTCCCGTTGGAGCATATCGTCTACGTTTTCTTCAATGATTTTTCGATCAGCTAGGCAGACGCGGTACGGACGGCGGTGCACAATGGACGTTCCGTCGGTCTGAATACAATATGCTGTAGCAGTTGTCTGGCCCAGGGTGGATGAATAAACGTCAAAGGAATTTGCATGCTTTTCCAACAAATCAAGCAGCTGCTGCTTCTGTGAGTCATTGAAGTCTTTGTTGATGGCTGCCGTAAGGGCTGAGGAAGCAGCATGATCTGCAGGATGGCCTCTAGAGGAGACAGGGGTAAGAGGCACAACGCACACTGGCTGCAGATCGGCAACGCAGGCGACAGTAGTGCCCCGTGGCAGTAAAATTTTATCTTGTGTGGTGTTGGTAGCAGCGAGGACAGTTGATCTATTGTTGAAGCGAGACACACCTGATGCCAGAGCTATGCCTTTATTAAGGCAACACGGTGACGGAGTGACCAAAATGTCACAGAGTCGACGTCGTTGGACAAGACTGTCACTAATTGATGTTCGTTTGGTGGTAACTCAATGTCTACTGCAGCGATGAGTCGAAGTGGCCTGTAGGTTTCGTCGTTGAGCAAGTGGTCCGTGTCAGTAAGATGGACGACACGTTGTGCACAGCAAATAGCCGCAGAAGCAGAGGAAAGAAAGTCCCAGCCTAAATTGAGTTCATGGGAGCATGGGGATAGCAGAGCAAATTCTATATAATGAAGAATTTTGTCGATTAGTACACGGGCAGTACAGAGAGCGGAAGGGCGAATCATTGTTCCCTGGGCTGTAACCAGTGTCGGTCCATTATAAGGCGTGGTGACTTCTCGAAGACGGGCACACAAATCAGCACGAATAACAGAAAACGCAGCCCCAGTGTCCACCAAAGCATCAACGCCCACTCCTTCAACTGTGACCGCAATCATATTGTAGGGGCACGCTGGAGCAATTGGGGTCCTGTGTTTGAATGCAGTTTGACCTCCAAAAACTGCATCGCTTAGTTTTCCGGACGCCGATCAGAAGTAAGGTAAGCAGGCTGAAGAGGAGAAGAAGAGCGCCGGTAAGGCGACGGTGAACGGCGTCTGGTAATCGTTGACTACTGCGCAGTTCAACCGATGCTGGCGGAGATGGAGACCGACGTGGCGGTGACGAATAACGGCGACCCTGGTACAAGGCTCCTGCGGTATAGTCCCGTTCGCGTATGTCATACCCTCGGCGCTCGTCTTGCTGGCCCTTGCGGCAAAAGCGTGCAATGTGACCACGATAGCCGCATTAATAGCACGTAGGCCGAGTCGATCGATGAGGAGGGTAGTAGCTTGCGCTAACTGCACCAGGAGAGAGAGAAGTCAGAGGGACAGGTGACGGCTCACGCGGTGGTGATGAAAAGCTCGTGGGAAAGCTTGTGGGAGGTGCGGCAGCAACCAACGCCTACGTTCGTGGCGGGGACGTCGAGCTGACGGTGCCTGGTGGTGCGGCGGCGGTGTGCGGGAACGATGGTAGAGTACGAGAGACGATGGGCTGCAGGTTGGCCATGTGGGTCATGGACGTGAGCTCTTCCCTGATGACATCCTGCAATGATATTGAAGAGGACTGAATGGGACACACTGAAGGTAGTGTGAATCCCATTGATTCTAATTCTTCACGTATAATCGCCCTTATCGTGTCTCGCAGGTTTGGATCAGTCGTAATACGGGCCGCGTCACTGTCTGATTGTAGGCGCATAGACTCAAGTTCTTCGAGGCGCTGCCAGGTTGTCGCAACGTCAGCAACGGTAGCCGGATTCTGGATTGCCAGGGCATTGAATGCGACGGGTGCAATCCCCTTAAGAAGCTGGCGCACCTTGTCTGATTCTGTCATTGGTGTGTATACCCGGCGGCAAAGTGAAAGAACATCCTCGATGTAGGATGTGTACGACTCCCCGATGTGCTGTTTCCGAGTCGCGAGAGCTTTCTTTGCGAGAGCTGAACGAACAGCCGGTGTGCCAAAGACATGGCGAAGCTGATCTTTGAAGGCTGACCAGTCGGGGATGTCGATGAAGTGGTTGAGGAACCACGTCTTCGCGACACCCGTGAGGTAGAATGACACGTGAGCGAGTTTGTAGGTGTTATCCCACCGGTTAACAGCGCCGACACGTTTGAAATCGTCCAGCCATTCTTCCACATCTTCCCCGCGCATACCAGCGAAGGGATGGGGCTCACGCTGGAGGCTGTTAATGACGTGAAAAGGCGTGGCACGCAGTGGCGGAGTGGGAACGGCTGCAGCACCGACCTCTTCTTGGTGCGACATAATTCCGGACACCTGGCCCAAGCGGCGACCTTAGCGTAGCTTCAGGGGGTAGAGTGGTCGAGAGGATGGCGGGGGATCTAACAGCACTCTCCACCACGTATGAAGTCCTGGTTTGGATTACCTTTTATTAGGCCCGAGGAACCGGTAGCCGACAGCTACGATGAATGAGCCAAGATGATGATGCTACGCGACAACGATGAGTATGCATGAGCCACACATGATAATGATGATAATGTACCGGTGAAGAGGATGAGTATACTAAATGCCCACAATATATATATTGCCGAGAGCTTTTCCTCCTCTCTACATCAGCTATGTCTCGCCGTGACGCAAAGGAATAAAGTGTATACTCATAGGGTTGTTCTTCCGTGTTTTTACACAATATTAATGAAATCTAACAGACAATATTTGCCAAGGAAAGTATACGGGAAGTTATTGGACCGAATAGTAAGGTGAGTGTGAAGAAAGAAAAGTGGGTGAAAAGATAAGTTGCCATGGGCAGGAACGGCAAGTTATCTTTTCACCCACTTCACCTTACATTCACCTTACAATTTGGCCTAATAACTTCTCCTATACTTTCCTTTATAATATTTAAAGAAGACATCGACCATCTGATATGTCATTGCCCTCGATTTGCCTCTGAAAGACAGAAGCTTTCGGACGCATTGCGACAATTGGACGATCGGCCACTCTCTGTGCAGATGCTACTGGAACACCGTCATCGCCTTTCGTCGGCTCAAAAAGCAGTCAAAGCTGTCTTGTGCTTTTTGAGGACTACAGGCCTTTGTGACCACCTTTAACTTTTGTGTAGTGCCACCGCTGCATACGCGCCAGCCGATTGATTCACAATCCTCCTTTTTTTTCTATCTCTCTTTCTTCTCTTTCCTCTCTCTCTCTCATCTTTATGCCCCCTTCCTATACCCCCAGCGTAGGGTAGCAAACCGGGCATGTGCCTGGTTAACCTCCCTGCCTTCCCTCTTGTTGTTTACTCCCCCCCCCCATTGTCTTTTAGATTTTATTATTATATACACTCAAGGCAAACGCAGTATTCAAACTACGCGCGCTAGTTCATGCGCCCCCCAAGAGATCAGCAGCTTGATGATCAAACAAGAAAAGGCCGTGATGGCGCGCGCCTCCTAAGCACGAAATTTTTATGAAAAAAAGTGGGACACCGCTTGAGGGGTTCTCGGAGATAGATTCCTTTTTGCTGATCACCTGTTAGAGACGCCGCTACATATTCCTTAACTTTCCGGGCACAAGTTCGCCCCAATAAGCAGTTATTCCTACACCATTCGGATTGTACGTAACAATTCTGGTGGAGGAGCCGGGTAATGATCCCAAACCCACTTGGACTTCGAGGAAGCAGTCCGGAACCACGAGCAGTCGAACCAACTGAGCTCCCGCCAGTTTATCAGCGCTCCAGCCGTCGTCTACGTGGTGAGCCGCCGGAATTTCCCCCTCCACCAGAGCCCAGAGTGTCTCCAGCTGTCTCCGGTGAGAGTACCGAAATGTCGTCTCCAATCGCTGCCGCACACGCCGTTTCGTCTCCAGTCGCTGCCGCGCACGTCGTTGTCGATGAGCCACGGATGCTGGACCCTTTTTATGGTGATCCTCATGAAGACTCCGAGGATTGGCTGGAGGCTTTTGAGCGCGTCGCCAACTGCAACGGATGGACCGAAGAACGGAAGCTGCGCCGAGTTTATGTCGCATTGCAGGACAGCGCTCGAACGTGGTTTGAAAACCATGAAGGTACCATTCGATCGAGGGATGATTTCCGACGGGAGCTACTGGCCACATACCCGAGTACAGACCGCAACTAAAGAGCTGATGCAGCCTTGCAAGCAAGAAACCAGCGCAACAATGAAAGCATCGCAATGTATGTGGAAGACATGTGCCGGTTATTCCGCCGGTCTGATCAAAATATGAGCGAGGACAAGAAACTTCGGCACCTGATGCGTGGGGTGAAGCAGGAGATTTTTGCTGGTTTGCTCCGATGTCCCTCACGGAACGTCACTGAATTTCGCACCGAGGCGACAGCGGTTGAAAAGACTCTGCAACAGCGAGCGAGGCACTACAATCGAGATGTTAACGTCGCATCCGTAGACGCGGTCTTCGGGAATGGCATCGACGTATTACGAGAGCTCATTCGATCGGTGATTCGAGAAGAGCTCCAGAAGCTAAACGGCAACCCCTCAACGGTCTCGTCATTAGCGGAAGTTGTTCTGGAGGAGATGAGACAGGCAGTCCGTGAGCAGCAGCCACAAACCCAGCCCGTTCAAGCGTCGGTTCCAATGCAGCCCGCAGTCTCGTACGCCGAGGTATTGAAAAGCGCCCCTGTACCTCATTTCGTCGCTCCTGGGCCTCCTTTCGCCGCCCCTGGACCTTATTTTGCCGCAGCAAGCACGCATCTGCTGAAACCTTGATTTACGCCGTCCTCAGCCGAGACTAGGATCCGAAAAACTGATATATGGCGTACTCCTGATCGAATTCCGCTTTGTTATCACTGCAGCGAAGCTGGCCATCTTTACCGGATGTGTGAATATCGCCGAGCTGAACTTCCGGGTTTTTTCGTAAACGCTGCCTGTCCACGGAATGGGGAGCGACATTTTGAAATCGAGGAGTACTTGTTAACGCGTCAAGGTGCTAACTCCTCGCAGCAGCATCAGTCTCGATCGACAGCGCCACCGAGGTGTGGGTCACCAAGTCCACGCCCATCTTCAAACTCTCCGAGGCGACTTCTCTAAAGCCCGCTTCGGGAAAACTAGAATCGGCGACCTGGGGAGGTAAGGCCGCTACCGACGCAAGAAAACAACCTCCAGTGCTGATTTCAAAATGTGATGATGGACACGGGACTACGTGCGGAAATGGTAAAGTCGCTACTGATTTGTCGGTAAATATAGACGGATACGAAACGAACGCTTTGGTAGACACAGATGCAGACTATTCCGTCATAAGCAGGGCACTTGCCAGAACGCTGAAAAAGTGTTGACTCCTTGGATAGGACCACAAGTTCGAACCGCCGGGGGACACCTTATCGATCCGGCAGGCATGTGTACCTCTAGAGTCGGGATACGCGGCTTCACCTACGTTGCCAGCTTCATTGTCCTGTCGGAGTGTTCAAGAGATATAATTATCGGAATGGACTTCTTGCAGGCCAATGGCGCAGTGATAAACTTGCAGGAAACGTGCGTCTCGTTCTCGATGACACACGCCATCGCGACATTCGTGAGTGAAAAACGATTCGATGCGCTCCAGATTGCAGGTGATGATGTAACAGTACCTGCAAGATCCATCATCGTTGTCACCGTAAAAAGCAATGTGTACAACGACTATGAAGGAATGGCAGAAAGCAGTACTGGGCTATTACTCGAGAAAGCGATCTGTGCAGCAAGAGGTATTGTACGACTGCGTGATGGGTGTACGAATGTCTTCCTGACAAATTTCCGAAATGAGGTGCAGCACCTTGCGAAGGCAACTGTTGTTGGTCACTTGCACGATTACGTTCCGATTACGGATTTGAATTCTTCCGAGGCTGCACCACTGCACCCTGACGGTATAGATTCCATACTCGCATCTATCCACATCGAAGCAGCCCTATCTCTGTAAAAATCAAGAGCCTTAAACGGGAGTATGCCTCATGTTTTTCCACGTCATCGAAAGTGCAAAGAACATCTATCATCAAACACCGCATCATAATCGATCAATCTGTTAGACCTATTTGCCAGCACCCGTACCGAGTGTCACCAAAAGAGAGAGAAGTCATCAGAGGCCAATTTGAATGAATGCTCAGGGATGACGTAATTCAACCGTCGGCCAGCCCATGGGCCTCACCTGTAGTACTGGTAAAGAAAAAGGACCAGACCTTGCGCTTCTGCATTGACTACCGAAAAATGAACGTCGTCACAAAGCGGGATCTCTATCCCCTTCCAATGATCGATGACACCCTTGACAGACTACGAGACGCGAAATTCTCCTCTCTAGACCTCAAGAGCGGATTCTGGCAGATAGAGGTGTACAAACGAGATCGCGAGAAAAATGCTTTCGTGACCCCAGATGGGTTATATGAGTTCAAGGTACTCCCATTTGGCTTGTGTTCCGCACCCGCCACATTTCAGCAGATGATGGATACTGTGCTGTCCGGGTTAAAATGGCAGTTCTGCCTTGTTTATCTCGATGACGTCGTGATCTTTTCGGCCATCAGCATGTGGAACGACTACGAACTGTGCTTGAAGCGATCAGTTCAGCAGGGCTGATGATAAAACCCCAAAAGTGCCATTTTGATTTCATGAACTACTTTTCCTGGGTCATGTGGTTAGCTCTGAGGGCATTCGACCTGACCCTGAAAAGACAGCAGCTGTAGAAAAGTTTCCTAGACTGACAGATAAAAGGGCTGTGAGACGATTGTTAGGACTTTGTGCCTATTACAGAATATTCATTAAAGATTTTTCTAAGCTTGCGGAGCCACTAACCCGACTGACGAAAGAAGGCACGCCTTTCACCTGGACAAGCGAGCAAGAAGAGGCGTTCAATGAGCTACGCCAGTGACTCCTACACCACCCCGTCCTGGCACATTTCCACGAAGAAGCCGAAACAGAGATTCACACGGACGCAAGCAATTTGGGACTAGGCGCCGTCTTTGTGCAGCTGCAAAACGGAGACAAAATAGTGGTCGCATATGCTAGTCGCACTCTTTCGAGAGCTGAAATAAATTATTCGGTGACGGAAAAAGAATGTCTGGTGGTAATATGGGCTATACAGAAATTCCGACCGTACTTATATGGTAGACCATTTCGAGCAGTGAGCGACCATCACTCGTTAGCTGGCTCCAGGCCTAAAGGAACCTTCTGGGCGCCTTGCTAGATGGAGCCTCAGGCTGCAAGAATACGACATAACAGTCGTATACAAGTCGGGTCGCAAGCACAGCGATGCTGATTGCCTGTAACACGCACATATGAAATCTGCACCTGTGGACGATGGAGACGACCTTCCGTTTCTTGGGGCCGTCAGCACCGCAGACATGACTGAATATCAGCGATCTGACGCGGAGTTGCTTAAACTGATCAAACATCTGGAGGGGCAACCCGTGCATGTTCGTCGAGTTTTTGTCCGGAGATTGTCCTCGTACCTCATGAGAAACAACGTTTTATACAAGAGAAACTTCGATCACAGCAAGGAGAAATTCCTACTCGTCGTTCCTTCGGCCTTCTGACCCGAAATTCTGGAAGCCTGCCACAATGACCCAGCAGCAGGACATCTCGGAGTGAGTATAGCATTGGCTCGCATCCACACCAAGTACTACTGGCCAAAGTTACTGAATGCTGTGCGGCATTATGTAAGGGCATGTAGAGATTGCCAGAGACGTAAAACGCCTTCATTGAAACCTGCAGGATTTCTCCAACCAATCGAACCATCTGAGTCTCCGTTTGAACAAGTAGGAATGGATCTACTTGGTCCATTTCCTACGTCATCAATGGGCAACCGATGCATAGTAGTGGCGACAGACTACTTAACCCAGTATGCCGAGACAGCCTCTCTCACCAGGGGCACGGCTATAGAAGTAGCTGAATTTTTCGTCACTAACATTTTACTACGGCATGGTGCCCCAAAGGTGGTTATCACGGATCGAGGAACTGCATTCACAGCCAATCTGACGCAGTCCATTATGAAACTTACCCACACGAGTCATAGGAAAACAAAGGCTTACCACCCCCAAACGAATAGGCTAACCGAGCGACTCAACAGAACTCTAACCGATATGTTGTCCGTTTACGTTGACTTGGAGTACCGTACGTGGGACAAGATACTGCTGTACGCCACTTTCGCTTACAATACTGCTGTGCAGGAGACTACTAAAGTGACGCCATTCCAGCTAGTCTATGGTCACGTAGTTACCACACCATCAGATGCAATGCTGCCTGTAGGCGACAATACAGAGCACAAGCCTGACATCAGCGAATGCATTCAGCGAGCCGAAGAAACACGGCAGTTGGCGCGACATCACATAAACACATAAAACAACAACAACGCGTGGATGCTAACCATTACAACCTTCGTCGGAGAGAAGTCGACTACGCACCAGGCGACCTAGTTTGGATTTGGACTCCAATGCGGACGCCTGGCCTTTGCGAAAAGCTCATGCGCCGCTATTTCGGCCCTTACCGAGTCTTTCGTCGCGTCAGCTCCTTGAACTACGAGGTGTCACCGGAAAAACAAGTGAGCTCATCAAGATGCAGAAGGAGCACAGAAATCGTGCATGTAGTCAGAATGAAGCCATACTATGACAGGCAATGAACATCGAACTATACACACCCGAATATGAAGAATACCTATTTCTTCAATGGAAACCACGCATTCAGACTATCTCAGCAACACTGCTTTTACGCATCGGGACGATGCGTTTTTGGAGGAGGAATAATGACGCAAGGCAAACGCAGTATTCAAACTACACGCGCTAGTTCGTGCGCCCCCCAAGAGATCAGCGGCTTGATGATCAAACAAGAAAAAGCCATGACGGCGCGCGCCTCCTCAGCACGGGATTTTGATGAAAAAGAAGTGGGGCACCGCTCGAGGGTTTCTCGGAGATTGATCCCTTTTTGCTGATCGCCTGTTAGAGATGCCGCTACATTTTCCTTTACTTTTCGGGCACAAGTTCGCCCCAATAAATAGTTATTCGTACACCATTTGGATTGTACATCACAATATATATATATATATATATATATATATATATATATATATATATATATATATATATATATATATATATATATATATGTGTGTGTGTGTGTGTGTGTGTGTGTGTGTGTGTGTGTGTGTGTGTGTGTGTGTGTGTGTGTGTGTGTGTGTAAAGAAACATCATGCAGAGGTGAGTAAACCTTGCCCAACCTGAAATTTGAGGGCTTCGGGATAGCTGCGTTCCGTTCATAGGTAAATAATTGATGACGGAGATTTAGGCCAGCGCAGATGACAGCATGCGTTCTTCATGGCAGTCAAGGCAGCACGCAGGCTGACACTCTTGAACAGAGCAGGTAGACCACGCGCACCACCACTTCGCAACACGTGGTGCTATCTCTGGATAGCTGGTGCGCGTGGTTCCCACACCTTACAGTCCCATTAGTTTTCTCAAATGCTCTTTAACTTTTTTAAGATAACCTACGGTCCCTCCGTTTACTTGAAAGGGTCGCAGTATATCTCTAATTGTGTGTTCATTGATACTTTGGGTTTAACGTCCCAAGACCACCATATAATTATGAAAGACACCGTAGTGGAGGGCTCCGGAAATTTTGACACCTGGGGTTTTTTAACGTGCACCCATATTTGAGCACACAGGCCTACAGCATTTTCGCCTTCTTTGAAAATGCAACTGCCGCAGCTAGGATTCAATCTCACGACCTGTGGGTCAGAAGCTGACTACCTTAGCCACTGGACCGCGGCTTGGTGTTAACTGTTCGTATGCTAGAGTGGAAGCTAAGGTGACAGTTTTTGTGAAAATGTGCGTCTCGCAGAAAAATATCACCATTAGGAACAGAAAGTCATTTCAAAGAGCATCATTAACCTCTTATTTGCGTCAAGTTCACAGTTTTTATCTGCTTCTTTCGCAGTGTGACCAACAAAATTCTGAATTTATTTTTTTCTTTAACTGTGCAGCCTAAAGCTGGGTGTTTGTCACTCTAGTGTATCACAACTACACTTCATGACATTTCATCATTGGGGGCCAGGATCAAAGCTATATTCTGTTATTTATAGCAGCCGACAGCGCAGTAAGGTGGCATTGTTAGAAAACTGGGGTGTTTCATTGAACGTGTGCCCACAAGCAATCTTCACCGACATAAAGCCAGCTGGAATGCTCCTCCTCTAGCTTACATCCTAGCTATGATTTCCTCTTTTTTCGCGTTGAGAATCCGACCATAATCATATTCGCACACATGCTCGTGTTAAGTATTTTGCATTGTATTAAATATCACTACCAGGCAATGACAACTTCACGTACAAGGATTGAAATATTTACAGATGAGGGGAACGCAGAAAGGGACAGTACGCAACAGAGTGAGGACCACAGCAAAGAGAACATTGTGTCTGTACATTGAAAACTGTTTATTTAGGAATCTTAGATACTATCGCATGTACCCCTTTTAGAGCTAAATCTGCCAGCTCATCTCATCTCCGCTTCAGCCGCATCCATCGTCAGCATTGGAGAGCATTTACTAGTGAGTGGAACACTGCCTGCGCGGGTGCACTTTGCTAACGTGAACACATTTAGACATTCTTTTTCCCGGTTACAATAACCGAGTGGAATATTATGATTTAACTGACATCTTAACCCTCATTATTATTGAATTGTTTTATAGTGTCATTCCAGATATATTGACTTTATTTCTGTAATATTGTGTTTTGTTTCCCTATTTTATAAATTTTTCCAAACGCGTTTACTATTGTACCACGTTTAAAAACCCTCCTTGCTTGGACTACGTATGTGCAGTACTGAATAAATAAATAAATGTATATTATCAATTTACACCATTTCAATCTTTAGACTGTTATTTCAATGGTGATGCAGAAGGCAGAAACCTGTCGAGATTGTGTTCATATGGCTGACATCGCAACAAAACCCCTCCTACGGGCTCCTGTGGAACTTAACACTAATCTGTTAGCAATGTTACATACATGAAGGAAGCTATCTCGAAGCAAAAGTAACAATAGCTCTACTTATCTTCTTGAAGCCTTTCTTCCTTCCAGTCTTAATCAGCAGATATAGTGATGATGCACCTTCACCTTTTTGAAGTAACCCTGTAATGCTAGAGAATAATACATTTAGGTGCGAAAGCAGCCAGGCCAGAAAGGTTCAAGGCAGAAATTTTTGTGACTGATTAGGATGATTAAGGGGCAGCAATAGGAAAGTGGCAGCAATAGCAAAGCGTCATGAAATCAAGCAATACAATGCGTTGGATCAACTCAGAACTGAACATCATTTGTGCTCTGTGGTACAAATTGAACAAACGTTGAAGACATTAGCTATTTCTTACTTCTAAGGAACAACTTATTGCTCTCCCACAGTAATGTACCTTGTCTTCTAAATTCTCGAACATTCATTGTAAACACAATCATTGGATGGGTTCTTTGCTTCGTTGGTAGAGCAGAGTCCCATGGCATTGGCCACGCAGCAGCAGATGATTTCTCCCCGTTAGCAAAAAAAAACAAACAAAAAAAGTGTACTCGGTAAACTCATATCATTGCAATTGCCTCCACCACCTCGAGCTCTTCCTGCTGCTCCACCTATGTGCCCTTGAAGCAGGCCTGGACAAAGATATTTTGAAGTTGTATTACTATACGGTACATTACACTGCCCTACTGAAACGTTCCGTAAGATGCGGAGACCTCACATACGGAATTATTGGAATATGGAAGACGTATAATGCGGACTCCGCATAAGACGTATGATGCGGACTCCGCATCTTATGGAAAGACGTATCATGCGGAAATTACTGAAATGTGTGTATTTTACGTCTGAATCTAGTGCAAAGCAATATGTGTAAATTGAATAGACGTCCACATCTTGAGTACTTGCAATACTGTGTACAAATCACAATATTTCTTAAATGTGCATGATGAGGGATTGAATCATCGGCATCTTACTAATTGTCGTGATGCGGAAGCAAAATTACCTTTTAAATAAAATACATTACAAAACTACTAAACATGCTAGCGATCATAAATGGTGGTTACATTGCAACACATTAATGCAGTGTTCTATGCAAGACTTAAAGAACTTATAAAGTTATTATTATCAATAGAGAAGCATTAATATACACATCAGCCCTGCTACAATCAATATGTTTTTTTATTTGTCTGTATGCTCCAGCTGTGAATAGTGACATTGCAGTGTTGATCGTACACAAATGAGGTGACTGCACCGGAAATTCACGAGCTCCACCTAAGCCACAGGATGATGGCACAATGTAACAGCAATTTTAGAACGAAATGTTTAATCATAGCACTGTGAAAGTGTGGCGCTGTGTTTATCTCATGAATGTCTTGTGGAGATCGGCGAAATGATGCTTGAGGCTCCGGCACCACTGTAAATTTCAAAGGTCACTGCGATAGAACTTATGTGTCCTTCATAGGCACCTGGAAATGAAAATAATTGGCACAAATAATGTCAGAGACACATGTTAGCACAATAGTTTACATGCACAAGAAATATAACACACAGAATGAAACTGAAAATTTAGGGCACACAATCCTTCATGTTATGCATATGTGAATAATAGAAGGAATGAGTGTATAAATTAGTTCTGCCACATCAAAAAAACAGCATGCTTATCACAGTGAAAATAACTAGGTTGTGACGATTTTCAATGGTAGAGATAATCGATTAATATGTCCTTAAGAAATTATGATTTAAACGCTTCCTGCACAGTAAAACTTTAGGAACTGCAAGTGAAAGCTCTCAATGTTCATTTAATAGTGTGTGCATGTACATCTGCTGCCTTTATACTATACAGTTTGTGCACAAAATTGGCATCTTGAACAATTTTGAGAGTTAAACCTATGCAACTTATGAAGGTTAAAATCACCATGAAAGCAAGCAGGACCAGGCAGGTGCCATTAAATATCTGTGCAAGCCAGAAAACTATAACCGAACTGCACACATATAGGGGAGCAAGAGTAACAGAAATTCGGCTGCTGACCCGCATGTCGCGGTATCAAACCCCGGCTCCATTTCCGATGGAGGCAGAAATGCTGTAGGCACGTGTGCTCAGATTTGGGTGTACGTTAAAGAACCCCAAGTGGTCGAAGTTTCCAGTGCCCTCCACTACGGCGTCTCTCACAATCATATAGTGGTTTTCGGACATGAAATCCCACATATAAATCAAGAATAACAGAAATAAACTGCCAACAGAAAAGTTGGGTGCATGTGCTATCTGTAAGTGCTTACACCTTACTACATACAGCATGCTCATTCCATTTTAAATACCGATATTGAAAATAACTGCTGTATTAGGAATGTAAAAGGTAAGGTAGAACTGAACGACTCTACAAAAAGTTACCCTATTATGACATCACGTTTTCTTATAACAAAATTGACTAAGACTCTCAAATATCATTATGCAAGGAAAAAATCTTCAAAAGAACAATCAAGTTTGAAGTCATAATTATTTATATGGCTACTATGACTATAACCAAGAAATCGGCCTCAACATGGCTAATGTTAGTTTTTAAGGCCTATGTTCACTAGACAATGAACTATACCACAAAAAGCACAGCGTTCAGGCAAAGCACCACACAAAAATGAAAGCAGTCCTTTTTGTTATTTATTTATTTATTTATTTATTTACAATACTGCCAGTCTCTTACGAGACCAAAGCAGGAGGGCATGAGAATCAAAATAAAATGAATGCTAAGTACTTTCTTACAGGCGGCATACAGAACTGTAGTTATTTAAAAATTAGTAATAATAATCCTAGTTACATAGAAACATTAGACATAGGTATTTATGCACTCCAAATATTCACACTTCGGAAGCAGCAAACTAAATCTTTGCTGCATAAAAAAAAATCAATACAGTTTTATACAGAGAAGGCATTGTGTAAACTTATACATCCAAATAAATACTACTGGAAAACAATATTGGAGGTCATGGTTGAAGAAAGCCGTTGTCTCAAAGTATACTCTCAATTTTTGAAGTGAATTCTGCCAGTGATGTTACGTTAGTAATGGAGGGATCTAACCTATTCCATTCGCTGATTGACAGGGGGAAAAAGGATTGCTTGAAACAGTCGTTGTTGGAAGAGTATTCTTTGATAGTGTATGCATGTTTATGTCGTAGTGTTCGTGATTCTGCCAAAGATATGTACCTGGATGCATCGATCCGGCTGTGGTTATGCAGAATGTGGTGTAAAAATTTGAGACGCGCGATTTTTGCTCTTGTTGCAAGAGTGGGTAGACCGGAGGTTTCTAAAAGGTGTGTGGGTGAGTCGGTGCGTTTGTACTTATTATGTATAAACCTAATGGCCTTCCTTTGAACCCGTTCAACTTTTGCTATATTAGTAACACCTTGCGGGAACCACACAGTGTTAGCGTACTCCAAGATTGGTCGCACGAATGTGGTGTAAGTTAGGAGCCTAGTATCTGTCGGCGCGAAGGGTAAACGCCTTCGTAGAAAAAACAGTTTACGCAAAGCCGATGCTGTAACATTGTTAATGTGCGCATCCCATCTCAATTCGGAAGTCAAGGTGACGCCAAGATACTTCTGCTGCGTAACTCTTTGTAAAGGTACGCCGTTAATTGTATAGGTAAAGTCGGAGGGTTCTTTTTTCCTGGTTACCGTCATGCAAACTGTTTTTGTTAGGTTAATTAACATTTGCCACTGCTCACACCAGTGAGCAATCTTACTCAATGAATTATTTAAAGATAAATGATCATCCGAACTGTTAATTGATCTATAAATAATGCAGTCGTCTGCGAAAAGTTTAATTTTGCAGTCTATGTTATCAGTGATGTCATTTATGTAAATTAGAAATAATAATGGCCCTAGGACGGAGCCTTGGGGAACACCTGACTTAACTGGGGCTGTCCACGACGATACTCCTTCGAAAACCACGAACTGTGACCGGTTATTACCTACAATGCCTTTAAAATGGTGTTTTTACCTCTACTTTCCGCTTTTTATCTAAGTAACTGGTGTGAAACAAGTTAGCTGAAAATGCACTGTGCCTCCAAAATCTGTTGGTTGAATCTAAATTTTTAAAAAATGGTGAAGCTTGCACTAAATTAGGCTCCACAAGCCTTGGAACAGTGAGACTACATGACTCTTAGTACTACTTTAGTTACTTGTGTTTTGTTTCTGGGCCTAAGCATAAAGACAAGGGCTTAACTGAATTGCTGCTAAAAAACTAATGCTTTCAAAATTGCCCGAGCGTCAAAGGATGCTCAGCCATTTGTTGTTTTTTGCACTGGGCTAGTCTACACCAAACATACAAACCATACTGCCTGGTGACCATCACAGATGTATAGTTTAAAAAATGATGGTAATTTACTGTTCTGAAAATAGTTATTTGCAGAAATGTTTTGAAGAGAAAAGAGTAGTGGTCACGTGGGTACCTTCAGAATTTCGCAGAATGTCGTGCGGGTGATATTTTTGAGAAAAATTTCAAAGTACCGCTTTTTCTTGCCATATCAAATTTGATCTACATATTAAGTAAAGATGCTTCTTAAAGTATTTGAAGTCAAGTAACATTGATGCAATTTTGCTGCTACATAGGCTTTGAAGAACTCAGCCAAACTGTTTATCGTTTGCATTTCTTGTATGGCACTACTGCATTTTGTATGAATATTTGAACCACAAATACTCACTGCACAGAAGTTATATTTTACAAAAAAAAATAATTTTAGGTCCAGATTACAAATATCACTATATAATTGTTTTTGTCCACATTGAGATGCAATTTGAGCTGTGTGTTTGTCTAATTGAAAGTTACTTTTATATGTAAGTTGACAGCAATTAAACAGTTCTTGTTATATGGCAAGTGTTATCATTACAATTTTTGTTTAAATGAGGAAAATGATTTTTGAAGTCTCCTATTGAGGGCCATGGGGAACTTCGGAACGGAAGCTGTCGTACATCAAATGCAGAAAACAGCCATCATAAGAAAACTTCAAAAATTCATTTCTACTTTAAGACAAAGTGTAATCATATAACTTGCCATATAAATAGAACTGCTTCCTTGCTTTTGATGTGGCGAAAAAATTGCACTAATATTACTGAGCTTCATGCACTACACACGATCACCTTTACTTAATACCAAGACCGAATTTGGTGTAGAAGAGGCAGTGTTTTTGAAACACTTTACTTTTTACAAACAACACCCAGACGACATCCTGGTAAGTCCAGAAGGCACCAACGTGGCCTAATATTTTGTTCTCTGCGATATACTTTAGCGTTTTGCTGTTTTCAGAAAAATACAGTAAACGAGCTCAATATTTTTTTTTCAAAACACATTTAGGACGGTTGGCAAAATGGCTGGGATGTTTGATGCGTAATTGCCTCACTGCCAGCATTTATTCTTCCGAAGCTCAAGCTATCACCTCTCTGTTACTGCCTCCCTCACATACAATGCCTGCATAGGAAAGAAAAAAAAGGCAGGTCCGACAAAGTTTACAAAGCAAGATATTTTAATGTTGGATTAATTCATTACCATAAACAGCAGCAAAATAACATTCATTTTGAGTAGCCCAAGACACAAGCTATATACCAGCACAATAAGAGCCAAGCACAAACTTTTCAATTGAACATGTGTGTTGATAGGCAGGAAGCACCTATTGCAAGACTGATCAGTCTGTAATTAACTAATTAAAGTACAATGCACTGTTCAATACAACACCACATAGGCATCTTTGCTATAGCAAAGCCATGTGTCATTGATTCATGCACTAGATGGGACAATGCAAATGTAACAAAAAAGGTGAAAAAAGAAAACAAGGAAAAAAAGAAGAAAAGGGGGGATGCAAAGTAGGAGCAGTGTAGCACTACTTTTACTTTCATTCCCCATTTCTTTCTTCTTTTTTCTTCTTTTCTCTCATTTATCTTTTTTTTGCTTCCCTTACCCCCAACCTCCGACAGGAGAGCACTTTGTATCAGCGCAACCTAACTTGAAAAGAAGCAAGGGCTGCACTCTTCTGCGTTATAGGTTTTTTTTTTCTTTTTTCAGACAAACATTTCCAACAGGCACACACGCCTATACCAAAAGATGATGTCATTACTGACCCCATTTAAACTAACACGCCAAGGATGACAAGGTGACTTCTAAAAAATAGGTCCTCCTATCGCAACATCGGCCAGCCTGTCTGAAGCACTTCTACTGTTCACCCTGATTACCCCACTAGATGTTTCCATGTGTCGACTCACATCTTCATTTTGGATAACACTAAGACGAGCTTACATTGATGAATACGCACGAAAGTTTAGTGATGTATCATGTATCAGATTAAGCAACTCTGTTGAAAAATTATTGATAGCTTGCTTCAATAATTTTTATACTGTAGCCTGAAACTTCGTAATGTCTTCTATGCACATGAACCAGATTGACAACGTAATGCACAGCATGCTTAAGAATACTGTGAGGAATAAGATAACGACAAAGCGACCAGCCACCGAAAATTTTCGCTGTACATGTTTATAAAATGTTCATGTACCCCAAACGAGGTGCTAATGATACAAGCCGAAAAAACCTACAAGTAGGGCCTTGGAGTCTTCTGGAAGTAGACGTGTTGCATTTTTTCTGTAGAAAGCTTTAGACCCATAAGTGATGAACAAAACTCCTGTATAATGAAGAATGCTGGCAGCTATCAGTTATAGAAAAACCTAAAGCAGCTAATCTTCCCCGACACATCTGTACATTTAGAGAGGTGACGTAGCTTCTGTGATTGTGGCAGTAACTCCAACAGGACCAGTGCGAAAATTGGCACTACTTGGCTAGACAAATGTCCAAACTTGCCTGCCCGATTCCCTCTAGCCATCCTGGCTGAATCTGACACATGATTTCTTAACTGCTGGCTGGACAAAAACAAAACCACTGAAGCACTCACAATACACAGCGTGAAGTTCCTCTGGAGTGGACAACTTCGTCTTCTGCGATGAAAGAGCAGCACAGTGTACTGATAAGGCACTCCTTGCAATGGTTTTCAATGCCACACAGTGACCTTGCTGTTCCTGTCGAAGAGAGCTTCGGGAGCTTGGAGGGTGCTTGCTCTTTTCTGGGGGCTGCTGCCACTCCTCGTTTTCTGCTCAAGGTCAACCTGCATAAAGTTGTAGACGAGGCTTTTAGAGTTGTATATAATAATATACAAAGTTTCGCTGAACACACAATTCCTCGTGGTACACTGAGGAATTTCCTATAAAACTTAAGGCCTCGCATATGCAAACATTTACAATTGATCCGAAGATGCACTCGACTCTAAAGAAGCAAGTTTGTTATGTAGTGTATATAAAGAAAGGTCATTCAGCACAACCACAACTACAGTTGCACACGAAAACGACATTTTACACGATCCTGTTTATTTACATGGTCCATTTTATTTTATTTACACGGTCCATTTTACACAGTCCTATTTTACACGATCTGGTCTGCATGAACTCTTGAACCGGGCACCATATAGGTTGAAAGACACACGCGGACTTTGAGACAAACCTAGTTTCCCGTGGAGCATCCTCTTGCACTATAACAACACATCTCAATCTAGTTAGTTGGTCAGAACAAGGTGAAAACAGCTCGCACTTGAAAAGCACGGGCAGAAGGAAACGCCTGCACCCTGTGCTTTCTGTACATTCTCGATGAGGGTGCAGTTTTCACCTTATCCTTATGCAATTTCGCATTTATAACATTGTTCGCTGCATAATCTTTGTGGCGTTAAAGTGTGTGATACCGTCATGTGTATCCCATGTAATTTATAAAAATAGAATACAAGATAGCTTGATTCAAAAATAACAAAGTGCATCCAGCGCCATGTCCCGTAGCCATTCTTTAGGCAAGTGGCAGAATGATTTATTCTTCAAAACATATCTTACTTGTAACCACTACAAGAGCTAACTCGTACAATGGCACATTCTGATTGCCTCTTCAGATTATAAGGTACCTTTTTTACACCAGAAAATCTTCAAGAAGAATAGAAGTGTTGTAATTGTGAAGAAAAAAAAGTAGAAGGAAAAAAAGATATTGATTGATTTGTGGTGTTTAACGTCCCAAAACCACCATATGATTATGAGAGACGCCGTAGTGGAGGGCTCCGGAAATTTTGACCACCTGGGGTTCTTTAACGTGCACTCAAATCTGAGTACACGAGCCTACAACATTTCCGCCTCCATCGGAAATGCAGCCGCCACAGCCATGATTTGAATCCGCGACCTGCGGGTCAGCAGCCGAGTACCTTAGCCACTAGACCACCGTGGCGGGGCAGGAAAAAAAAAGATAACCTGCCCTGTACAGGGACCGAGCCTGCGAACTTCGAATAATATGTCCGATGCTCTATCAACTGAGCTACCATGGCGGCTATCCCTCTTCCATTTTGTACGGTATATATGTGCATTTATACATGGAAGAGTCAGTCAGCGCTGCCTGTTACCTTTATGGCGAGTGTGGGACACGTTTTTTTTGCCTACTGGCAATTACATTAAGATTGCAATTACGTTACGATTACTTCCAATATCCCTATACTTCTTTGGCAGCATTATGCATCTGTCCGTTCTCAAAAAATCTGCTAGTCACAGGAGGAGGCAATAGTTCGCCCTCCCACCTAAATGCATGTACTTGAACACATGCACAAATGATCAAAAAAAACAAAACAAGTCACACACCGCTAAGATTACTGAGATTCACTGTTTCAGATTCATGAGTAAAGGAAAGAACTATAAATTTAAGGGTTTGTTGTCTTTTTTGAACACATTATAATGAGAACTAGCAGAAAATGATGCCAAACAAACTATAGGGGATGTTATAAAAAGTAACTTTAACAAAATTGTGAAAAAAAGTGAACAAAAACGTAACTTGGCAACGTTTTTTGACAATTGAATTGACATTACTTTTTATAACATCCCTTTATTTTACTGGGTATTGTTGTCGGGTAATTCTCATTATTAGAGTGGTGAGTAGGCTGACAAAGAAAGTATATGGCATTGATACTTCTTTTGAACACCTAAAAGTTTGAGGAACTTAAAAGAGTGGAAGCTACTTTGAGTAGACCAGAATATTTAGCTGGAGCGAAAAAAAAACGTACACACATTTTTACCAGGCTTTTTACCCTATTTTGAGACATAAAAGTGTATGCTGCCAGTAATGTTAAGTACCATTACTTTTGTCACACTATGCACTGTAGCAGGTGTAGTTAGAGTGGTGATAGTGAAGGATTAATCAAGCACGCCACCAACTGCGTTCACATCAATTGTCGCGTATTTTAAAAATAAACCTGCTGTATAGAAAAAAATTTTAGAGCACTTATGATTTTATCCAAATCAAGTTAAACCGACTGGGTAAGCAAACCATTTGCATAAAATCAAAAGGCATAAAGTGATTCATGTATTATAACTATGTGAACAAATCAGCAATGTAGGGCAAAGTGACAACAGTTCTATTAAAAACCCCTCTCATTATAACATGCATGAAAAGCACCACACCAGAATATTTTATAGTGCATGTAATATCGAGACTACTAGACTGTCTATTGACCTTTTAGAAGAAGGGTATCTCCTTCACGTTCAAGGGGCAACCACTTAGCCTTATCCTGAGCTTTTCTGTGAATATTTCCTGAATTTCAGATATCATTAGGATTGATTTAGAGTGAACAGATTTTGCTTACGCATTGAAACCTAGTTCTGTATGTAACTGCAATTATGGGTGCCAAACCATCTCCAATTAATTATTAACATTTAACTTATTTTTTACCTGCAGCAGCACAACTAGCTATGGGTGCCCACAAAGTAGCTAGAAACAATACCTTTACCTCTTTGAGCCTTTTGGAAGTGTTCAGCTTCTCAGTGCTCACCTTACAAAATTTTTTTTAATTACGTGTGTGTATGCCCACTGCTCTTGCTCCTTCTACAGTGAGGTGGAGCACATGGCAAGAAGAGACAAGAAAGAAGCATAGCGAAAAAAAGCGAAATAAGCGAGGACCTCTTTTGTATCGTACAATGTGTGTAACATTACTATTGCGACAACATATAGACAAATTATCACGGCTATGTATCCATTGTAGAGTCATACACAGCTGCAACACCACGACTAAATTTCAACCTTGTGTTGGTTTAGGATCCCTTTATAGTGGCAAGCTAATGATATCTGCTTTGTTTGGCACATACTAAGATGCAGTGAAATGTGATATGGTAATCTCATTTAGAATGCACGTCATGTGGCTTCATTGTATATGTGGCCACATGACCCCATTTAAACTCTGGTTGCAAAGCAATATGGCAGAGCCTAAACAGACGTCCCCGACCACTCCAATCTGAACTTGCCTTTGCTACTTGCCCATTATCATCCCAGCAAAAAATGAATCATTGAATCTGCTACAGATATGTGCTAGCTCATGCTAAGGACCAAGTATGAAGGGTGTTTTGTCATTATTGAGATCAGTTATTTGTTCAAGAACACTTGCTGTCAAACACAAATACATTGCTGTCGAAGCATCAAGACTCAAATATAAAGCAAAAAGAAGTGTCTCTTTAAAAATTACAGGCCACAAGGTGCAAGATAAATATTTGATATACTTGGGATGTGAGGCACGCACAAGAGGTGCTGCCATATTATACTTTTCCTTGTGTTGAAACCTGCTTGCTTTACTCACCCAACACATCTGTAAAGATGCCGTGAAAACACCAAGGAGCTGATGCAGCAAGGTTGAACACCAGTCCAGGTATTCCACAATTCCTAAGCAGCCCTACAGCCTCCACAGTCCTGCAACCATTTGTAAGATAAATATAGTTCTACCCAAAGTTCTTGGTTTACAGACACACATGCAAGACACATAACCACTCTATAGAAAGTTTGCATGATAATGCGTTGGGTAGCAAAACGGATGCCAATATCGAGTATCCCGACCTGCCGCTTCTTTCTTTCCGTTCTTAATTAATCAATCCATGGTTAATAAATGTTCCCCCAATGTGAAGTGTACTGGCAGTCCGGTGAAGAATTGCAATGTAGTTCGAACACAGTCCGATTCATGGCAAGTAAGCATGCAATAGGGTTTTGTCAGCTGTTCGAGAAAAGGGCATGAAGTTTAGCTAAAACCCATGTTTTTTATAAACACCATTCAATTTGATATAAAAGTTGTGAGCATTATGTAAAGGAACACGGATTCATGTTTAATCAATGATTTCTTATAATGTACTTATATGAATGCAACTAACTGAATATGAAACGATAATTTTTGCTCGAGAATTTAGAGTTATGAACACTATCGCACTTGCCAGCTGCATCTTGTCCAAAACAGCAGCAAGATAGGCTAGTTTCTGTAGGTGAGCAGTAATGAGCAGTGCAAAGTAACAACAAGAAACACCAGTAACAACAGTATGGGGCAAGCACAGACTGCCAACTGTATACATTATCACACAACAGTTCGCCTGAATATCAGTCAGACAACTTGTGCAAATGAAGGTCCAGTTGGGCATGAACAAGTTACGAAATCAACAATTCCTGCTTTCACTAACAGGACACTCATTCACATAAAGTATGCAGCGATAGGCCCCTACCGAGGTACGTCACAGCATGATGTCACTGGCACATGTAAAAGGTGTGGCTGGAAAAACACTCCCGCTGGTGGCTGAGCCCGGTACAGTCGTGCGGTGTTTGGGGCAAGTTTTAATTTTTGAAAGCTTACACTTCACGTTACAATGTCGACATTAGCTGTAGTATGTGTCAGCAAACATCCAGCTGTGTGGTAAACTGTGTGGTAAAATATTTTCCACGCTGTCTGTTTATCTTGAAGTGAACACACGTGGTGGCCTGTGCGAGCAACTGCGGCATAGTCTTCAAAAATGTGCACTGTTGATTGCGGCATGTAGTGTGCATTGAAAGGTATTGAGAATATCGGTTCAACTGAGAATACTGTGTGTGGTGTGTGCAGTGTCAATAACAATGTGTCTTGTTTGCGAAGACGTTAGCACTCATGGCAGGGACCGGTCGATGAAAAAATTTGATTCAACATTTTAGTCAAGGTAAATATGCACTTGACGCCACCATCTGCGAGTGGGTACATCTCGGTGTTTGCGCTGTGTGCAGAAAAAAATTGCAAGGTCACCGGGCTGGAAGATACCATTTGCTGAAGCTGCATGTATGAGTCGCCCCGACGAGTACGCAAGCTCAATAAAGGTATAACTCGTTTTATCGAAGGCCTCATATGTCTTCAGGTAATAAGCAGAGATTCTTGTTTCACATATACTCAGTACCTTTACCGCTCGATATTCATGAAGTGACAATGCAAACAACAAGTTTGTTTGTTAGGTCCTAAGGGAGCAATGTAAATATGCAAATAAGTTGTAGGTGTCAGATGCAGCGATGTAACTGCACAAAAGATTACGTATATATTAGGCTACAGGTTTAGAATCGCATACATCTCAGTGGTCTTTCAGGAACGTCACAAACAACTTCCTTGCCAACCAGCCCTTGCACAGAGGGAGGGAATGGCAGGCACGGTACTCGAAGTGACGTCACACTATTTGCTAACATAGAGAGGTTTCTTACTTAGGCAACATTTTGCACAATATATTTTTTAGATGCAAGACTGTACTCGTCCACATTGATCATACTGATGTCTTTTGTTGTTACTTTGTGCTGTGAATTACTAGGCATTTAGTCACCATGATCTTTAAAAGCTAATTTCAGTGTTCTCTCTCATATTGCTGACAACTGTGTTGTTGCATTAATTGGGCATAAAAGCAACACAGAAAGGCTGTCACAATAAATGCACCAACATGGGTATTCTCGTGCAAAGAAAAGTCGGCACTGGTCCTGTCATTACCCGTCTTCCTTATCTCTTTGCCTTGTTTGCGCTGAAACAGCCAAACACCTGATGAGTTATATGAGAAATATTAACGCATCAAAACTATAAGTGCTTGCATCAGCAACTACACAACAGCGTGATAACCGCACCCCTGCCACACAGCAGCGAAACATATTTTGAATATGCTGGCAGTGTATTATTTTATAAAAAGCAACTCTGGCAGATTACAAAATCTCACATTGTACATGCAAGTTTTCTTCAAAGTCGGGCGTACAATGTAGGTGCTGGACGGTACATTATTAGTTACAAGCAAAGGCGTCTTGCAGGTACACATGCAGATTGCACGAACACCTCTCTCTCTCTACACTAGGCACACACATTATATCTTTTAACAAGCACACGCCACTGTTTAGGGGCATAATAACGCTCTACCGTGAACGTATGCTAATCAACCCACTTAGGCGGTTGGCTAGGTGAATCGAGCCAAGTTACAAATTGTATCGCCCGCGAACGTAAACAAAATGCTGCTTTGCATCAAATGGCACTGCTGGCTTCGTTTAATCAACAACGTAGCAAGCGCCATGTGCGTCTTACTCACTACATTGCACATATGAAAAAAATCGATCACCATACACATGCATGTTGCCGCAGTTGTCTCCAATTAGCTCCAGTAAGGCCGCGCCGATGCACCATGGCTCTGCTGGCGTTAGCATTGTCAAAGTGAATCGGCAACCGCACACGCAAAGACGCGTAAGGTTGCCGTTTCACGACGCCTCGTTCGAGTGCAGCAACACACACTTGCACTGAGTGGCATACTTGGTCTACATAAAAAAGTGTCCCCCTTACCTTTAGTTTCTTTCACACTGTCCTGAGCGAAGCGACCACAAGCGTCAGCCGTCACCTCGGAGTCCTTCGAGCGCCCGCCGATTCCTTGGACGACTCGCACTTGATCCGCACTCGAACAACCGCGGGAATAGGGCGCAATCTTAGCACATCACACGAACGAGGAACAGTGCTTCCTTGCGTAAATTTAACATTTCGTGCTCTCGTGTGTAGCAGCGCGAACACATAGACGCACCGAAAGGGCATGCCCACGAAAACAAAGAAGACAAACAACATGTGGCTTTAGCTGTGAATGGATTTGACTTGGATATCTGTGTGAGGAAAATAAAAAAAACATATGTCCCTGCTCTAAACTGAAAAAAAATGTATGTTATCTGGCAAAATAACTTTAAAAGTGATAAACGGTTATTCAAAAAACAAGTTACAACTTATGAGTATTTTCCAGGTCTTTGTTCTGTTTTTGTTCTAGCAGACGACAGCTTCCTACTGCTTCTACGACAGACGTAGTGCGGTTTCACGTTCGGTGCGTGTCGCCGACGCAAAGCTCTACAGTAGTGATATCAGAGTTATCAATTCTCAATGAATCATAGGATGACCACAAAGCAGTAACATTTTGACATAGTGCAGTACGCAATCTTTCAAGGTATGACATTTCTTTGCTCTGAAGCAAATCGAAGCAAGCCGGCCGGCGCAATCAGCTGATGTCACCATTATGCGAGGCATGGTCGTGCGCAATAGCGTCGCGCCCCGCGCTCGATTTGTCACCAAGCGATAGAGCTACTAAGTGGAATAGAGCTCAATGCAGGGATTTATGGCGTATCACTCTAATTCCCTGTGGTGGCCGACTCAATCGCAAGAGAGCCCCGGGAAACAACCTTCAACTGCTCAAGCTTGTGTGTGGGTGTAAAAATACTTGTTTTCATCCGCGGCGGGGCAGCAATCTATAGTTGAAAGACATGCGAAAAGCATGTGACGTATATACAATCCCAAAACATATCCACACAACAATAGATACGATCGCATATCGTACATAAATATACCAACACATAGCGTGTAAAAGGCAAATCTATATACATAACTTAAACTAAGTGCACGCCCCAGCGCAAGTAGCTTAGCAAGCTAACGCACTCAGTTCACGTACGCGAGTACAACTGAGTGGCGCAGGTTCGAGTCCCGCCAAGTCAATATTTTTTTTGTTCTTTTTTCTACGTTTTTATTGTACTGCTATCTTTTCTAATCCCTTAGGTTCTAAAACAAAATAAAAGCAATATTGCGTTCAAGTACGTATGTGGGACTGTGTTTTTTGCGCAACAGTTATTAGTATTTTTATTTTCATTATTATTTTTTTATTTATTTCATAATATAACAAAATTAAGGACTAAGGGGAACATTGGGTCTGCTTGATTGTGAAGGGACTCGAGAAGTGAGAAAACTCAAACCAAAAAATTTATTTGAGAAAAAACTGAGCATTTCACAGCCGGGCCAGTTTCTTCAAGGGTAGGCCCTAGGTATGCGCAAGACTTGCTATATGACTCATCTCAAGCTGTGGCAGTTGAGGGAAGGCAATATCACCGAGAAGCAGTACCAAAATTTTGGTTGATGTTTTTTTGTTCCTCCAAAATAAGGGCTGCACAGTTGTGATCGAGCCAAACCAAGAATGGCGGGCACGAAGTCATGAGACAAAAAATGAATAATGTTGATTGTTTGAAAAATTGCCCTTAATAAAAGGAAGAGTTATGGAGTGCTACGTAGCTGAACTCGCAGTAGGAATTTTATATATACATATAGGTAGTTTAAAATGGACAATGTCGCACACACAGACATTGGTTAAATTTCTTTGCAGCACAGTTGAAGCATCTATGTAGAACTGAAGCATCAAGAGAAGCTCATGCGTCCTCACGTTATGCGCTTTACATAGCTTGTATGCGTCCATGCAGCCATGATATGATATATTTTAAAGCATTTGTTTAACCTATAATCTTCTTATTTATTAAAGCTGGCCCATAAGTTGTGTCTTATGTAGCACTACAATTGAAGCGTAATCTGCATGGTGGTCTGAAACAATGCTTTTGAAAACCTCAAAACGACCCAGCTCTACACACGACCATCCGTGCATCAATGATAAGCACCATTATGTGTTTGTACATATCAGTTGTGCTCTCATACTTAATTATTTTTCTGACCACTCCCTCTGCCCCTACCTCGTTCCTGTCGGGAAGCTGTGGCAAGTTGTGTATAGCTGTATTTATATTGTAGGAGCACATACTATCAATAAAAATTATTTTTAGGCTACATGCAATAGGTTTTCATAGATTTTCATTTCTTTTGTCGGTGCTCAGGAGAGCTAAGCTCATGGTCGATATTTTAAAGTGACATTTCTCTTTGCCAATGTTAATGAGAACAATTTCACTAATATTGACAAGTTCATTCACATTGAATTTAGTTCTCATTATTATTGTTTCTACCAAAAAACGAGCCCTTGAAGTTATGCTTTTTTGCTTGATTTGTTTTCGTGTGACAGCATGCAACTAAAATGACAGTTATTGTCATTCCTTGTGAATGACACATTTTCCGTGTGACAGGCTTTAGCACCTGGTCATCTGCAGAAGTTGTATTCATTCTGGAAAAGGGCGAACAGCGGTGACTGACAACACAGACTAGCCTGCGTTATTCTTTTGTACTATATATGTCACTGTGCATTCATTTATAACTTCATAGAGCTCGGATTTCATGCTGAAAATGTGACAACTGTAGAGTTTCCACATTTTTGGAACAATCCACATGCCTTTCATACACTATTGCACATTTTCGTAAGCACCTTACAAAATCTGTATATTTCCGTAAGACCTTACATTCTGATTTTTCCTTATGCAAGCATCTGTACACTCCATACACTTTCCTTATCCTTCCATATCTTCAATCATGAACTCTCCGTATGCTCCATAAGTTTCCTTATATTTCCTTATCCTTCCATATACTCCATAAAAAGCGTTCCATATAAGCCATACATTTTCCTTATCTTTCCGTATACTCCATAAAAAGCGTTCCGTATACGCCATACCATTTCCTTATCCTTCCTTATACTCCATAAGAAGCTTACCGTAAATGCCATACAACTTCCGTATATTTCTATAAAACTCCATATGTTTTCCGTATGTAGCATAATGAAATGTTACGGAGTCCATATATTTTCCGTAAGATTTTATACGGAACGTTTCAGTAGGTTGAAGGAAGAAAGCGGTCGAGATAGGAATACAAGATAATACCAAAAATTGTATCAGACGACACTTGCCAATTGCATCTTAAAAACTTCAATACATTTGCGTAATGGTTGTTATCAGCTCACAGATATGCATTTTAGCAAATGACTATGCACTAAATTTCAGTTAAAGATTTCTTAAATCTGGCCAAGTTCACTTTATTGAATTTTTTTTTTTGCAGCAGCGAATCACCAGTGGCCGTATAACGAACTGCTTTTACATGTTCCTTATTTCATTTTGGCCCCTGTTGGTGCTCCCTGATATGTCGTTCAACCTGTCTGTCAAGTGACGAGCCGGAAGTTCGAATTGTAAGGGGACGTCTAAATTGCAAGCAAGCGCCCATTACGCAAAAATAAACGCTCTCCGATTGGTCGTTTAACCTGTCGATCAAGTGACAATTCCAAAGCCCCAATCGTGTCGATGTCAAAATGTCAAGAATCTGCTTATAATTGAAAAATAAACGAAATCAGTTCCGCGCTACGGTGGAACAGCTAGCGAGTGGGCCCGTCGAAAACGGAATAGCGAAAACGGTGGTGCCGGCTGAGCCAGCGGCCTTCAGTGTTACGTTTGGCTACATGAACGTAGCCTACGACAAATGTAGGAGGGATGTTGAGGTCGCGTTTGGCAAGCCAGACAATTAGGTTGGGCGTCTCTTTCGTCTGAGTAAAGCAACGGTGTTGTGATTGCGCAACAAAGTCACCGATGGTCTCGCAGGCTTCGCTGTCGGTGGAGCGGCAAAGGTGTGCGCCCCGCGTTTATTCGCCACCGGATCCTTCCAGTCGTCGGTGAGAGGTGAGGAGACCGTCACGATGATGCAGCCCGCGGTCAGCATCCGTGTGCGACGTGTGGCTCAAAATATTGTTAATGCCGTGACCCGCAACAACCGGGTTCACTTCCCGAGAACGGTGGAGGAGAAGGCAGCCGTGAAGGAGGAATCGCTTCGGTTTGTATCCCTACCCGGCGTCATCGGATGCGTTGATGGCAGCTTCGTCGCATTTAGGATTGAGCAGAAGGCACCCTTCTAGCGCCGCGAAGGTTATTTTGCCCTCAACGTCATGTTCGTAAGTAGCCGTGCTCCCATTTTCTCGTGAGCATTTTATTAATTGTCACAGTGAAACGTGGGTCATATTACTCTGGTTTTTCACAGATTTGCGTTGCGGACATGCCGATCCTCGCCGTGGACCAGCTGCGACCGGGAATGGATGACGACAGCCACATCTGCTTCGGTCCACGAATCTGACTCGCGAGTCCCTTCTCAGTGAAAAGTAAAGCTATGCTCTTTTGCTCTTTCTTTTACGTGTGATGCCACTTTTTGTATTATATATATATATATATATATATATATATATATATATATATATAAATATATATATTTATATATATTCCAGTTCCCTCTCACTCTCGCAAACGTCTTTCAAGGCGAGAGGGACGCGGCAGCAAGGAAGTTCATGTCAGTATAACTCATCCCCTGATGAAGGGAGGTCCCCTCCCGAAACTGTTGGGAAATAAATATATTTATCCTTGTTGACAACGCTCCCGTTGTGCCATATCCCATACCTTCACGAAGACTAACTGGCCCATTGAATTATTACTCCCACTATATATATATAAATATATATAAATAAATATATATATATATATATATATATATATATATATATATATATATATATATATATATATATATATATATATATATATAT
The DNA here is from genome assembly GCF_043290135.1 of Rhipicephalus microplus. NCBI lineage: Eukaryota > Metazoa > Arthropoda > Arachnida > Ixodida > Ixodidae > Rhipicephalus > Rhipicephalus microplus. Next base: position 115,557,672 of record NC_134706.1, read on the forward strand.
ATATATATATATATATATATATATATATACATATATTCTCACCATGTTGATAAATCTTCAGTGCCCTGACAAGTGACGTTATGTCGCATGCTATCGGTGCACTATCTCTCAGCTGTGGCTTAACTCCTGCAGTATTGAAAGTGATGCGGTATGCTATGACAACCTTACCGTAATAGCCATTAGTGCATAATACGGGGTCAATGTCAGACCAAGGAGGTACCACGGATTCAGTTATTTGTATCCTAGGGTCAACGAGTCTCAAGAGGTCTCGGTCATTTTAGCAGTATTTACAACACAATTTCTATTTCTGCAGGTGACGATGGCTACCTCCTCGAGCCTTGGCTATGGTCCTGGTGAAAGGTCGTCCTCCCATAAATAGTGCAGAAATTAATTACAACTGTGAACATTCTTCATTGGGATCCATAGTGGAGCATTGTATTGGGTTAATGAAGAGCTGTTTTCGCTGCATTCAGCGGCACCATACCCTCCCTACTCACCGAATTGTTCTTCCAGTATTGTTGCTGCATGTGGAGCGTTGCACAACCTTTGTTTTGAAAGTGACATAGGCTTTGACAGTCTCAGCGATGACAGTGGTGAAAAGAATAGCGAGCATGGCTGCTCTTTTAAAGATGACCTGCAACCTCGATCTAGACAAGGAAAGTCAGCACACTGAGTGTACTTGCATGGGAAAGCTGTCCGCAACTCTGTTATCAGCTTTTTTGGGACGACAAGGCGGCAAAACTTGCAGTATTGAAGAAAAGTTTGCAGGTGACTGCATCGGCTGCAGCAGAAACCGCAGTGTTAAAATATTTGTGCCGCATCGCAAGAGCGGCACAAATATTTAACATCAGTGGTTCTTTAACATCCACCTGATATGAAGTGAACTGATATATTTCTGCTTTTCCCCCTCAGGTGCCCTCACAAACACTGCTGTCAGCAGTAATGGGATACACGTCCACAAATCTAGTAGTGCGACACCTTATGTGATCATCTGCCATGGTGTTTCCAGAAACTTAGCAAGAAATTATGAAGCGGCAACAGAGTCTAGCCCACGGTGTAAGAAGTAGCTTAGGTGAGCGAGCGCGCTCGCTGGGCGCGCCGCGGTAAGGTTCTGCTTCCAGATAGCGCCAACAGATGGCGCGCGAAACTAATGCCCTTTAGGGTGCCTTGATGCCCGCGCGCTCGCGAGCATCGAGGCACTCTAATGCCCTTTGGCTCTGCCTCCCGCATGCCGTGCGCTTGCGTCCCGTTCGCGGTGTAGAACCGCTCTGCCGAGGGCAACCGAAGCGCTGTCAAGGACCTACGAGCGGTTTTTACGTATTATGAGGCCTAGTCGTTGACTTATTGTTCACAATGGGTTGCCCAGGAACGATTGGCGATGTGCGGTTCACTTTGGCTGGAGACTGCATATAACTGATTAATTTTTCTTAATAACGTAAACCGAGGCCTGAGCAGTACGTTGGAATCGACATTAAGCTATGGCATCATGGAACAGGTTCTGGTGCGACCACGCTTTGTCGCAATCGCATGATTACACAACTTAACGTTTTTTTTTTGTTTTTTTTTAGTGACGTATGTGCTGTTTTTTCATCAGCTGTACCTGGCGCCACTGGTTCAAAAGCCAGGGGCATCTCTCCTTGCTATTCCGCTTATATTGCCGCGAAAGCTTTGTACTGTTTGTTTTGTACGTGTTCCTCTGACCTATGGTGCAACGCACCTCGGGGGATAGGCCATGGATCGTTCGCGTTGAAAGTTACCGCCACAAGACTTTATCACTTTTGTGCGCGATACGAGATGTCCTAAAAGTAACTACAAGAAACTGGAACAGTGTCTTCGACATTGTTCCACATTCTTGTCGTTACTTGCGGGCGCTTATCTCGAAAGTTTTTTACGGCTTTTAAATTGAGCACGGCCTAAAGCACCAAGCACTCTGTTCTTCGACGACCGCCGTGCACGTTTGTTGCTGTCGCCGGCCCCGAGTTGTACGGTTCTTAGTTGGCGCTAGTCCGCCTAATGAACACTTTCTTTTAGAAGCGTTTTGGTTCTCTTCCTGACCGTCGGACTGCCGTCATCACTACGTGACAATACGTAGCATAACTTCACATCAGGACACATATACCATTTATTTACTGACTTTTAGAATTTTCAGACATGAAATCGATCACACAAGAGGACACACAATATGTCCGATAAAAGAAGTTCATGAAACGCATATAAGCAAAGAAAGTCGCATTGAGTCCGTGTAGCGGTCGTGCTCACACAAGCTTTGCCATTTTTCGCAAGTCGTGGCTCTTTTTTTCATGTCTATTCTTCAATTGCCTACAGTACTGACGCATACGTAGGCAGATATAGTAGTGTAGCAACTTCGCAAGCATTTCTTCTTTGTGCGTACCGCAAGGAAATGTGAAGTGGAAATTCTCCAACACGGCATCAGTAGTTTTGTCGTATGCATCCCTGTCCCCTGCATACTTGGCAAACTGTTCCTCGGTGTACTTGAAAAAGTCAAAGAGGTGCATATTTGGATGCGTGAGCCAGCCCCGGGTTTTACAGTTCACGAGATCAGCTTCGGGCACGCTTGCGAGACCTTGTTTTCCTTGAAGAGCGTTCTTGCAAATGGAACAGGTTGTTCCATTGCGAAGTTTTCTGGACACAAAACCTGTAACGTAGTAGACAATGCAGTCAACTACTGTTGCGTCTGTGTCAGGGTCGTCGAAATCGAAGACATCATCGCACTCCCAGCTTCCTTCGTCGATGAGCCCGTCAAGCTTTCGCTTTAGTTCATCCAACTTTCCTGTGCGTTGCGCGGCAGAACCTTTATATATTTCCCTGATATCAGACAAAGTCACAACGGCTGCTTGTCTTTTATCAGGCAGCGTGCAATTCCCAAACTTTGGTGGTTTTACCAAAGAATATAAGCTGAGCATACGGTACAGCTGTAGGAACGTGGGAAACGTCGGGTGCTCATTTTGCCCACCAGCTTGCCTGATTATTCCAAAGAAGCGCTCCAGCGGGTCTTGGTTCATCTTCGCCGTCAATACATACTTGAAGTCACAGTCCTTCAGCAGGTAAATTGACAGCTCCCGCACTGATTTCAGGGTTACGCGTAGGCCTTCTGCAGTCGACTGCGTCAGAAAAAGGTCCTTATGAATTTCCCCGCTCACGACCTGTTGCTCCCATGAGTCCAGCCACGCGGATGCAGATTCTAAAACACAAAAATCTCTGCCTTCTAGTTTTAAGCCTTCTGCTGGAAAACGTCGGTTTAAAGCGTCAAACAGGTCATTTAAAAAAAGTGTGAACTCGACCGTCGGCTCAACATTGGTCAGACGAGACGCGCCTCTCTTTGCATAGAAAAGAATACCTTTGGCTACGGAGTTGCTAAATATCTGCGTGGCAAGCTTCACCCTCATCCTCAGCATTTTGGAAGGGTTGATGTGGTTGAATGTTATTTTAGGGCACACCTTTAGCTCTGCTTTGTTCTCGTTGTCTGCAACGTACAGGGCATCGTAGCACGACCATTTTATCAGTTTGCCGTCTTTTTTAAGAACCTTCTTGTCCAGTAGCCTGTTTCTGATGCACTTGAAAATGTGAGGCGTATCAGACAGCACATAAACATTTCTAGAGCTGTCCATTGGGTGCTCAAAGGAATTACGGACGTGGCCAAGTGCACCAGTAATGCCGAGCTGCTTCCACATCGCGCGATTGGTGGATGCACCATCACACACTACTCCGTCTACGAACAAGCCGGCTTTTTCTAGGTGCACGATGCACTGGATCAGGAGTTGCGAAAGCAGCGTCCCCTTAGTTGGTCCTTTTGACGCAAACACGGCTACTGGCTGTAGGTAGGTTTCACCAAACGGAGCAAATGCAAAGACGAGGCCATGATCTGCGAGTTCCTTGCTCTGATTATTTTTCTCTCCTTGATCAACAAGGCCAGTGTACGTCATTGTCTGCGAGTTGACAGCCATTTCCTTTCTTACTTGAATTTCGTCCAAGATCAGGATTCCCCGCCGCTGGAATGCGGTCTTTCCGGCAACTTTTATCTTGAGGGCTTTGAAGAAGTTGTCGTCGAAACCGCACTTCGGACCAACCATGCTTATGTACTTTCGCACTGTGGTAACGCACGGCAAAGGCAGTATATCGTTGTTTCTCAAGAAAGAGTAGGTGGCCGGGCTCCGTATGTGCAGCAAGAGGCACAACAAGATCCAATCGTCTGTGTATCGCCTGCTTGTTTTTGATGCGCACCTTGCGACTGATACACATTCTTCTATCAAAAGAAGCTGTGCTGGCGGTATATCAAATCCCTTTAGCTTCTCCTTGATATCTTGCTCCTGCAAATCTGTTAGCTCTTTCATCGCTGCTTGCAACTGCTCCAATAACAGCTTGTTGCGCTTGGCCAGTCGTGCTCGTGACCGCTGAACAGCTGATCGTGCATGCCGCAAAGCAGAAAGCTTCTGTTGTTGGGTGGGCACCACCGATAACCTGAAACGCTTGAGAGGTATTCCCTGCTTGGCTCGCGCAGCTCGGCGATCAGCATGTATTCTAAGGGTGTCAACGAGGCCCGAACACAGGCGACAGATAGCACCTCCAGGTGTCACCAAGAGACATTTGTTGTGTCTCCAGCTTTTTTGACAGTCCACAAAGGCACATTCAGGGGACACATCAGGGAAGTCCTTTAAACTAGGCCCTCCCCTACACACATCTATGCCGTCAACAACTTTGAGCATGGATTCAACTTCAAGGGCAGATGTGGCGAAGGGACTTACCCCTATTGCAGCAGAGTCGATCAACTTGTCTAAGATGTAGACTTGGACTTCCATGTTGCTTTTGACATGCAGAGCCTTCCTGTTAAACAGCACCGACGATCCGTCGCTTGTCCTATGCGCAACCGCAGCGTCAATAAACACGACGTCCCTCACTCCAGCTAAGTTGATGAGATGCGCCGCCCATGATGGCTGTGGCAGGCTAACGCAAGATACTGCACTGAAAAGCCGTTCGAACACTGAGTCACATGAGTTACTCTCACCAGTCTTAGTCACACAACAGCTGTCGTCAGACGACGTTTCCATATTGTCCGCTGGGGAGACTTCTATGTGGCTAGCTGTCGTTGGCAAGTTGCTGCTATTGTTGTTACAGCTACTCACCGAAGCAGCCACAGGAAGCGCTAGCCGTTTCACTTGCTTTCGAGGGCTTTTAATCTTTCTGGACAGGTAGCTTGGCGCCCCTTCGAAAATTGACGGCACAGCGTCTTTTGAAAGGCCCGCTCTTCTTGTTCCAGACATCAGCACATGGCCGTCAATTCCCGCAGACCACGTCTTCAGGATAAAACGGGAAGCGAAATGCTTCTCACAAACGCGATCCGTTCTTTGGAGCACGCGGTCCTTACGAGGAATGGCTCGTCTCCATGCTTCCAGTCTTGCTTCATCGTTCGGCGGCTTGAAAAGCGAGAACTTTTCTTTGCAAGACTTGTAACCGGTGTTACAAAACGGTACGAAGCACTTTCCCATTATGCAGGCTCATGAAAAAGTTCGAAGGTTGGGAGCTACCTGGCAGACAAATGAACAATGCTTTGACAACACCCGGCGAGCAGCAACAACGCGCCGTGAACAAAGCTGCAAACGGCTAGTGCTGTCTGAGAGCGCGAAGCGAGTGAGCGGGCACAAGTTTCTAGCGCCCTCTCTTGACGAGCGGAGAAAGGAGAACTCTAAGCGTGCCGCAGTGGCCCTCGCCCAGCGCGCGCCGTTCAGTCACCTAAGCTACTACTTCTTACACCGTGGTCTAGCCCACTCACTGGGAAGGAATAACTTTGTAAAGGTTTTTGTAATTAAAATTTTGCATGGGCTCTATGAGCTGAAACCACAATATGATTACGAGGAACACTTCATTTCAGGTCTTTGGAAAAATCGAACACCTCAGGTTCTTTAATGTGCATGTAATTGCTACTCAGGCCTCTCGAATTGCACCTCCATCAAAGTAGTACCTCAGCAACTTTGATCACGCCCCTGCGATCTGCATCCACAGTCAAGCACTGTAACCACAGTGCACCAGTATCATTTTCGTCGCTGCTGTCATCCTGCAGTTGCCGACTATTGTTACCGTCGTCTGCAACATGCCTGCGCACTGTCTTCTCACTGCCTGTCTACGCAATGCACACCAACCACACTCAGTGACCTTGTGTGGCACATCCACCACACTGTTTCTTTGGAATGGGACTACATATACTCAGATAGTCTAGCATTTCAAGTACATTTTGCTCATTAGTAAATGCTGAAGTAATTCGAAAAAATAAGTGCGCAGTCACATTTCAAGCCAGAACTTTGTAAAAAAATATTTTGTTAATGCTCATGCCAATGCTAAGATGGTATACACTTTTTGTGAATAAATGCACGTTGTGAACCACGGTGTCATATATTCAAAGCAGAAAGTTATTGTCTAGAGTCTGGCCTTCATCAGGCCAGACTCTAAACCGAAACGTCAAAATAAACCACGTTGTGACCACTCACGGAGAATCTACTGGACTATATATATATTATATATATATATATATATATATATATATATATATATATATATATATATATATATATATATATAGTAAAGTACATCCTCCGTGAGCAGTCACAATGTGGTTTATTTCCACGCTTCAGCCAGTCTGGCCTTCATCAGGATTGAGGGTACAGTTTGTTGGTGCTCAGCTTTATAGAATCTCAAACCAGAGGGGGAGAGAGAGAAAGAGGAAAAAAAGAAAGAAGGTAAAGTATGTAAAGTGATGCGAGAAACACACAAAGCAACAAGCACACTATCCAAGTTTTCGATTAACATACGAGAAAGCTAACATGCGATTCCTCTGATGTGGTATACCTACTCGAATGCAACGTGTGCAGTATGCAGTACATCGGACAAACAGAAACACCATTTTCGATTGGCTTCAATAATCACAAAGCCCATGTGAAATCAGCCCCAAGTCTACCTCTATCGAAACATCTCAAGTTTCTCGACCATGCATTTGACAAGCTATCAGTAACACTCTTAGAGACGGGATTTAAATCAAACCGACAAACGTGAACAACGAGGGTCATACCTTATCCACCGATTTAAGACCCTCAATTGAGGAGTAAATGAAAATCCGCGTACACTTGCAGCAATTAAAGTATTAGAAAACAGTAACGGTAATAATGAAAATAATAACTGAGTTCACGATACCGCAGCTGCGAAGGGCACTGGACATCTCAAAGTATTTCCAAGTGTAACTACTCTTTCTAAAAACAGCTGTCATCCATTTTTACCTTACTATCCAATCAATTGTCCCAAGCATGACATGCCCAACAGCAATCCTGTGCACAATCGGGAGGCTCCTACTGCACGCGTAATCGAGAAGCAGGCAAGAAATGACATTGCAACCGCTTGCTGGCCTCTGCAGCAATATGCTGCGCCCCTTTTTTTTTACGGCGAGATGTCGACGAGGCGCTGAGTAGTTAAAGGCGTAAACTTCTTTAAAAAAAGCTCTTCCTCCCCCCCCCCCCAACACCAAACCACCGGAGCCAGGATGCGCGATCTGTTGGGAACAATGCTTTAGGAAAGAAAGAATACACAGACCACAGACATCCTAAAGGTGAAAGAAGAAAAGGGAGAGAGATAAAGGAAGTCGGAGAAAGAAGAGTGAAAGGGGACGTGCGGGGGAGTTCACCTTATGTTCTCTCTTTATTTTTTTTCATCTTTTTTCTATTTTTTTCTTTTTCCTCTTTTTCTCTCTCTCCCTCTGATTTAAGATTTATAAAGCTGAGCTAAGGCTGAAGCATCCAAATAAACCACGTTGTGACTGCTCGCGAAGGATATACGGCCATTCAACCACCATGCCTGCATATATATATGCTGGTTATTTTTTCACCCACTTTTCTTTCTTCTTATTTAAATTCCATTGGTTGTAATAACTTCCCTATACATTCTTTGGCATTACTGTCTGTTAGATCTGAGTATTATTGTGTCGAAACACAGAAACACGAGCCCTTAGGTATACACTTCTTTCCCTGATATATATATATATATATATATATATATAGATGTGTGTGTGTATATATATATATATATATATACGTGATGCCAGGCTTGTCTGATGAAATGAAGCTGAAGCCACGTGGTATCTGTTGTGTGCCTCATGTCAGAAGAGTGACAAGTACATGTAAAAGGAATTTGTAAAGATACCCTCAGATGACTGCGAAAAGGTGGATAATTGAACACTGTTATGCACCTTTGTCGTATTGAGAAGCTGACGAGCAAGTCAAGCAACACTAAAGAAAAAAGTTAGAGGTAAAAAAGATGATGCCCATGGCCATTACTGTGGTGGTATCAGCAAAGGCTAAGGAGTTCCAGGCACAACGACAATTAGGGTAGCCGAACGCAAGCCCCTCCCGTTATCGACAAGCTCCAGATGATGCAGACAAATCATGTGATGTATTTCAGACCCAGTAATGCAAAAATGTACAGGAAACACAAGTGATGCAACACCTGCCCAAGTTGGATGAGCAGCAAAACGTGGCATTTGTGACTGTTTGGAAAAGAAGGTAATTTTGATAGAATAAGCGAACCTTTTTTTGCCCATATATAACACAACCCAACCAAAAGAAGTCATAGAGATTGGATTCACTTGGCTTCTTCCGAACCTTGGCACAAGCACCTCAATGTAGCTTTGTTAAGTATCACCTTGCACTCAAGCCTCATCTACATAGTAAAAGGATAGCAGAACTTCTTAGGTGTACAGCATGAATCCACAAGCATGTTGTTAATCAATTTATCAGTAGCAGCAGTAAACACAGTAAAGTTGTAAAGAGTATGTAACCTGTGTCGTTCGGATTTTGCACCAATTTCAGCACACCAATGATGTTTTTGTTTGTTCTATTGAAAGTATGCTCCACCTGTCCATGGCGGGAATTATTTCAACACTTAGGTCATTTCACTCGGCAGTCATCAATAAAATCCATAAGTTCTTAACGGTTGTCCAGTAACCATGGAAAATTTTTGTGCCTAGCTAATTTAGAGACACAACACAATAGTAACAATGTCAGAAATGAAGTCTGCAATGTGTGACCTGGATTGCAATGACCACTGAAAATCCGATTTTTTTGTTCAGTGATCCAAACTATTTTTATGCCAAAAGAATTGACAGTTTTCTTACACTTTGAATATAAATGTAAGGAGATGGGGCTCTGAAAATGTTCTACACCGTATAGTACCAGTGGTCATTCTTCGTTATTTGTCTTTATCATGCATTAGTTTGTTGTCTGCCTGAAAATTATCTTTTCATGTCAATTATGCAGGCCAAATAAATAATCAAATGATGTCTGAGGTGCCCCGCCACGGTGGTTTAGTGGCTAAGGTACTCGGCTGCTGACCCACAGGTCGCGGGATCGAATCCCGGCGGCGGCGGCTGCATTTCGGACGGAGGCGGAAATGTTGTAGGCCCGTGTGGTTAGATTTGGGTGCACAATAAAGAACCCCAGGTGGTCCAAATTTTCGGAGCCTCTCCACTACGGCGTCTCTCATAAACATATGGTGGTTTTGGGACGTCAAACACCACAAATCAAAAAATGTCTGAGGTACGCTAAGTAGGCAATCATACTTGTCTCTTGAATCGACCTCCTGGATAATCAAGTGTACCCAGAATTTACCAATTAGCTAAGTTACCTCCACTTCAAAAACACAGTGCATCGAACATGACGGCAGCTGTACGCAGTGCTGCTCTGTAAACAACACTCGTAACTTGCCAACGAAGTCGTAGCCCTTCTGCTCGATTAGCACAAAAAACAAGTCTGCCGCTGCTGGGAAACTCTACCGAGGGGCTTCGTAAATGTTTTGCCACTTTTTCTTTCCAGTTCTCACCGCAACGCGGTAGGAAACCAATGCGCAGCATATAATACACAAATCATTAGCTGGCTATAACAATTATGCTTCTTCAATCTAATTGTTGAATCATGGCAAATGAAACACCTTGGCCTGCAGAGAAACACAAATATTTTACGAAACAAATTTCTACCGCGAGAGTTCAATTAAGACAAAAATGTCCTTGGGATGCAGTGTGTAAATACATGAATGCACACTTCCGTGTTATGTATCGAACGCTGTATTGGCGCTCGCCCACGCATGATCATTCATTAAATGAAAAAGTGTTGTTTACCTGTTAATAGACGACAAAAATTAAGGCATCTGCTGTTCACACTTTGTTGTTTTTTAATTGTGAGAACAAAAGTGAAGTGAATATATCGCGATTGCGGTATGCTTGGCTTTGTTTACTTACCTTACGGTATGATTATTGTTTCTACTTGCTCTTTATCACTTGCCATATCTTTCGGCGACAAAAGTACTCCACGGTTGTCGCGATTACATTGTTCCCTACTGAACGTTCCGTATGAAATCTTACAGCAAAAATGGACTCCGTAACATTTCCTTATGCTACATACGGAAAAAATATGGAGTTTTATGAAAATATACGGAAGTTGTATGGCATTTACGGAAAGCTTCTTATGGATTCTTTGGAAGCATAAGGAAATTGTATGGCGTATACGGAAAGCTTTTCATGGAGTATACGGAAATATAAGGAAAATGTATGGCATAAATGGAAGGCTTTTTATGGAGTACATGGAAGGATAAGAAAGTTTTATGGCGTGGATCAGGTGAGTTTTCTGTAAAATATGGAAAGATTAGGAAACTTATGGAGCATACAGAGAGTTCATTATAGAAGATATGGAAGGATGAGGAAAGTGTATGGAGTGTACAGAAGCTTTCATAAGGAAAATGCAGAATGTAAGGTCTTACGGAAATATACAGATTGTGTAAGGTGCTTACGAGATTGTGCAATAGTGTATAAAAGGCATGTAGAAACTCTACAGTTGTTGTCACATTTTCAGCAGGAAATCCGAGCTGTATAAAGTTATAAATGAATGCACAGTGACATATATAGTACAAAAGAATAATGCAGGCTAGTCTGTTTGCCAGTCACCGCTGTTCGCCCTTTTCCAGGATGAATACAACTTCTGCAGATGACCAGGTGCTAAAGTCTGTCAAACGGAAAATGTGTCATTCACAAGGAATGACAATAACTGTCATTTTACTTGCATGCTGTCACACGAAAACAAATCAAGCAAAAAAGCGTAACTTTAAGGGCTCGTTTTGTGGTAGAAACAATAATATTAATAACTAAATTCAATGTGAATGAACTTGTCAATAATAATGAAACTGTTCTCATTAACATTGGCAAAGAGAAATGTCATTTTAAAATATCGACCATGAGCTTAGCTCTCCTGAGAACCGACAAAAGAAATGAAAATCTATGAAAACTAAATGCATGTAGCCTAAAAATATTCTTTTATTGATAGTATGTGCTCCTACAATATAAATACAGCTATACACAACTTGCCACAGCTTCATGACAGAAACGAGGTAGGGGCAGAGGGAGTGGTCAGAAAACTAATTAAGTATGAGAGCACAACTGATATGTACGGACACATAATGGTGCTTATCATTGATGCACGGATGGTCGTGTATAGAGCTGGGTCGTTTTGAGATTTTCAAAAGCATTGTTTCAGACCACCATGCAGATTACGCTTCAATTGTAGTGCTACATAAGACACAACTTATTGGCCAGCTTTAATCAATAAGAAGATTATAGGTGAAACAAATGCTTTAAAATATATTAATGCTGCATGGACGCATACAAAGTATGCAAAGCGCAATAAAGTGAGGACGCATGAGCTTCTCTTGATGCTTCAGTTCTATATAGATGCTTCAACTGTGCTGCAAAGAAATTTAACCAATGTCTGTGTGTGCAACATTGTCCATTTTAAACCATCTATATGTATAATTAAAATTCCTACTGAGAGTTAAGCTACGTAGCACTCCATAACTCTTCCTTTTATTAAGGGCAATTTTTCAAACAATCAACATTATTCATTTTCTGTCTCATGACTTCGTGCCTGATTTTCTTGGTTTGGCTCGATCACAATTGTGCAGCCCTTATTTTGGAGGAATCAAAAAACATCAACCAAAATATATTTTGGAACTGCTTCTCGGTGATATTGCCTTCCCTGAGCTGCCACAGCTTGAGGTGAATGATATAGCAAGTCTCGCGCATACCTAGGGCCTACCCTAGAAGAAAGTGGCCCGGCTGTGAAATGCTCAGTTTTTTCTCAAATAAATTTTTTGGTTTGAGTTTTCTCAGTTCTCGAGTCCCTTCACAATCAAGCAGACCTAATGTTCCCCTTAAACCATAATTTTGTTATAATATGAAAGAAATAAAAAATTAATAATGAAAATAAAAATACTAATAACTGTTGCGCAAAAAACACGGTCCCACATACGTACTTGAACGCAATATTGCTTTTATTTTGTTTTAGAACCTAAGGCATTACAAAAAATAGCAGTACAATAAAAACGTTGAAAAAAAACAAAAAAAAAGTTATACTTGACGGGACTCGTACCTGCGCAACTTAGTTGTGCTCGCGTACGTGAACTGAGTGCGTTAACTTGCTGAGCTATTCGCGCTGAACAGTTCACGTGAGTTTAAGTTATGTATATAAATTTGCTTTTTACATGCAATGTGTTGGCATATTATGTACGATATGCGATCGTATCTATTGTTGTGTGCATATGTTTTGTGATTGTGTATACGTCACATGCTTTTCGCATGTCTTTCAACTACAGATTGCTGCCCCGCCGTGGATGAAATCAAGTATTTTTACACCCACACACAAGCTTGAGCAGTTGAAGGTTGTTTCCCGGGGCTCTCTTGCGATTGAGTCGGCCCCCACAGGGAATTAGAGTGATACGCCATTAATCCCTGCATCTAGCTGTATTCAACTTAGTAGCTCTATCGCTTGATGACAAATCGAGCGCGGGGCGCGACGCTATTGCGCACGACCATGCCTTACGTAGTGGCGACATCGGCTGATTGCGCCGGCCCGCTTGCTTCGATTTGCTTCAGAGCAAAGAAATGTCATACCTTGAAAGATTGCGTACTGCACTATGTCAGAATGTTACTGCTTTGTAGCCATCCTATGATTCATTGAGAATTGATAACTCTGATATCACTACTGTAGAGCTTTGCGTCGGCGACACGCACCGAACGGGAAACCGCACTACGTCTCTCGTGGAAGCAGTAGGAGGCTGTCGTCTGCTAGAACAAAAACAAAACAAAGACCTGCGAAAATATTCATAAGTTGTAACTTGTTTTCTGAATAACCGTTTATCACTTTTAAGGTTATTTGCCAGATAACATACATTTTTTTCAGTTTATAGCAGCGACAGATGTTTTTTTTATTTTCCTCACACAGATATCCAAGCCAAATCCATTCACAGCTAAAAAGCCACATGTTGTTTTTCTTTGTTTCCGACGGCATGCCGTTTGGGTTCGTCTCTCATGTGTTTGCGCTGCTACACACGAGCTCACGAAATGTTAAATTTACGCAAGGAAGCGCCGTTCCTCGTTCGTGTGATGTGCTAAGATTGCGCCCTATTCCCGTGGTTGTTCGAGTGCGGATCAAGTGCGAGTCGTCCAAGGAATCGGTGGGTTGGGCGGGCACTCGAAGGACACCGAGGTGACGGCTGACACCTGTGGTGGCTTTCCTCAGGACAGTGTGAAAGAAACTAAAGGTAAGGGGGACACTTTTTCATGTAGACCAATTATGCCACTCAGTGCAAGTGTGTGTGTGCTGCTGCACTCGAACGAGGCATCGTGAAACGGCAACCTTATGCGCCTGTGCGAGTGCGGTTGCCGATTCGCTTTGACAACGCTAACGCCAGCAGAGCCATGGCGCATCGGAGCGGCCTTACTGGAGCTAATTCGAGACAACTGCGGCAACATGCATGTGTATGGTGATCGATTTTTTCATATGTGCAATGTAGTGAGGAAGACGCACACGGCGCTTCCTACGTTGTTAATTAAACGAAGCCTGCAGTGCCATTGGATGCAAAGCAGCATTTTGTTTACGTTCGCGGGCGATACAATTTGTAACTTGGCTCGATTCACCTAGCCAACCGCCTAAGTGGGTTGATTAGCATACGTTCACGGTAGAGCGTTATTGTGCCCCTAAACAGTGGCGTGTGCTGGTTAAAAGATATAATGTGTGTGCCTAGTGTAGAGAGAGAGAGGTGTTCGTGCAATCTGCATGTGTACCTGCAAGACGCCTTTGCTTGTAACTAATAATGTACCGGCCAGCACCTACATTGTACGCCTGACTTTGAAGAAAACTTGCATGCACAATGTGAGATTTTGTAATCTGCCAGAGTTGCTTTTTATAAAATAATACACTGCCAGCATGTTCAAAATATGTTTCGCTGCTGTGTGGCAGGCGTGCGGTTATCACGCTGTTGTGTAGTTGCTGATGCAAGCAGTTATAGTTTTGATGCGCTAATATTTCTCATCAAACTCATCAGGTGTTCGGCTGTTTCAGCACAAACAAGGCAAAGAGAGAAGGAAGACGGGTAATGACAGGACCAGTGCCGACTTTTGTTTGCAGGAGAATACCCATGTTGGTGTATTTATTGTGACAGCCTTTCTGTGTTGTTTGTTTGCACAATTTATGCAACAACACAGTTGTCAGCAATATGAGAGAGAACACTGAAATTAGCTTTTAAAGATCGTGGTGACTAAATGCCTAGTAATTCACAGCACAAAGTAACAACAAAAGACATCGGTATGATCAATGTGGACGAGTACAGTCTTGCATCTAAAAAATATATTGTGCAAAATGTTGCCTATGTAAGAAACCTCTCTATGTTTGCAAATAGTGTGACGTCACTTCGAGCACTGTGCCATCCATTCCCTCCCTCTGTGCAAGGGCTGGTTGGCAAAGAAGTTGTTTGTGACGTTCCTGATAGACCACTAAGATGTATGCGATTCTAAACCTGTAGCCTAATATATACGTAATCTTTTGCGCAGTTACATCGCTGCATCTGACACCTACAACTTATTTGCATATTTACTTTGCCCCTTAGGACCTAACACACAAACTTGTTGTTTGCATTGTCACTTCATGAATATCGAGCGGTAAAGTTACTGAGTATATGTGAAACAAGAATCTCTGCTTATTACACGAAGACATATGAGGCCTTCGATAAAACGAGTTAAACCTTTATTGGGCTTGCGTACTCGTCGGGGCGATTCATACATGCAGCTTCAGCAAATGGTATCTTCTAGCCCCGTGACCATGCAATTTTTTTCTGCACACAGCGCAAACACCGAGATGTACCCACTCGCAGATGGTGGCGTCAAGTGCATATTTACCTTGACTAAAATGTCGAATCAAGTTTTTTCATCGACCGGTCCCTGCCATGAGTGCTAACGTTTTCGCAAACAAGACACATTGTTATTGGCACTGCACACACCACACACAATATTCTCAGTTGAATCGATATTCTCAATACCTTTCAATGCACACTACATGCCGCAATCAACAGTGCACATTTTTGAAGACTATGCCGCTGTTCCTCGCACAGGCCACCACGTGTGTTCACTTCTTCAAGATAAAGAGACAGCGTGGCAAATATTTTACCACACAGTTTACCACACAGCTAGATGTTTGCTGACACATATTACAGCTAATGTCGACATGGTAACGTGAAGTGTAAGCTTTGAAAATTTAACACTTGCCCCAAACACCACACGACTGTACCGGGCTCAGCCACCAGCGGGAGTGTTTTTCCAGCCACACCTTTTACATTTGCCAGTGACATCATGCTGTGACGTACCTCGGTAGGGGCCTATCGCTGCATCCTTTATGTGAATGAGTGTCCTGTTAGTGAAAGCAGGCATTGTTGATTTCGTAACTTGTTCATGCCCAACTGGACCTTCATTTGCACAAGTTGTCTGACTGATATTCAGGCGAACTGTTGTGTGATAATGTATACAGTTGGCAGTCTGTGCTTGCCCCATACTGTTGTTACTGGTGTCTCTTGTTGTTACTTTGCACTGCTCATTACGGCTCACCTACAGAAACTAGCCTATCTTGCTGCTGTTTTGGACAAGATGCAGCTGGCAAGTGCGATACTGTTCATAACTCTAAATTCTCAAGCAAAGTTTATCGTTTCATATTCAGTTAGTTGCATTCATATCAGTACATTATAAGAAATCATTGATTAAACATTGATCCGTGTTCCTTCACATAATGCTCACAACTTTTATATCAAATTGAATGGTGTTTATAAAAAACATGGGTTTTAGCTAAACTTCATGCTCTTTTCTCGAACAGCTGACAAAACGCTATTGCATGCTTACTTGCCATGAATTGGACTGTGCTTGAAATACATTGCAATTCTTCACCGGACTGCTAGTACACTTCACATTGGGGGAACATATATTAACCATGGATTGATTAATTAAAAACGGAAAGAAAGAAGCGGCAGGCGGGGTTACTTGATATTGGCATTCGTTTTGCTATCCAGCGCATTATTATGCAAACTTTCTATAGAGTGGTTATGTGTCTTGCATGTGTGTCTGTAAACCAAGAACTTTTGGTAGAACTATATTTATCTTACAAATGGTTGCAGGACTGTGGAGGCTGTAGGGCTGCTTAGGAATGGTGGAATCCCTGGACATGTGTTCAACCTTGCTGCATCAGCTCCTTGGTGTTTTCACAGCATCTTTATAGATGTGTTGGGTGAGTAAAGCAAGCAGGTTTCAACACAAAGAAAAGTATAATATGGTAGCACCTCTTGTGCGTGCCTTACATCCCAAGTATATCAAATATTTATCTTGCACCTTGTGGCCTGTAATTTTTAAAGAGACACTTCTTTTTTCTTTATATTTTAGTCTTGATGCTTCGACAGCAATGTATTTGTGTTTGACAGCAAGTGTTCTTGAACAAATAACTGATCTAAATAATGACAAAACACCCTTCACACTTGGTCCTTAGCATAAGCTAGCACATATCTGTAGCAGATTCAATTATTCATTTTTTGCTGGGATGATAGTGGGCAAGTAGCAAAGGCAAGTTCAGATTGGAGTGGTCGGTGACGTCTGTTTAGGCTCTGCCATATTGCTTTGCAACCAGAGTTTAAATGGGGTCATGTGGCCACATATACAATGAAGCAACATGACGTGCATTCTAAATGAGATTACCATATCACATTTCACTGCATCTTAGTATGTGCCAAACAAATGCAGATATCATTAGCTTGCCACTATAAAGGGATCCTAAACCAACACAAGGTTGAAATTTAGTCGTGGTGTTGCAGCTGTGGATGACTCTACAATGAATACATAGCCGTGATAATTTGTCTATATGTTGTTGCAATAGTAATGTTGCACACATTGTATGATACAAAAGAGGTCCTCGCTTATTTCGCTTTTTTTCGCTATGCTTCTATCTTGTCTCTTCTTGCCATGTGCTTCTCCTCACTGTACAAGGAGCAAGAGTAGTGGGCACACAAACACGTATTTAAATAAATGTCATGTGAGCACTGAGAAGCTGAACACTTCCAAAAGGCTCAAAGAGGTAAAAGTATTGTTTCTAGCTACTTTTTGGGCACCCATAGCTAGTTGTGCTGCTGCAGTTAAAAAATAAGTTAAATGTTAAAACCTAATTGGATATGGTTTGGCACCTATAATTGCAGTTACATACAAAACTAGGTTTCAATGCGTAAGCAAAATCTGTTCACTCTAAATCAATCATAATGATATATGAAATTCAGGAAATATTCACAGAAAAGCTCAAGAAAAGGCTAAGTGGTTGCCCCTTGAACGTGAAGAAGATACCCTTCTTCTAAAAGGTTAATAGACAGTGTAGTAGTCTCGATATTACATGCACTATAAAATATTCTGGTGTGGTACTTTTCATGCATGTTATAATGAGAGGGGTTTTTAATAGAACTGTTGTCACTTTGCCCTGCGTTGCTGAAATTGTTCACGTAGTTATAATACATGAATCACTTTATGCCTTTCAATTTTATGCAAATGATTTGCTTACCCAGTCGGTTTAACTTGATTTGGATAAAAAAATAAATGCTCTAAACTCTTTTTATTGTACAGCAGGTTTATTTTTAATATACGCGACCATTGATGTGAACGCAGTTGGTGGCGTGCTTGATTAGTCCTTCACTATCACCACTCTAACTACACCTGCTACAGTGCGTCGTGTGACGAAAGTAATGGTACTTAAAATTACTGGCAGCATACACTTTTATGTCTCAAAATGTGTTAAAAAGCCTGGTTTAAATGTGTGTACGTTTTTTTTTTTTCGCTCCAACTAAATATTCTGGTCTACTCAAAGTAGCTTCCGCTCTTTTAAGGTCCTCAAACTATTAGGTGTTCAAAAGAAGTATCAATGCCATATGCTTTTTTTGTCAGCCTACTCACGACTCCAATAATTAGAATTACACGACATTACCCAGTAAAGTACAGGGATGTTATAAAGAGTAATGTCAATTCAATTGTCAAAAAACATTGTACGTTTTTGTTCGCTTTTCTTTTCACAATTTTGTTAAAGTTACTTTTGATAACATCCCCTATAGTTTGTTTGGCATCATTTTCTGCTGGTTCTCATTATGATGTGTTCAACAAATCAACAAGCCCTCAAATTTATAGTTCTTTCCTTTACTAATGAATCTGAAAAAGTGAATCTCAGTAATCTTAGCAGTGTGTGACTTGTTTTTTTTTTGATCAGTTGTGCATGTGTTCAAGTACATACATTTAGGTGGGAGGGCGAAGCATTGCCACCTCCTGTGACTAGCAGATTTTCTTTGAACTGACAGATGCATAATGCTGCCAAAGAAGTATGGGGATATCGGAAGTAATCGTAACGTAATTGCAATCGTAATGTAATTGCCAGTAGCCAAAAAAAAAGGTGTCCCACACTCGCCATAATGGTAACAGGCAGCGCTGACTGACTCTTCCATGTATAAATGCACATATATACCGTACAAAATGGAAGAGGGATAGCCGCCATGGTAGCTCAGTTGATAGAGCATCGGACATGTTATTCGAAGTTCGCAGGCTCAGTCCCTGTACAGGGCAGGTTATCTTTTTTTCCTTCTACTTTTCTTTCTTCACAATTACAACCCTTCTATTCTTCTTGAAGAGTTTCTGGTGTAAAAAAGGTACCCTATAATCTGAAGAGGCAAACAGAATGCGCCAGTGTACGAGTTTGCTCTTGTAGTGGTTACAAGTAAGATATATTTTGAAGAATAAATCATTCTGCCACTTGCCTAAAGAATGGCTACAGGACATGGCACTGGATGCACTTTGTTATTTTTGAATCAAGCTATCTTGTATTCTATTTTTATAAATTACATGGGATACACATGACGGTATCACACACTTTAATGCCACAAAGATTATGCAGCGAACAATGTTATAAATGCGAAATTGCATAAGGATAAGGCGAAAACTGCACCCTCAATGAGAATGTACAGGGAGCACAGGGTGCAGGCGTCATTCCATCTGCCCGTGCTTTTCAAGTCTGAGCTGTTTTCACCTCGTTCTGACCAACTAACTAATTGTCATGTGTTGTTATAGTGCAAGAAGATTCTACACAGGAAACTAGGTTTGTCTCAAACTTTGCGTGTGTCTTTCAATCTATATGGTGCCCGGTTCAAGAGTTTATGCAGACCAGATCGTGTAAAACAGGACCGTGTAAAATGGACAGTGTAAATAAAATAAAATGGACCAAGTAATTCAACAGGATCGTGTAAAATGTCGTTTTCGTGTGCAACTGTAGTCGTGGTAGTGCTGAATGACCTTTCTTTATATACACTACATAACAAACTTGCTCCTTTAGAGTCGAGTGCATCTTCGGATCGATTGTAAATGTTTGCATATGCAAGGCCTTAAGTTTTATAAGAAATTCCTCAGTGTGCCACAAGGAAATGTTTGTTCAGCGAAAATTTGCATAATATTATATACAACTCTTAAAGCATCGTCTACAACTTTGTGCAGGTTGACCTGGAGCAGAAAACGAGGAGCGGCAGCAGCCCCCAGAAAAGAGCAAGCACCCTCCAAGCTCCCGAAGCTCTCTTCGACAGGAACAGCAAGGTCACTGTGTGGCATTGAAAACCATTGCAAGGAGTGCCTTATCAGTACACTGTGCTGCTCTTTCATCGCAGAAAACGAAGTTGACCACTCCAGAGGAACTTCACGCTGTGTATTGTGAGTGCTTCAGTGGTTTTGTTTTTGTCCAGCCAGCAGTTAAGAAATCATGTGTCAGATTCAGCCGGGATGGCTAGAGGGAGTCGGGCAGGCATGTTTGGACATTTGTCTAGCCAAGTAGTGCCAATTTTCGCACTTGCCATATTGGAGTTACTGCCACAATCACAGAAGCTACGTCACCTCTCTAAAGGTACAGATGTGTCGGGGAAGATTAGCTGCATTAGGTTTTTCTATAACTGATAGCTGCCAACATTCTTCATTATACAGAAGTTTTGTTTCTCACTTCAGGTTGTAAAGCCCTCCACAGAAAAAATGCAACACGTCTACTTCCTGAAGGCTCCAAGGCCCTACTTGTAGGTTTTTTTGGCTTGTATCATAAGCACCTCGTTTGGGTGTACATGAACTTTTTATAAACATGTAAAGCGAAAAATTTGGGTGGCCGGTCGTTTTGTCGTTATCATGTTCCTCGCAGTTTTCTTAAGCATGTTGTGCATTACGTTGTCAATCTGGTTCATGTGCATAGAAGACATGACGAAGTTTCAGGCTACAGTATAAAAAGCCTGGAAGCAAGCTATCAATATTTTTTTAACAGAGTTGCTTAATCTGATACATAATACATCACTAAACTTTCGTGCTTATTTATCAATGTAAGCTCGTCTTAGTGTTATCCAAAATGAAGATGTGAGTCGACAGATGGAAACATCTAGTGGGGTAATCAGGGTGAACAGTGGAAGTGCCTCAGACAGGCTGGCCGATGTTGCGATGGGAGGACCTATTTTTTAGAAGTCACCTTGTCATCCTTGGCGTGTTAGTTTAAATAGGGTCAGTAATGACATCATCTTATCGTGTAGGCGTGTGTGCCTGTTAGAAATGTTTGTCTGAAAGAAAAACCTATAGCGCAGAAGAGTGCAGCCCTTGCTTCTTTTCAAGTTAGGTTGCGCTGATACAAAGTGTTCTCCTGTCGGAGGTTGGGGGTAAGGGAAGCAAAAAAAAGATAAATGATAGAAAAGAAGAAAAGAGAAGAAAGAAAAGGGGGATGCAAAGTAAAAGTAGTGCTACACTGCTCCTACTTTGCATCCCCCCTTTTCTTCTTTTTTTCCCTTGTTTTCTTTTTTCACCTTTTTTGTTACATTTGCATTGTCCCATCTAGTGCATGAATCAATGACACATGGCTTTGCAATAGCAAAGATGCCTATGTGGTGTTGTATTGAACAGTGCATTGTACTTCATTCAGTTAATTACAGACTGATTAGTCTTGCAATATGTGCTTCCTGTCTATCACCACACATGTTCAAATGAAAAGTTTGTGCTTGGCTCTTAGTATGCTGGTATTTAGCTTGTGTCTTGGACTACTCAAAATGAATGTCATTTTGCTGCTTTTTATGGTAATTAATTTATCCAACATGAAAATATCTTGCCTTGTGAACTTTGTCGGACCTGCCTTTCTTTTTCTTTCCTATGCAGGCATTGTATGTGAGGGAGGCAGTAACACAGAGATGATAGCTTGAGCTTCGGAAGAATAAATGTTGGCAGTGAAGCAATCACAAATCAAACATCCCAGCCATTTTACCAACCGTCCTAAATGTGTTTTGAAAAAAAAATAATGTGCTCGTTTACTGTATTGAAAACAGCAAAATGCTAAAATATATCGCAGAGAACAAAATATTAGACCACGTTGGTGCCTTCTCGACTTCCCAGGATGTCGTCTGGGTGTTGTTTGTGAAAAGTAAAAAGTGTTTCAAAAATACTGCTTCTTCTACACCGAATTTCGTCTAGGTATTAAGTAAAGGTGATTGTGTGTAGTGCATGAAGCTCAGTAATATTAGTGCAATTTTTTGCCACATCAAAAGCAAGGAAGCAGTTCTCTTTATATGGCAAGGTATATGATTACACTTTGTCTTAAAGTAGAAATAAATTTTTGAAGTTTTCTTATGATGGCTGTTTTCTGCATTTGGTATACGACAGCTTCCGTTCCGAAGTTCCCCACGGCCCTCAATAGAAGACTTCAAAAATCATTTTCCTCATTTAAACAAAAATTGTAATGATAACACTTGCCCTATAACAAGAACTGTTTATTTGCTTTCAACTTACACATAAAAGTAATCTTTAATTAGACAAACACACAGCTCAAGTTGCATTTCAATGTGGACAAAAACGATACTATAGTGATATTTGTAATCTGGACCTAGCATTATTTTTTTCGTGAAATATAACTTCTGTGCAGTGAGTATTTGTGGATCAAATATTCATACAAAGTACAGTATTGCCATACAAGAAACGCCAACGAAAAACAGTTTGGCTGAATTCTTCAAAGCTTATGTAGCGGAAAAATTGCACTAATGTTACTCCGCTTCTAATACTTTAAGAAGCACCTTTACTTAATATGTAGATCAAATTTGATATAGCAAGAAAAGGCGGTACTTTGAAATTTTTCTCACAAATAACACCCGCACGACATTCTGCAAAATTCTGTAGGTACCCACGCGACCACTACTTTTTTCTCTTCAAAACATTTCTGCAAATAACTATTTTCAGAAGAGTAAATTACTATCACTTTTTATACTATACATCTGTGATGGTTGCCAGGCAGTATGGTTTGTATGTTTGGTGTAGAATAGCCCAGTGCGAAAAACAACAAATGTCTGAGCATCCTTTGACGCTTGGGCAACTTCGAAAGCATTTGTTTGTTAGCAGCAATTCAGTTAAGCCCTTGTCTTTATGCTTAGGCCCAGAAACAAAACACAAGTAACCAAAGTAGTCTTAACAGTCATGCAGTCTCGCTTTTCCAAGGCTTGTGGAGCCAAATTTAGTGCAAGCTTCACCAATTTTTTAAAAATTCAGATTCAACCAACACGTTTTGGAGGCATAGTGCATTTTCAGCTAACTTGTTTCACACCAGTTACTAAGAAAAAAAGCGGAAAGTAGAGGTAAAAATACCATTTTAAAGGCATTGTAGGTAATAACAAAAAGGACTGCTTTCTTTTTTGTGTGGTGCTTTGCGTTAACGCTGTGCTTTTTGTGGTATAGTTCATTGTCTAGTGAACATAGGCCTCAAAAACTAACATTAGCCATGTTGAGCTCGATTTCTTGGTTATAGTCATAGTAGCCATAATAAAAATATGACTTCAAACTTGATTGTTCTTTTGAAGATTTTTTCTTGCATAATGATATTGCAGAGTCTTAGTCAATTTTGTTATAAGAAAACGTGATGTCATAATAGGGTCACTTTTTGTAAAGTCGTTAAGTTCTACCTTACCTTTTACATTCCTAATAGAGCAGTTATTTTCAATATCGGTATTTAAAATTTAATGAGCGTGCTGTATGTAGAAAGGTGTAAGCACTTGCAGATAGCACATGCACCCAACTTTTCTGTTGGCAGTTTATTTCTGTTATTCTTGATTTATATGTGGGGTTTCACGTCCGAAAACCGCTATATGATTATGAGAGACGCCGTAGTGGAGGGCATTGGAAACTTCGACCACTTGGGGTTCTTTAACGTACACCCAAATCTGAGCACACGTGCCTACAGCATTTCTGCCTTCATCGGAAATGGAGCCGGGATTTGATACCGCGACCTGCGGGTTAGCAGCCGAATTTCTATTACTCTTGCTCCCCTATATGTGTGCAGTTCGGTTATAGTTATCTGGCTTGCACAGATTTTTAATGGCACCTGCCTGGTCCTGCTTGCTTTCATGGTGACTTTAACCTTCATAAGTTGCATAGGTATAACTCCCAAAATTGTTCAAGATGCCAATTTGTGCACAAACTGTATAGTATAAAGGCAGCAGATGTACATGCGCACACTAATAAATGTATATTGAGAGCTTTCACTTGCAGTTTCTAGAGTTTTACTGTGCAGAGAGCATTTAAATCATAATTTCATAAGGACATATTAATCGATTATCTCTACCATTGAAAATTGTGACAACCTAGTTATGTTCCCTGTGATAAGCATGCTGTTTTCTTTGATGTGGCAGAACTAATTTGTACACACATTCCTTCTATTATTCACATATGCATAACATGAAGGATTGTGTGCCTTACATTTTCAGTTTCATTCTGTGTGTTATATTTCTTGTGCATGCGAACTAATGTAATAACATGTGTCTATGACATTATTTGTGCCAATTATTTTCATTTCCAGGTGCCTATGAAGGACACATAAGTTCTATGGCAGTGACCTTCCAAATTTACAGTGGTGCCGGAGCCTCAAGCAGCAATTCGCCGATCTCCACAAGGCGTTCATGAGACAAACACAGCGCCGCACTTTCACAGGGCTATGATTATTATTTATGTTTAAACATTTCGTTTTAAAATTGCTGTTACATTGTGTTTTGTGCCACCATCCTGTGGCTTAGGTGGAGCTCGTGAAATTACGGTGCAGTCACCTCATTTGTGTACCATCAACACTGCAATGTCACTATTCACAGCTGGAGCATACCGACAAATAAAAAAATATTTTGATTGTAGCAGGGCTGGTGTGTATAATAATGCTTCTGTATTGATAATAATAACTTTATAAGTTCTTTATGTCTCGCATAGAACACTGCATTAATGTGTTGCAATGTAACCACCATTTATGATCGCTAGCATGTTAATTTAGTAGTTTTGTAATGTATTTTATTTGAAAGGTAATTTGGCTTCCGCATCACGACAATTAGAAAGATGCCGATGATTCAATCCCTCATTAAGTAGCTTCTCAACACATTTGTTTCTTTCAAGCCTTTGTTTTCCATCAAGGCTGTTTCAGATAGCAAACATATTTCACCTTCATGCAACATATAAAAATGAAATATTCATATATATTTCTACACAGTACTTGCTTTTGCAAACAACGTGAATGGCCAATTGCTTTTACTCGAGATCTAGGATGTCCATCTGATCTTTGCAAAATGCAGCAGATAGCTGCATGGTTTCTGCATTATGCTGATTTCCGTAAGCTGCTTATCGGGTAATTTAGCATAATATGGCACTTTCCGTAAGCTGCTGATGTCCGCATCTTTCTGCACGATATGGCGTTTTCCGTAAGCTGCGGATGTTCGCATCTTTTCGCATGATATGGCGCTTTCCGTAAGCTGCGGATGTTCGCATCTTTCCGCATGATGCGGCTTTCCCTAGTCCAATAATTGCGTATGTACGGATCCGTATCTGCGGAACGTTTCAGTAGGGTTCTCAAAGATATATATGCCACAGAACGCAAAACGCGGCTCCCGCAGACGATCAGCTGTTTTTTTTTTACTTTACACACAGCAGCCATCATATGACTTTGATTGTATGCAAGAGCGACAAACGTGTGGCTTCGACTCACAACACACAAAAGTTTTTCATATCCTTTCAGAAATAGAATTCATTCATGTCAGCGCTAGAAGCCCATAAATCAATTTTTTATAGTACGTAGGGCAATGTTTTTCGTAACATGCTCGGGAATAAAACAAATAAAATATATGGTCCCTTTGCAACTTTCAATCAGAAAGTCGCTAAACTTCTTAAAGTTTCTTCCTCAAAATACCAAGAAAATACTTGGGATTTCTCCACATTTCTACGTAAACTAGATCAACTGCCACACTTGTATTGTTTTCACACTATGGGCTACAACGAGCGCTCTTCCTTGGCCAAATTCAAAAAAACGTAGGAGCTTCCGGCATGAACGGTGCTTCAAGCGTGACGTAACAGGGAAAACGAAATACGGAACAGAACTTCGTTATACAGTCACAGTGCACAGTCTCTTTCACACTAAAGGGAAATATCGGAGCATGTGGCATCGTGATGCGGCCATTGCCATAGCTGCGCTTGCGCAGTAGCTTCAGGGGCAAAGTGTTTAACCACGTCGCGTGCTATGGTAGCACGCACTCGTCACATTGTCAGGCAGTAGGCTGATCTTTAGCTAACAGGGTTGCTTGGGCATGTTGGTACGACATGATTACGAAGCACACTTCACTTCAGGTCTTTGGAAAAATCGAGCACCTGAGGCTTTTTAATGTGCGTGTAAATGCTACGCAGGCCTCTTGAATTGCACCTCCATCAAAGTATGACCTCAGCGACTTTGATCGTTAGGCTGCTTCGGGAACTCGTCCCACATATCTCATCGCTCACAGAAACAACATTATTGATCGAGTCACTGTGTGCCTGTGAAAGTGAGCACCGTCAGTGCTGCCGCTGAAGACGTAACGTGGTGTTAAGTAAAGCTGGAAGCTTCACGCGTATGTTCCGGCACTGGCGAATGAGTCCTGCCTGCGTGCAACGAAGTGTCGTCGAGGAGCCCCTTGAGGGCGTTATCTATAACCTCCGGAATTTCTGAATTCGTTGTTTTTTGTTTCATTGCGTTTGACCTGTTTAGCTGCACGACAGTCTTTGTAGAGGGCGTCGATTTCATTATGTGTGAAATCAATACCGAGCACGTTACGTGCTCACTATGGTCCTTCCCGTCGCAGCGTGCTGCGGTGGACACACAAAGAAGATATATACGTGAACGTGATCCGTACCACGGCTCTTCAAAAGCGCAAGCGCAGTGTGCTGTCAAATACTGTTTTCAGAAGCTCAATAACGTCAATGAAGGATGAGAAGTTAACGTCGCACAGAGTTTAGGCAAAATATCGGCTCAGATTCCTCAATCACAAGGAAATCAGCAGGCTGCCAGGCCATATGGCCAGCGTGCGTTACCGTAGCAGACCATGTGGTTCAACACCACGCCATTAAGCGGCTGCGTACGCGAGAACTGATGGCCGGTTCGCTACTGCAGCGCTGTCTGCAAGCCGTACGCTCCGAGTTTTTTAAAGACAATAGTCTTTCTTGGGGACATTCGACGCTAAAATTTTGGTTTCTCGGTCTTTCTGTCTGTCTGTCTTTCTGTACATTTGTGTTTAGAAAAATATGTTTAATGATTTTGAGTACTTCGTACACAACTATTGGAGAGCATGGAGCTGTACCGCATACGAAGGAGAGTATTCGCGTTACATTTGTTGTTTACCGTGGTAACGATGCCCCTAACGGCACCAAACGATACTTTAAACAGCCAACCCCATCGGCAGTGCCCACCAGTATTTCTCAAGTTTCAGCGTTTATACTAGTGTGATTGTCCATTAAAAAGCAACGATTGCGCATATCTGAGGCACCACAACAACACCTAGATTTTTTTTATGTGTGCCTTTTTTACTAGAGAAGGTAGAACCAAGTAATTTTAAGAACCGTAGCGTTTATCATGCTGCGCTGACAGCGCAACGCGATGTTTTAAAAGGCAAGTGTTTCCAGCGCTCTGCTATCACGATACGGTGGTGGCACCTGCCCATCGCTTTCCGTTCTACACCTTATCGCCTCCAAGGAAGGTGCGCATCTTTCTCCGCGGGCGCGCACGCCTTCCTTCGTTTTCGAAGATAACTGCTAAGATTGCTCTCGTGTCTAACGTGTCTAACGTGCCTCGATGTGCTCGTTCACCTTCGCTGCACAGATCGAGACTCTCTAACGCAGCGCTTCCAAAATAAAAATTAACCAAATTTCTCGCGCAGAACATCAAATAAACGTTTTGTTCACTCTTTCCACACGCTTGATTTGCAGTGAAAAATTTAGATACGGGGCAAAGTTTTTCTCCGGCGAATTTTTGACATTCTCCGACTGTGATAAAACTTTCAGCATAGGTTCTCCTTGGCCGTGCGATATTCTGTGCCAGAATATACAACCGCAAGTGATTTGGTTTTTTTAGAAAACAAACATTAAAATTGGTAGCAAGTTTCGGAATCACATTTGTGAACGGGGGCACCCAGCGTATGGGACGTATCTAGGCGTCTGGTCTCAGAGTTATTCATTTATATGAGCGGCGAAACTCCCCATAGAATCTGTTTATAAATAGCTAGACACGTTATTGACCGAGATGTTCGGAGTGAGCAGATGGTCGCGCCACCTGTTTATCAGCGCATCCATTGTTATACGTAGTATTTGTGTGTTGCTGCTTTCAGGTGGCGCGTCAGTAAGCTAAGCCCCCAAAAATTGGGCTAAGTGCGTATCCCAATTTTCGAACGCAGTTTTGTAACCGGTATAATCGAACCATTTTGGTTGGGTCTTTCTACCCCACCTCAACCAGCAGACGAATGCAGCGCTCACTTTCCTCTATAAGGTGACGACGACACGAAAACAGGTCAGTTTTATCATCGGAATAATGGGTTAGTTATCGTTGGCCTCCGGTCTCACAGCATTATAGCGCAACGAGGAGATCAATGTGGGACAAGTATGGATGAGACAAGTAATTTGCTTCACTTGCCGGCACGTTAAAATCAAAAGTCGATACTTCCGCGCTGACATAGCAGCTGCAGTAAGCGCTGAACTACTGATACTAAGTTCAGACCAGCTGTCGCAGCTCAATTCTACGTCGGATGGCATCGTCAACTTGCGTTTTGCACATTACAAGAAGCACGTGTGTAATGCTTACACTACGTCAGCCACGCTGGCATGCAGCCATGGTTCCGTGCTGCCATGATATTCCCACGCGGAGCAGCTCTCCTGTTCTGTCCTGGTTCATGGTTTATTACTCATTTAAAATTATTGACGAGTTCGTCGGCAAAATGAACAATCCTAGCGACAACAGGCCTGCCTAAACTATTGAAAAACGCCATTATCTCAATATAGTTGAAAATGCACCGGAGTTGCTCTATAACCGTTAAAACAAGTTTGCCGTGGCAAAATCGCTGGCAGAAACATCTTTAGTGGCGTGCTGTGTGTGCGGGCCTTCGTAGATGGCATAAAATTGCAATTGCTATTATTATCTACCAGCCTAAAGAGTTCGTTCTCTACATACTCGTACAATGGCATTATTTTTTCTTAGGCGAGAGAGTATGTGCATTTCAGAAACTGTTGAACCTATTATATTGCCACGGGGTGGTGACTACAAAATATGTGGCTGTCACCCTGGTTGAGATTAAACTATTGGGCTAAATGGTGCGATGAAATTCAACTCGGTGTACAAGCATAGCGCACTGTTTCCTGATAGCGGCAATAATTTTGATCAGCCTTCGGCAAAACAATTTCACTTTATACATACGTGACCTCATTTTCCAGCGTTATCATTGTTGTTCGCGTAAGCCAACGAATGTGCTTAGGCGAGTACGCGCAGTATACGCGTATTGAGGGTACTATAATAATAGATGTCACGTTTTTACTCCCGTTAACCACGACAAGATTCTCATAACTTCTTCGTGAGAATCTTGTCGTTAACCACGACAAGATTCTCACGAAGAAGTTATGGACCTTGGAACTTTCTAACTTCTGGGCTTCTTCAACGTGCATTGAAATTGAAGTACGTGATTGTCTAGCCTTTCGCCTGCATCTAAAATCAGCCGCTGCCGCCTAACTTTCGCATCACCCTAACAAAGCAATCTGAAACAATCCCATACTTTACGAACCATTGCGGTGGGGCTTGTGCCGGGCTTGGATAACTTTTTTTTCGGATATGCACTAACTACGTGACCTTAAGAGAAGAGGCGCAGTAAAGCGTGTGCCTTTTCTAGCGGGTGGCCGGCTTGAAACCACGATGTCACTATTATAATCATTTTCGTACACCGGTTGCAATATAGGCTTGTATCACGCATTATTAGTGCAATATTGCATTCTATAATGTGAAGCTTGTAAACAGGACGCGCGTGTTTGTAAAGCATGTGTTGCTTTCCCTACATTTCTATGCAGGGTAAGTTAATTCACTCTATTCGCAAGCAAAAGTGTGGCTCTGTAGTGGAACGCCCACTTGCCGCGCAAACGACTGAGTTAGACCAAAGTAAGACCTAGGATTTATTTATCTATTTGATTTCCATCGTTGCAGATTTCTCGGTCGCAAACAAAACAATTTTTCACTCACCACCAACAACCCCAACCGCAGAATTTCTTTAAAAGGCGGAATTTGAGCGGAGGGAGCTCTTTAACGCTACTGCAGTAAAAATAGGTGAGCTTAAATTGACAACTCAGTAACCATCCAAGACAAGCGCATTTTTCAGGAAACCATCAAGTATTCCATTTTTATTATAACAATTTGTGAGCATAGCTCTACTCGTACATAGGTAAAAATCTACAAAAGCAATGAACACTGCAAAATCTTTCTTTACAAAAACAGTGATAAAGTTAGAGTGAATAATATTAGAGGGCACTTTTCTGTAATAATGTTGCTCATTTTAATACAAGCACACTGCAGGCACGATTGACGACAAGTTGTTCGTAGAGGAGCAGTTTGACACCTTGAAACAATAACGTTTCGTTGTAGCGCACATCTGCTATCTTTTGTTCATCGATTTCTTGAAATCACAGGCTACTGGTAAACCTGTGATTTTTTAAAGACGCTGCTCGATATAGAAAGTAACAGGTAAGCAAGCAAGTGATAAAAACACATGTATTAAATGACCCTCCGTAGATATTACGAACACAGGATGCAAAACAAAAAGGGATGAAGCAGCGGACGATTACTCATCACAGCATGGTGAAGCGGAATTCTCGAGCACGTTTACTCGATTATGTCGTCAGCTTTATTTCGATCGTCCTCTTCTTGTCTTTGCAAAAGCCCTTCGGCAGGTGACTGACATCTGCCAAGAATGATAGGTGAGCATGATGCAGTGTATCAAGACTGCGCTTACATGAACAAGGCGGGACATGGACTTCGAGCATATCGAATCTCTTTCCGTTTGGATGTACCACGGTAACCGACCGAGACGAAGTCAACCACTGAGAACCTTCACGCAAAACATTGAAGTCGATCTCTAAACCTAAAAGCATGGCGTCTTGAGCAGCAATCTTTCGTACAGCGACCACAAAGTAGGTGTCTCTCATGTGCCACGTAGTCACTTCAGCAAACGTACAGTCTTCCAAGGCGCTTGAAAAGATTTCGTCAGCATTTTTAAGTGTCAGATTATAGGTGACACTAGGTATTTCTGCACCCACTTGAGAGTTAGCTGTTTGTACTTTAGTCAAATGACGCAGCCTATCGCGACTAGGAAGCGTGGGCTCACAACGAGCAATTACTGCACCATGATCGAATTGCCGCATGTTCTGACGCAACTCTTCAAGAGTGCCGAGCGTTACATCGGCGTATTGCTCAAGCTTTCTAAGAATGACTGCCTTCTCCGAAGACGGTGACAGGGCTGACGTCGCGGCATTATCATGCTCGAAACTTGCTCCCTTTATCTGTTTTCGAAAAGCTTCAGATACCGCCGAGGTTACGACCTCGGTCACGACATTACTAACAGTAAGGGCAGACTTCCTTTGCCCGTCATTGAGTTCCCTTATTAAAATTTGATGGTACGCGACATCTTTAGCAAGCTGAGTCATTTGGTCCTGAAGTGCAGCCAGCTGAGCGTCTTGGTAAACGTCTATAGCAAGCGTCTTCTCGTGTTCCTCATTGACGCTGCAGTCTGGAGAAGCCACTGGAGTAGTTTGCGACGCTGAGGGCTCCGTCTCGACACACGAACGTTGGTAGCGGCACCCGTTCATTTTGTGTTCTACAGCGTAATTGCGCAAAAGGTAGTGGTTTCCTGTCCCGCAATACAGCACGTGGAAGGCGCAGTCGTTCTCAAAGTGCTGTAGAAGGTCTTCTAGGGGTCCCGTGAACTTGCAGCCCATTGATTCGTTCCAACAGTACACCTTAAAAAATATAAAACACAACGTTGGTTATCAGATCAAGTCGCTGAGTTTCAAGGCAACATGAATGGTCGGATTGGTCCTGATATTAAAATAAAAGATTAACTCATTGCCACAATAGTGGATTTTTTTTACAGGTGATTGCACAACATCATGAACAGTGACAGCTCGTTGTATATTGTAAATATTTTTAAGAACAGCATGAGTTTGTCTCAATTTTTCACATACATTTTTTAATTGGAAGGTGATGTAGTAACACAGACGCACGCTCGAGGCCAACGAAGAAATGCCCTTTATTCAGATAAAGCATGTGTTTAACTAGGCTTCCCTTTTACCCCGCGGTGGTGCTGCTGCAGCCGCTATGTTGGTGCGTTGGCACAACACAGGGAAATAAGTAAGAAGTGCTGATATTTGCATTACTAAAGCTCAGCTCTAGACAAGCAAAAACTATTACTCTGGCGGAGTGATCTTGCAGACTCAAAACAATCACTACATAGGCAAGAAGACAACTCAGTATATCTGGATAGGTGTCGATATGACCATGCGTGTTTACGTAACTATCGATTCAATAAACATATATATGCATTACGCCTCAGTTTTAGGATTCAGTGCCACTAGAATGGTAAACTCGTTTCCATATATATGGTGAACCGCTGATTATGTTTTGTTCGATATAGAATGTTATAAATGATATATAACATAGAATGATATAGAGAAACTAATGCCACGGGAGGAAAAGGACGCAGCCCGCGTTTTGCAGTGCGTTCTTTAAGCCAAAAAGACGCATGAACAGAAAACAGACTAGATGAGCGGAAATCAACAACTGTCACAGCTCGACACCTAAAGCGCCCTTCACTACACAAAAAAAAGAGTCACGAAATGATCGCACAAGTATACATAGAGACGAGTACTGAAAACTGTAGCGTTTGTTACTTCTTTTTGTGAGAGTGGCTCGCTACTTTCCCCAAACGCGGCCACTGCACCACATGAAACGACCTTTCTGCTTTCCATAACTTCAACTTAAACCTGCGGTGAAAGCAGATGACATGCAAGCCACCCACATACGGGAATAGTTATATGCGCGGACGATCGACCGCACCATGTTGAGGTGCGTGGGCATCGGAATGGGTGGGGCGATGACCCTTAAAGCTCGTCTAACGCACTCTTTGCGCTATTTCGCTTCTGATAATAACACGCCGAAGCCACCAAGCTCCGAGTTCTGCCAATGACAAATGGTGTTCTTAAATGGCTCGCTGTCACTGAGTTAAGGAACGCATTCATTGCAGCCGAGCCCATTCACACTGCGAAGTGAGCTCATTTCGACTGAATATTCTCACCGCCTAAAGCACTCCGAATTTCAATCGGCGGCGGCCAGGTCTACCGAAAGGGCCCTATGCTCGCTGATTGCTCTCGAACCGATGTTTGTGGCGTAGGAGCGCCAGTCGAGGAATTTGAGTAAATGGTGGCCAAGTCCGACACGCTCGTCATGTCAAAGTCTAGCAAAGTGCACTTAGCATATATCCTCATTAAATTGGGGCGCAACCGCACCGTCCTATTTGACAAACGCCACACCAGTCAGACAGCTTGCGAAAGCACGACTTGTGGAATAAAGTAGGAAACGAGCCCCGATAGACCCGTTAGTAAGAGTTGCCTCTGCCTCGGTCACTTCACTCCTCAAAGGGCGAGCCCCTTGCGATGTAGTTGCCTTTCCCTTCCAAGTTGCGAGGAACATTCCAATGCGCAAAACTAAGATACAACTATTCACGCTAGCACTAAGTTTTGAGCTGCCGACAACATCCGCGGAACCACGCATTCATCCCGCCTTCGACCCGTGGTTCATTGTTCACTCGGCAGATAGCTATCCGGCGCTGCGGTGTGCGTCCCGGCGAACGACGCTGCGTTTTGGTGACAGAAGAATTTCGGTCGCTGTAGGAAGCGAATGCTTCAGTGTTAACTAGGGTTTGGTGTAGAGTCCTGGCCATGGTAGTGCAATTGCAGTGTCATCGTTCAGGTTTTCGCTCTAGATATTACGCCTACCGTGACATCTATGTCTAGCGTGTTTAAAATGTAGGTTGTGATGCTGCTTTGATCTGTAGTGAAAATGGGTCCGTGAGGCACCCAGAAGTACGGAGAAAAGCAGTAGTTCCTTGCCAATTTTACTTCAATTTCTTCAAAGTCCTCATCCTCGTAACCTGGCCACTAATGCGCTTTGCTGCTTTTATAGTTGTTATTTTGATTCAACATAAACGGCGCAGCGCATTATTGATGAGCGTCTATGTAATCCGCCTCACAATTTTCCATTTGTCACGCATCGTTAGACCGTTCACTCTTGATATCATTTTCAAGGCAAGTGTAATAGCAGCTGCTTAGATATAAAGCAGCTGTTTTTTAACGTATTTGACGGTACAGCAACAAACAAAAATGTATGCACATACTGTGGAAGTACACAAAAGCAGGAAAAACGTAGGTGTAGTCAACGTAGCGTAGCCGGACCCTCAAACATTTTTCATAATTCCGTATAAACACATTGGACCCATAGACCAATCCCAAAGAGACAGTTACAGGTCATTTGGAGCCCTTCGTGTAAACTGTGCAATTTATTACAATAATTTACGCAGAGAGCTCAAACACGTTTTCAACCGTCCATTCACAGAGCGACATGCTCTGCGCAGTTGGCGTCACCGTGGCTGCTGATCTGATTGGCTGCGGAACACGCGACACAGGCCCGTGAAGGCCGACCTTAGCCCCAAGCTCCCGAAGGAAGCCTAAATTGTATGTGCGTTTAACGTTCCAGCGCCACCACACGATTATGAGAGACGCCGTAGGGCTCCGGAACTTTCAACCACCTGGGGTTTTTAACATGCACCCAAATCTGTGCGAATGGGCCTACAGCATTTTCGCCATCTTCGAAAATGCAGCCACTACACCCGGGGATTGATACCGTGACATACAGGTCAGTAGCAGAGTGGTTTAGCCACTAGACCACCGTGGCGGGGTCGAAAGAAGAGTTTATGTAGTTGAGGGTGAAACTACGAGCGGAGGAGCAGGGTAGCTATTCATTACTCTTAGATCTATTAGTAACGGGAACTTCCATTGAATTTTGGTGTCAATGAGTTGCTCCAGTAGTGTTCTAGTCAGAACAGAATGTAAAAAAATTTGTTTTCGGACACCCTTTAACCAGTTCACTGTCCTAATGTGTTCTACAATGCAAGTGCTAAGCGTTAGGAATTTTGTGTGCAGTGAGAGACCAACGATACTGGAAACGGAAGGGACGCAGAAGAGCACCGACTCCGAAATCGGACAGAGTTCACATATCTTCTCTGCACATGTGCCATTAGGTGATGCACTTCATAACCTTTTTTCATATTCGTACTTAGAATTTCCGCGCAAGGTTGATACGCTTCTTTTATATGATATTTGTTGTTTTTTGTATTCTTTTCACACGCGAGGCAGTGCTCGCCTGTGTCCCGTCTCCCGTCTTGGTCGACCTCACCCTGTACCCGCAAATGCTGCTATACCTACTAGATCCACTTTCAATACTATTCAAAGCGCGCCCTTAGTGCAACGCTGGCGTCTTTTAGGGTGGTTTTACTGGTTCCGTCGCATGCCTAATACGTCTACAAGCATTCATGTTCACCACTCGCTCTGTTGGTATCTGCCTTGAAGAGTACGGAACGACTGAGTTCAGCGTTTTTCGCTGGGGACTTCACAGAGCCGCTATCGCTACTCGGCCGGCCATGCGGCGCAGGCGAGATAGTTGTCTCTAAGGTTGTCCCATTATATGCCGCGGGTATGAAGGTTTTTAAAAGAATAAGGCGTATCTTGAGATACTTCAATAAATAAATGTTTCTTTGGCTTTCTGTTGCTTTGTCTGTCGCACGATTCAACCACCCAGGGAAAGTTCTGCTGTCTGCGTTCATACTTTTGAACATTTCAAATCAAAGTATCACGCAGTTTTTAGGTAAACACAAATACATAAGTATCAGGCAGTGCTTGTATTCATTTCTAAAATGTATTTATATATAACTGTAAAGGCAGCAGTACTTAACGCTGCGCCGATGATGTGACGATATGAACGAAATTTTGGGTGTCTCCTACGCTTCGCTAAAACAATACGGCGCTGCCACCTACCAGTGGCCATTTGCTCTAGAAAAACTTTCGTTTCTTCAAATTACTGCCACATGACGTCCATAGCTCATGGAGCGTCTCCAAATTATCAGGGAAGGTGACTATCATCATCTTTGCCATACAAACACGCAGTTGCACGGACGCGTTTTAAACATTATTGCCCTGTTGGCGTGTCTTCTATCTCGAGTCAAGTCCAGAGCTGCACCCGCTATTTTCTCAAGATCAGCAGTTCATGACCCAATCGGTGGTTTGTCTAGCTCGCTATCCTTGGCCTGAATCTTGTCTCTCAAAGGCAAACGAGGTGTTGTACTCTATTTCAATGCCTATTCCTTATCCTCAATATGCAACACTTGTTATTCATCTTTTCAAGCTCTCCTCATAACAACAAAACGAAACACGTAAAGGACTTACGTCATCGCCAGACACACCCGACATTGAGAGAATTAAAGCCTTCGTCAATATGAGAGTTTTTGTTTTTATACGAGAGCTCTCTGCATAAATGAAGATGTATTCTGACTTTTCCCACATTTTACAGAAAAAGTGTTTTGTTGCACATGACAACTGAAGCACCAAAAGCTAGCTAAACTATTTAGGTTATCTTTAATATATTGTACGCTAGTACGCAAGAACTAATTGCTCTAAGCTAGCCCAATCGTTTTGAAAGAACACATTCATATACCGTTGATATATATATGCAAGTCATCACTCAAAATTAGGACACAATTATGCATGCGTGAAAGCAAATCTTCTGCAGTCATCATTCTGCGGTGGTGTGTGAAAGTTAAGATTTAATGTGTTTCATTAGCAACAAATTAACACAAATATTTCAACAGACAATTACATAAGTCCTAACAACCTTGCGAAATCAGCAATCCTAACCCTGAGTAGTTTCAGCCAGTGCAATATCATTAAAACAAAACTGAGTTCGCTTGAGTTTGGCGTTCTAGAGTACAACGTGATTACGTTGTCAGGCCCCATGCCCATCGCTCTTGTCAGAGCCGCAGTGAAATAAATGTTCGCTCATGCTTTTGAAGCAATATTGCGATTTATTGGGTCGTTTTAGATTAACATTTGCAGGTGTTGCGGGCGTTGCTTCAGTTGCGGGAGCTATGCGAGTTTTAGAATAGTGTTCGCCCCCCCCCCCCCCCCCTAGAGAAAAATCTACAGACTTTCGCCCCGACCGCAAACCTTAATGCACAGAAGCTACACACATCACTTCGCTTTGGATTTTCTGCGAGAAGAAGGGGGGGGGGGCGCAAACGCGAATGGGGCCGCGATCGCACCTCAGGGGCCCGCAGTGCGCTATTCGAAAACTCCCTACTATGTCCGAACGTTTTGCAGTGAGTGGCCCTTTAAAACAAGCACTTGTTTGGAATCATCTTGTTTAGATGCTTTTCATAGACCTACGCACCTATCACGCAATACTTTACATTATTTCAGGTTATTCCGTGCACGTCATGGCATTGATACGGCATCTTTTTCTATATCTAGTTATTCTTAAGTAATAGAATTACTGTCTGGTTCAAGATCTGCTTGCGACGCAAACAGCCTGGGTTGAATCCTCACTCATAATCGAGTCTTTCAAGTTATTTTGGTGGCATTTCTGAAGGTTTCTGGTCACGGACAAGACTAGTTTTCGGTCACAATCAACGACACCAACGCTAGTGAACGAGCTGATGGCCACCCACTAAACTGTAAGCACACCTGCATGATAGAATTTCTTAGCGTCGTTTAAGACTATTTTCAATTTCTTGTGCACCACTGCTTTCTGGTATAATTAGCTCAATGATTACATTTTGGATGGTTCTTGGCAGGAAGAATAGCGCTTGTTAATCTGCATATAAGGTTTCAACAAAACGGTATGTGTATATCTCCTTGGTTTCCGTTGCCATGAGATCGAATGTTTCTTACAGTAGATGTTGTTTAATTTAGGGAAAAGGAGGGAAATGAACGTTAATGTCATAAGCCTTCCGCAGAGTTAAGTGCAGTATGCGTATCGGGGATAGAAGGGCACTATTGTACCGTACGCGAATCAAGGTTGCTCCTCGGAGTAGAATAATTTCTAGTCCCCGAAACCACCTTGGCAACTGAGGGTGAAAAAGTTATGCTGGTGCACGAAAGCTTTATCCTAACATGACTTAAACTTTGTTAATTTTGGCTGACTGGGCACCGGCTCTTTTTCATTGTGTAGCGGCAGGGTATGGCCACGTGAGCATGTATTTAGTAGGAGAAGTTTGATTGATATGTGGGGTTTAATGTTCCGAAACCACCATATGACTATGGAAGATGTCGTAGTGGGGGCTCCAGAAATTAGGACCTCCTAGGGTTTTTTAACGTGCACCCGAATGTGAGCACAGGGTCATACAGCACACCCTCCTCCATCGGAAACGCAGCCGCCGCAGCCGGAATTCAATCCCGCAGCCTGAGCGTCAGCAGCCCAGTACCTTAGCCACTAGACCACCATGGCCGGGTACTAGAAGTCAATGAAGGAATATACTGAAAGCAGTTGCGAATAATTGCTGCCATTAAAAACCGTAAAACAACCTAAGAAAAAGTGTTACGAAACGTTCACTTTTCCAGCTGAAAGAACTCCGCTCATGCCCCTCAGTATGCCTCATTGAGGCTAAATTAAAACAGGTGGCTTACAGAGGTGGGGAATTTTACTCACTTTTACGCGGTTCACTTTCTTGGCAGCGAAGTTAATGGGTGTGCACTCCACCGCCGTGAATGTCTTCTGATCCTCGGGGCACTTCCCACTGCCAGACTGGGAGACGCACGCAAAGCAGTATTCGCGCAAAACGTGCGAACATGGCAGTTTCAGTGTCTTCTTGGGAATGATTGCGCAAGCGCTGCACACGCGCACGTCAGACACCTCGTCGTTCAGAAACGTTGGCCTCCAGTTCACGCCGGTGACTGGGAGGCCGCTAAAGCGGTGTGGTCTTCTTTCCATTTGGAGCACGAAAGCGTTTCAGCGACGAGCTTAAGGCCACAGAAGAGGCGAGTGACGATCCGTTAAGGTTCGATAAAGCTTGACAAAGGTGATTTCAAACTTGTGGCGTACGCAAGAAATACCTACGTTAAGGTTCGCCTATTTATTACGTTGATAAACGGAATGCGGGCTAGAACAATCATGTTCAGCTGCTTCTCAGTGCCACGTCACATGGTAGTGCTGGAGCCAAAAACTGATCCAAAATGGAGAGCATTTGTCTGCTAAAAACTATCTTAAAACCCGACTGACGCAACCGGGTGTGCGCCCATATGGCAGCCAGTAAGAGATACTCATGTGCACCGGTTACGAATGGTCAGTTGAGTGTTCACAATAATACACAATGATCGCAAACGAAGTGATGGAAGAATATTGCATAGGCGATGCTACAAGAAAATAGCAGCATATCCCTTGAGTGAATGATGGATAGTGGGGCGAAGCATGCGTTCGTTCATTTGTTCTTGCTTCCGTCCATCCATGCGTGCGTCTGTTCGTACGTCCGCACGTTCACCTGTGTGTCCATCCCTGCTTTCGTCCATGCATCCGCTCCTGCGTCCGTCCATGCGTCCATCCGTCCGTGCAGCCATCCATGTGTCCGTCCATGCATCTGTCTATGTGTCCGTTCGTCCACCTATTCAACACTCCAAGTACTACCATCTCGCATCTTTTCATCTTATATTCCTCATATAGAAACACTGCCATCCAGCCGACATTCCAAGGACTGAACGAGAGGAGGCACACGCACACTTTCTTACGGCTTGTGCTTCGTCTCTACTTCCCCCCTTTAACGACCTCGACTAGTTCACTGTATTCATGGCACTTCGGCCCAACGCTCGCTAAACCTTTCTAAAGCCTAGGATGTTATGCCCAGCGAGTATAATGCAGCAACCCTTTCTTGTCTTCTGTGCATTGCTGAACAATAAGAATTCGCAGCGTGCGCGTTAACTAAAAGGCGAATTCTCCTGTCTCTCATTACCCCATAGCAGCCACTGGCATGTACATTGAGCACTATCTCCTATTGTTCAACAACGCACAAAAGAAATCTCTCACCGGCACCACCTTGAAGGTCAAAATGTTATTCTTGTTACACACTACTACAACGGCAACAAGGGACAAACAAGTGCTGCTGTAAGGAGCTTCGTCCCTAATATTTGGCTGATCGTACGTACCAGGGAACCGACGTTATGCGAATCATTCGGAGGGAAGGTGACCGTGTTGCGATTTTTTCAGTGAGCGACACGTCATGAAATGACGCTAAGTATGTGTACAAATATTGCACGCACAGACATATCTTGTAGAGTGGCAGATGTTTATACAATCAGTTGTTTGCACTTGCGCAACTAAGTTAACTGAAACATGCGTATTAGGAACACCAGAAGCTTATATGAAGCGAAGATGCGAGCCCTGGACACTGGTACGTGAAGCAACTTCAACGCATGGCACCTAACAACAATTGACGTTAACCCGATATGCCACCTGTATTAAAGGAGCTCATATGTAACGTTTATATAATTGGCTGGGCAGCACCGCAACCACTATTGACGTTTCACAGAGATTAGCGTCTATTTTAACGTCAATTGGAAATGTAGTTCTGAGACCTACTGAGAACTTCTGAGAACTCTGGGGTAGAATGTTTGACTGCCACGCACAATTTTTGGGTACTGTTCCTGCTGGGAGAATTAAAATCAAATATTGGCCCACGTCTGAGGCATCATTATTGTTGTTATGATCGTCCAAGCTTCCCTACTACACAAAAATTATGATTATATTTGGAGTTCTGGGCACCCTACAAGTGTGCTTATATCACTTGCCCAAATAATGCCTAAAAAGAGCTCTAAAAATGCCGCTTTTCAAGCATTCGCTGTGGCTGGGCTGAGCGTTCCACGCAGGCCTGGCGCTTTTTTCCACAAAGGATACCTAGCTATACCTATCTTAAGAACGAATGAGTACATGTAGAGAAAATTTAGGGCTGCAAGAACTCTCCCAGGGGTTCCATGTTGTTTCACAGCATGCCTACGCGCTGTGGCACACGCCTTCAACATATTGTGTGGTCCATTTTATTTCTGCATCTTCACGCACACTTCAATATAGCATCATGCTTGAACATTACGCTAATTAAGAAAAGACGGCTTGCGCTTCAACTACTTGTGTTTAACCTGTCACTCAAATGGTGAAGGGCGTCCCCACATTGCTACCCCACTCAGTCGCATGCACACTCATTTAGACAGGCTAGTTACTACATTTATTCTCGCCAAATGAAACGACTGGTTTACTGCGTTATCAAGCTCAGGATTGTAAAAAGCTTTCATTACACCACGTCTTTTTCACAGCCGTTCGGGTTCACTTCTTCATTGCATGACGTAAACAGCAATGACAACCATGTGAGCACGTTTTGCGTAAAACAGCGTGACGTTTGCCCCCAATAAACTGGCGCTTGCGTGAACACCATAGCACTTTTAAAGGTGCACCAATCTCTCTTTTGCCTGCCCACCGTCAGACCTCCTGCTGCACCTTAGAAGTTCGCCACACGAGCACTGTTTATAGACAGATGGATTCTCGCATAACAGAGATAGCGGAAGCCTTTGCTATCTGCCAAAATGGTGACGTGTGTGTTAGCCCACCTGCAATTTTATTGCTTGATTGCAATCTGATGAACTACGAAAAGACGTACAGATGCTAAACGTGTGCTTTTCACTCACGTGCACAGGTTGCACGAGCATGATTTGTTTTGGCAATTGAACTAGCTTAACTCTCATTTTCGCTTGTGCCCATAAGAAGTGTGTGACACTGTTTGACAGCGATTTACTTGGGGATCACAATGGGATGGCTACACCTAATACGAAAGCCCAAAAAGCAGCGAGTCTATATACGAGGACAGACAAGTGGTAATGCGACCATCATTGAATGTTTTGTCTCCTCGTAGGCGTCCGGCGTATAACAGCAGCGATATGACACGCAGCTTTACCCGAAATACGTGTTTGTGTTCGTGCGTCCTAGTGTATTCTTCGCGCATAAACAGAATTATCACCCAATAAGAATAACTAGTAAACTAAATTCACAGGCTCTGATTGTGGGACATTTCAAACACTTCATTTGTGTTACTTGAAGAGCTTTGTGTGTTTTTCAGGTACTCTTTGTGAACATCCGGCATACCAGGTTTGGTACAACCTGAACTTAGTCAAACGCCTTTTCGCAGTCTACGGAAGTGGATCAAAGTGTTTCATTATGCCGGGTGAATTTCTCAGTTGATTTACTGTTCGCACCACTGTAATTCATCTCAGAATATCATTTCGGTAGTCCTTAGCATTTCGGATAAAGTCCACTTCTCAAATTTTTCATTTTACCTTAACTTCGCAGATACTCTATGTTACTGAGAGTATGTTGATGGATTAATAATTCTTGAACTCTTTCACCTGCCCTTTGTTGTGCTCTTGTTTAGTGTTGGCATTCTTCCAATCAATAGAAGCTTTGAGGTTTTCAGGCTCTAAGTGTAAAGTACAGGAGTGTTCTCGAATATAAGCCCACTTGTGTTTATTCAAATCTCATGTAGATACATTATCTCCTGCTGCTCTTTCATGGGTCATACTACAATTTTCGTTTCATACCTCGTAAGATGTTATCGATAGAATTACCCTTTCAGATGTTTTATGGTGGGTGGCTTCTGAGAACCATGAGGGTCAGAGTACCAACCATCTGCTACTCTTATTATATCATTGAAATGAATGGCATTGTGGCTCTGTTATCTTTTAGAGTCTGTTCTTTGCTCCTTCAAGAGCACCATTTATTTTCAACCCTTTTTGATACTAACCTCAATTTTGCTAGATACCTCTACATCACTTTTGTTAAAGCTGTTTGTGGCCCTGTTTTTATTCTTGATTAATAATGTTTTAGCTGACTCTATTTTACTCCTTCTATATGCATGTTCATTTTTCCCGTTTTTTTTAATAGTTTCATGATCTTGGAGACTTCGATTACTCTTTTTCTGGCAGATTCATCTTCAACAACGTTTGATGCTACAGAAATTCCTCTGACTGTTATTTTTTATTTAATTTCGAGAAGTTTCTTGCTGGTTGTAACTTGTGTGCTCAAGTACGAAATCCTGAACTCATTTCATGTCATTTCGACTAAGCACAGGCTGACTCATTTTTAATGGTCCATTTTCGCTTTGCACTTTTTCATATCAAGCGTAATGCTTGTTCTCGCTATAAGAAAATCTTCAAAATTTACGTTGCTGGTGAGACATACCTGCTGCTCTGATCCTGCTTTGCCGCTCAGAAAAAAACATAATTCACTCGTTGTTTCATTCTTCAAGGCTATAGTTTGTTCTTCACAGGGCTAATGAAGTGAGCTAAAATCTCCTCGCATATAACAAAAATAATTCTACTCCGGCGCTAGCTGGCTCAAACTTGTTAAAGAAAAGCAAACCCCAACCGAACATTGTCAATTTGAGGTCATGAAAACGAGAACTAAGGCCATGACATTTAAGAAAACATTGTTGTATTCATGCACCTGCCGCGTGCTCCTTTCAGATGAGGAGGACGTTAAAGGTAGTAATTATGTACAAACCATGAAGTTTGTCGTTCAGAACAATCAATTCTCTCTGTCGCTCGTTGAACATTCAAGGGTGACTGCAACCATAATTGTTTGAACAAGCAACAGAAAATGCACAGAACACACGCACACATTAACATACGTCACCAGAAGTGATGTACCAGATAAAAATATCTGTACCAGATAAAAAAATTTACCAGATAAAAATATCGAGTAAAAACATGTTCTTCCTATAGTTTTTGTTTCAAAACAAGCAATAAATAACCGTGCATCATATATAGCTCTCACGACCGTTCTTTTTTTATAATTGTGCTGCTCCTGCTAATGTTTTACACCTCAAAGTAGGGTGATAATAAACTTTCTGTGATCGAACTGCTTTCAAACATCTTCAATTTAAAGCATTTTAAAGGTTAAATCAGTGCTACGCAACAGGTACCTGGAAAGTTTTTTTGTCACCAACTGACACCTATTCGCTTTACGTCCGCTGCTCATATACGAAATTACATAGCAGTCGCTCACGAAAGGTATGTTTGGTTTCATATTTGAACAGTGTTCAAAGAAACAATGTGTTTTCTTTTGTGCGCTGCCTAATTTTGAATATGTTCCAACTCGCTCTTCAGATCAGTTCTACTACATGTTTGTTGGAAGCTTTTGAAATAAAAACAATGTAACAAAAAAGTGTTGATAAAGTCAGTTATTTTGTTGTTGGTAGCATACACCGCCACAATAATGGGCAGTTTGATTATGAATGAAGTGACTAAAATGAAAAGTAAGCGCAAAATGTAATGCCTGAACAAGCTATCTGTGCATGCATCAGGTACGCGACTTGGAAGACGCAGAAACCAACTAGGCATGTTCTATTTCAGCCCCCCTCTAAAAAACTGGCCCAGTATCTGCATATTACACTGCAAACGTCGCGCAAAGCGATAGTCTCGCTTCTGGAGGAAGAGAATAAAACGTATATTTGATGTTTGCGCAAGAAAATTGGCGAATGGTATTCTGAAGGCACTGCGTTAGAGTGCCTCGAGCGTGCAGCGGAGGCCAATGAGCACATCAAGTCACGTCACACGTGAGAGATTAGCTCTGTCCGGCTGTTATATTAGAAAACGAAGCGTGCGGCGTGCGCACCCATCTCGGAGGTGATAAGGAGTAGAAGGCAAGACGACGGGTAGGTGCCATCATAGTGTAGGCTTAGCTAAAACCCTTTGATCTTGAAAAAAGCAACGACACTCTCATCCACGCGAACGTTTCCTCCTCAATTTTTCTCGCCCACTTGCCGCACGCACAGCACTCGGCGTAATTTTTCACCGACG
This sequence comes from Rhipicephalus microplus, assembly GCF_043290135.1. Lineage (NCBI taxonomy): Eukaryota > Metazoa > Arthropoda > Arachnida > Ixodida > Ixodidae > Rhipicephalus > Rhipicephalus microplus. Next base: position 115,602,382 of record NC_134706.1, read on the forward strand.
CTCCCGCGTGCGCACCGCAAAATTCAATGAGTGTGGTTTTTGCAGCAGCTTGTGCGCAACAGTAGCGCTGACTGTTCCTGAAATGTTGGTGATCAATTTAGAAAAACTGAGTCAACCGTTTATTAAAGGAATATGTTCTTCAAAATGTCCTATAAGTGGGGCGTGCAAATCAAATACAAGTTTTCAAGAGAAGTTTTACGAGCGGATGTTTTTCCGCTGCATGGTACTATTCTGTACGTTTTTCCTGGTGATGACATTGAACAATTGCAAATGGTCTTGCAGGCCATACGGACCACAGGTCTGACACTCAAGCCGGAGAAATGTCACTTCTGCTTTGAGAAACTGCAGTTTCTTGGTCATGTCGTCAGTTACGCAGGAGTTCATCCAGATCCCGAGTAAGTTGTCGCCGTCACACAGTTTTCAACACCATCAGATAAAAAATGATTGAGGCGTTTTCTGGGTCTCTGTGCATATTATCGGTGGTGTATTCCAGCTTTTACACGCATTACGTGACATTTAACTCGTCTCACGAGGGATGACGTTCCATTGGTTGTGGGGCGATGAACAGGAGGCTGCTTTCATTGACTAGCGGCAACGTTTACACACGACCCTCGTGCTTGCCCATTTTGATGAGACCGCTTCTACAGTGCTCCATACCGACACCAGCATTGTTGGCCTCGGAGCTGTGCTTGTGCAGCACCAGGACGACGAGGAAAGAGTGATTGCTTATGCAAACAGAGCTCTGTCACGCACAGAAGCAAATTACTCGACCACTGAAAAGGAATGCCTCGCCGTGGTGTGGCAGCCATGAAATTTCACCCATACTTGTACGGCCGCCCATTCAAGGTTATCAGTGACCACCATTGGTTCTGTTGGTTAACAAGTCTGAAAGATCCTTCCGGGCGATTGGCACGCTAGAGCCTTAGACCACAGAAGTTTGATATAACAATGGTGTATAAGTCGGGAAAACGACACACGGACGCCGATTTCCTATCCCAATCCCTAATAGAGTCGGCTGTTTCTTTTGATGAAGAGACAACGTTCCCCGGAATCATCGACACGTCAAACATCGCAGATAACAAGCATGACGATCCTCAGCTACTTGGCTTGATTAATTATTTAGAAGGACGAAGCCAGAATGCGCCCAAAGCCATTGCAAGAGGACTATCGTCGTTCTGTCTACGAAACAATGTCCTTTACAAAATTAACTTCTCGTCAGACGGGTCCACCTACCTGCTTGTTGTCCCTACCTCCTTCGTTCTGAAGTATTTCAAGCATGCCACTACGAGGTAACATCTGGACATTTAGGCTACACGCGCGCACTGAGCAGGGTGCGAGGGAGGTATTACTGGCCTAGACTCACCGCTACCGTGAAGCATCATGTTCGGACCTGCCTCGGTTGCCAGCGGTGCAAGTCACCTCCAACGAAACGAGCCGGTTTGCTACACTTTGTCCAGGTCCCGACAACGCCATTTTATCAGATCGGAATGCACCTTTTGAGCCCACTACCCACCTCTAGTGTTGGTAACCGCTGGGTTATAGTGGCGACCGACTACCTTACTCGCTACGCCGAGACAAAAGCCATCCAGAGACGCACATCAGAGGAGGTGGCCCGGTTCTTCATAGAAAACATTGTGCTGAGACACGGTGTGCCATCGATCGTTATAACAGATCGCGGAACCGCATTCACAGCCGCGCTTTTAGACTATGTGTTGGTGCTCAGCGGTACTATTCATCGCAAGTCAACAGCTTACCATCCACAAACCAACGGCTTGACCGAGCGACTCAACAAAACTCTGGAAGACATGCTTTAATCGTATGTGGACATCAAATACAAAAACTGGGACGAGATTCTTCCTTACATAGCGGTCGCATACAATACTATGAAACAAGAAACGACACAGATGACCCCATTCAGCCTTGTTCAGGGACGAGAAGTAAGAACGATATTGGACGTGATGCTGCCACACGAATGCGATGACAACGAAACGAGTGCTGACGCGTTTCCTCAACGCGCAGAGGAAGCCAGGCAGCTCGCACGTCTGCGAATATACCAACAGCAAGAGTACGACGCAGGCCACTATAACCTACGTCATACACCTGTAACGTATGAAACTGGAGACAGGGTATGGGTGTGGACGCCTTTACGAAGACGGGGACTATCCGAAAAGCTGCTCAGTAGGTACTTCGGACCTTATCGAGTGCTGCGATGACTGAGTGCCGTTACCTATGAAGTCGTCCCCGATAGCCCAAACTGTACAAGGCGTCGCCAGCACCGACCTGAACTTGTGCACGTAGTGCGCATCAAGCCATACGTCAGCGAGTAACTCTGCGAGGCACCGTCGCTTCTACAAAGTGACTTTATGCACGAATCACTGGCTCAGCTATAACATCGAGGTGATGCTCTTTCAAGAGCAGGTAAATGCCGCGCCCGAAACCGAAAACGAAGACGATGTGCGCGCCCACATCCTCGTGAAATGGACACTGAAAGGACGACGTGCTTTTGCTTGGCTCTCTTGTTTTTTGCTCATGCATAAAAACACACGCCGTCGGGTGTCGGACTCAACGTCTCCGTGATCTGCTTACGTTGAACCGCGACAGTGTAGTGTCTTATTCGGGAATAAAAAACATGCTAATGCAGGCGTGACCAAAGCGATTGCGGCCACGGTCTCCTAGAAAATGGCTCACTCGCTATCACCATGCTATAGCTTTTTTTGCTGTGCCTCTGTGTTTATCTATTTATTTCAATGGACCACATCTCTTTCATGATTTTTCTGTGTTAATTCCCACCTCCGAAAAACAAATAACAGAATGAATATCCTTATAAAACGAGTGCAAAAAGAGTGCAATTAGTGTTATCTCTATTCATCCATTCATTTGTTTTCAGCAGCCAAATTCTCGTAAACGAATCCTAAAGGTCACAAAACGCGCAATTCTGAATCGGTGTCATCCCACGTAATTGTTCGCAGCGAAAGCAAACTAAAATGGTGCAATTTCTACAATTTCCGAGGTCCGTGCGAGGTAAAGAAGTATGATTTGAATACTTTTATTTGTTTTATTTGTTTATTTACACATACTGCAGACTGGCATTTTTATCTAGGCAGGAGAGGCATAATAAACATCAAGTGAATTGTAACAGCAAAAAAAACATGTATCACTCTGCTAACAGATGTTAAATGCCTTTGAAACAGCAACAAAATTTTTAACACATTTGAACACTATAATTACCAAGTAGATATTGTACCAGCGACATAGCAAAATTATCAGCCAAAAAAAACCTCATGAGCAGTGAATCAATTTTATGAACTGTTCTGGGAAAATATAGCTGTATTTGTAAACATTGTTCGTGCAAATATGGGTGTGAAGGTTTCATCATGTTTATGGCGGGTATTCTAGCACTGGCTAGCTGAAGGCAACACGATACATTTATGACAACTTTGCCTGACATAATTTTGTGTAAAAACGTTCAACGATTTTCCTTTTTTCTGGTTTGTAACAAAAGAATTCAGTATATCGATGACAAATTCACTTTGAAGCAATGCACGAATAGCGAGAGAAAAATGGCAACCACTAGGTGCATGATGACGAGTAAGATGAAGCGTGCAGACGGACGGACGCATGAATGGACGTATCGATGCACACACGGACGCATTGAAGCATGGACGGACTGATGGACACTTTGTCCCAATCCTCGTCCTTCACTTCGTCAATATGCTGTGACACTGTTTTTATTGACATTTAATGGAACGCAACTGGCTACTACAACGATAACGGACGTAAGACCCAAGGCGTAAGGAGTTTCGCCCCTAGAAAACACGTATCTTAATGAGCAGGTCTAAACAATATTTGAAATGCAGCATTTTGCGATCAGAAGTTAAAAAAAAGCCTTGCAGAGCATGCAAAGAGGTAAAGCTGCTGGTGAGGACCAGGTAACATCATATCTGCTGAAAGATGGAGGACAGATTGTGTTAGAAAAACTATCCATCCTGTTTACGAGGCGCCTCCTCACGAGAAGAGTACCAGAGTCTTAGAAGAATGCTAACTTCATCCTAATACATAAGAAAATGAATGACAAGGACGTGAAGAATTACAGGCCGATCAGCTTCCTCTCCGTAGTAGACAAGCTATTTAAAATGTAATTGCTAACAGAATTAAGAAAACGTTAGAATTATACTAACCATAGTAACAAGCAGGATTTCGAACAGGCTACTCAACAATTGACCACATTCATACTATCAATCAGGTAATGGAGAAATCTTCAGAATATAGCCAACCACTTATACATAGCCTTCATATATTACGAGAAGGCGTTTGATTCTGTAGAAATATCAGCAGTCATGCAGACACTGTGGAATCAGGGCGTCGATGAAACATACATAAACATCCTGGAAGAAATCTACAGAGAATCAACTGCTAGCATAGTGTTTCATAAAGAAAGCAACAGAATACTAATCAAGAAGGGTGTAAAGCAGGAGATGATAATCTCACCAATGCTATTTACAGCGTGCTTACAGAAGGTTTCCAGAGGCCTGGCATAGGCACAGTTAGGGATAACACTTGAAGCAGAGTACCTTAGAAATCTGCGCTTCGCCGATGCCGTTGCTTTGCTGAGTAACTCAGGGGACGAATTACAACTCATGATTACGGAGTTAGACAAGGAGAGCAGAAAGGTGGGTCTTGAAATTAATGTGGAGCAAACGAAAGAAAGGTACAACAACCTTGAAAGAGAGCAGCGCTTTGATATAGGTAAGGGTGAACTTAAATTTGTAAAGTACTCTGGCTGCGTAGGGCAGGTAATAACCACGGGGCCGAACCACGAGACTGGAGTAACTATAACAATAATAATGAGGTGGAGCACTTTTGCAAGAACTCTCAAATAATGACAGGTAGATTGCCACTACCCCTCAAGAGGAAGGTATATAGCAGCTGCATCTTGCCGGTACTTATAAACCTGGAGACTAACAAAGAGGGTTCAGCCTAAATTGAAGACGACGCAGCGAGCAATGAAAGGAAAAATGGTAGGTGTAACCTTAAGAGACAAGAACAGAGCGGAGTGGATTAGAGAACAAACGGGGGTTAAGGATATCATAGTTGAAATCAAGAAGATGAAATGGACATGGGCCGGGCATGTAGCGCGTAGACCGGATAAGCGCTGTACATTAAGGGTAACTAACTGGATTCCCAGAGAAGGCAAGTGGGTTAGGGGGAGACAGAAGGTTAGGTGGGCAGATGATGTTAAGAACTTGGCGGGTATAAATTGGCAGCAGCAAGTGCAGGACCGAGTTGACTGGTGGAATATGGGAGAGCCCTTTGTCATGCAGTGGTTGTAGTCAGGCTGATGATGATGATGATAATGGTTTGGCGACGCTTTGATACGAGCAATGAGAAAGGCGCCTTACGTCACAATGTACAGCGTTCTTTGTCGGAACGAAGTTTTTTTAGCCGCCAAGTATTCCAGCCACTGCTCCTTGCGCAAGCCATCGCGTCTACTTAGGGGTATCATAAGTGCATAACTATTTTCCCTGTGATTGTTGTAGTCATAGGCACGACAGCACGGCTTAGCGCCCGTACAGAGCACAGAAAACAATGCGCGTGCTACGTTTGTTACGCAGAGCGTAGGCGAAAATTGGCACGAGCGAAAAACACAACACAAGCAAGCGCAAGCCCATGCGTCTCTTAGGGCAACCGCAAAAGAGACCGATCATAGTGCAGAAAAAGTGTTGAAAGCAGGGAGGACACAAAAGGGGGTCAGGAGGGAAAAAAGAGACTGAGCACGGCGGCGAGTGCAATGAGTAGTAGTATTTTCCCAAGATCAAGGGGCTTCAGTCTTAGCAAAGCGTAGAAAACGCTTGCCTTTCCGTACAAGCATTGCATTGTCCATGAAGCGTGATAAAAGCTATGGTCCTTAGAACTACTTATGTAGGCCTTTCTAGTAAAAATAAGCAATACAGAATTTTGACGCCTTGCGGTGCCTCATATATGCGCAATATTTCATGTTTAATTGACAATCGCACAAGTATGAACACCGAACCTTGAGCAATATTTCTGGGAGCTGCGGATAGGGTCGGCCATTTGGGGTGCCGTTTAGACTTGGTGCCGCTAAGGGTACCGTTAAAGGCGGACAAACAGACAACTGTACAGATACACAGACGTACCAAAATTTTTGCGCCGAAGATCCCCGAGAAAAACTATCGTCTTTAATAGAAATTTCTGCTACACGCCTGGTTGTTCTAGCTGTTCTCTTTCTTTTCAATCAACTAGTATGGAGTAGTAGAACTTACTCAATGTCCCTGGAGCATACCCGTTTATGATGCCTTCAAGCGTTCCCACGAATCCCGGACATAAAATGCTTGACCAAGAACAGCTTCGGTGGGAATACGTGCCTAAAGACAAAAGCAAGAAAATCTGAAGGAGATGCCGAAAGCCTCATGGTTGGCGGTGAGTCGCAGTGATATAAGCGCGGAACTGCGAAGAAGGCCGCAGCGAATCCTAGAAATAATAATCTATGCAAATTTTCACGGGAGTAAATTACGAGAGCATACAAGACAGGTTCTAATACGGCACTTCGTAATGATTATGACCAAGCAGGGCTCTTGAACGTGTATCTGGCCATGGAATATGAGCATACTTTTAGTTTCGGCTGTATTAAAATTTAGCTGCATATTAATTCCACGTACTTGTGCCAAACAGTGTGATATTCTAACTGAAAGGAGTGTTGCCAGATTTTTTTATCCGGGTGATGGTTCAACAATATTTTATATATGCTTGTGCGAGCGTTTCATTGTGTGTACTCCACGCAAGCAACAAAATAGCAAAAAATGGCGAGAAGGGTGGTTGGTGGTCGAGTTTCGAGAAATTTTCTAATTTTGACCTTCCCGCTTCTTCGATACCACCCTGTTCACTTATTGACGACGAGGGTGGCTGACCATCAGTATGGACTTAAGTCTATAACAGGGTTACCAATTCCTAAGGAAAAGCATGATATTACACGTGCCCGAAAATTTCATATTGCCTCGTGATGTCAGAGTGAACACGGACCATTTTATTGATGAAGTGTTCACACTTTATGCACGCTGCGTATATATAGATATGATTTTCTTCCTATCTATCAGATACTACAGCTTCTCGTGTGCGAGATTCTAGTCATGTCTGAATGAACTTCTCTGCCTCTCTCCAGTTGTGTATTTTAATATAGACCTGCGTACTTTATACTAGATCATCTGACGCTACGTTCGAGACAGTACCCCAAACGGCAGGACCCCTTTCTGTGCTTTTTTTGCTACAGTGTAACCGACGTGGCAATATTTACTGTTAAAAAAATCGAGTGTCTTGTATTATGTACCAAATGTGTGCACCTCACCAGGTGAAATATATTGTGTTTTAAAAAAATGAAAGGTGATCAACCTGACTGTAGCAAGCACCTCACGCGCTGATTAGCAATGCAACAAAATTAGTGCTGTTCTTATTCGCTAAGGCTATTACTTGCACATTAACATCAAGTAGCGACTACGTCGGGTTCGGTATCAGTAATTTATAATAATTTACCACTAACAGCCTTCATGAAGAGGATTTCGCTCTGTATTTGTGCTAGAAGTAATATTTATATATTCTTGGTTGATAATTTGGCCATTTTTAGGCTGAGTCAAGCCTACTGCAAAGTAAAAAAATGAATATATTCACCTCTTGGCACTCCAACACAAATGTTATAAATGTTATTCGAACTTTTGTTTTTTTCTTCTTTTATATACAGAAAGTTTTACGTGTCTCCCGCTATGCTACAGCATTGAAACTCATATATCTTGAGTGCCCGTGAAAACTTCCTCAACTAAAGCATGAACATAGTTTGTCAGTTTGTGCATGTGCATTGACTTGTGCATTGACATTAAAGGAGCACTGAAATCGAATCTGAGGATCAATATACGCCCATGATTCAATCGTTGGTATGCATAAGTGTTCTTGGCCAAATTTGAACGGCATATGTCACGTGTAAATCATTTTATTCGATGTCAAACGGCACAGAAAACCTAAATAGAAAACGGAAAATAGACTGCCCTGCAACATCAACACTAGTGTTTCGTATTCGGTGCGATAAATTCCACAAATAATATCCTGAGTAACGAAGCCCTAGTATCAATGACGTGTACGATCTGAGTGTTTTTATTGTGGCGGCTACAGGCGCCGAAGCGCAGAAACGCACTCGCTCGTCCCGCCTCATCTCAGTCGCACCAGTTTGAATGATTTCGTGAAATTATCAAGATAAAAACCACCCTTAAAAGAACGGCGAAAGAAAATGGCATGATTAAACGTGTGCTTGTCGGTCAGCAAGCCAGAGAATCGTGAGTTGCAGGTGAGTTCCAGTCGTCTAGTTAGAAGCACGAAAAAAGCGCAATGAGGGTGTCTTTTTTTGTATTCCGTATGTGTTACACTTCACTACGACCACAAGCTATCAAAAGTGGAAGAGCGTTTAATCAGATATCATCGCTAACAAGTAATACGCAAGTATAGTTGAATTTTAGTTCATCTGTAAACTTTGCGTCTGCGTAAAAGTGGTAGTACCAAGTTAGCCGCGAGAGGCTGGATTGTTGGGGCCATCTGGAGGCGCAAAAAGAACCTGACAAACAGGAAACGTATTCTATTTCTCCGCTGATGCTCATTCGCGATAGCTATAATGCATTGACGCTTTTGCGTATACCTGAATACTTTGCACGCCAAAACACGCCAATATAGCTAACTGAGACACAGAAGCGAACATGGTTGAAGCGTGCATCTTCGGGCACCTCTGCAGTGCTGCTTGGAACGGCGTCCATTTCAGAGTCACTGTTCTGCAAAAGGTCGATCGAAGCAAAAATAATTCGCGAGTTCGCGAATGGCGGAGATTCCGAACTCTGGACTATCGTAATGAACGCGAGTCGGCTACTTTGTATGGCGACGACAGCAATGCAGGTGACAAGGTTGACTAAATGTGTCCGCCTCGCAGATGAACTGTTTGTGGAGCAGCTGAGCCTGACGTCACTCATTTGTGTGGAGAAGTGGTCAACTGTGGCGTGATCTCGAGGTGACCGCGGCGTAGCGCCACTGCTGGTGCTCCCAGCGCTAAAAAAGTGGGATTGCCAACCGTTTTGAATATTCGAAGATACGAGTGATATAAATCAATAGAAATGATAGTTATTGATCCCTAAGTTGCGTTTTAGGGCGGGAATCGCTGCTACGGGATCTATATCTACTCGCTGACGCAAAAATCTTGCCATGAGTAAATTTGATGTCAGTGCTCCTTCAAGGTCTGCATAGCTCACGGTCACGAAGATGTCACGTGTTCATTTAATGTGTACGAGGTGACATGCCAGAAAAACACCAGCGTCACGAAGTGACAAAGGTACATAGAAATACATACTGTAGAATTCCTCTTTCTATCAATGACATGTCAATACTAAATATATGCACTATGTTCTCTTATGTTTCTGCGTTTTCAACACTGATCTAGCGTTCTATAAAACCGAATATTCAGTGAAAAATCACGTTACGCAATAAAGCAGCCCAAAGGCGTGCCAATAGGGCCCTAGACTACTGATAATAGAAATAACAATATAGTGCAGGAAAATAACTCGCATACTATTACCTTTTGCAAGCAATAATGTGGTACACATAGGAACACAAAGTTGTATGCATATATGTAGAGTACAAATTTGCGAAAATGAATCACTCCAGTTATAGTTTTTTTCAGTTTTTAGCTGCTGCTATTTTTGAGTGTTGTAGCGGTTGGTGCATACAGAATTCAGCGCTGTCTTGACATACACAAATCAGCAAGGCATCAGAAAAAAAAAGCTTCTTTCTTTTGGTTTTTGAGCACGTTTTAAACAGTTGGCATAAGCAAAACAAAAATGATATCGGAGAACGACCAAATGACAGGTCATTCATTGGGTTTGTTCGTCTTGCGCAGGGCTGGGTAGAGCTATTCCAAAAAAGTATTCCGAAATACAGAAATAGAAATCATGAGATGTCAGTCTAAAGTACAAACACTAAGGTGCATTTCTCGCTCACGTAACAGCATACTTGGAGATGCAATCACAAAGTTTTTGAAAAATATCCCGGAATACAGCTACATAAATACAAATACTGAAATACAATTTTTAGTTGGGCAATAGAGAAAATCCGCCAATAGAATAAATAAACTGCAGTACAATATTGCATTGATGTGGCAGCGTTTCGAAACAGAAGCGAAGCATATCGCACACTTTACTGACGAACGCGTATCAATGCACAAAAAGCGCATGATTATTTTAGACAGAGAATCGGCTTTGCTGAGAGTGCTGCTGGTTTAACTGCGTTTAGACAATAGCAGCTTCTGAAATATGCGATGGGCTAGAGACAGCTGGTTTGTCTTTAACATTGGGCTTGCAAACTCGCCTAATGGCTGGCCCATTGAAAAGATTAGGTCTGCTGCACGAACCTTGAAAAGGGGCTTCGGAAAAGCCTTTAATAAAGGCAGGCTATATTGCTCCTCTGTATATGCAGAAAGCTGAATCGAGAACTTTGCCACATGGGACATTGTGTGCGCTTAGGTAACCCCTCATCGCCCTCCCAGTGTCACGCACAGTTGACGTTTCTTTGCTTGCCTTGACCGACAAAAAATGTAACGAGATACCCGTGTTCTGTGCAGTATTGTTATGTGGTTTCGGCTCACGGTAATACGACGTAGTGGGACGTATTCTCAAGTGCGCCTCATACTGGAAGTGGAGAGCTTCACGTTATTTTTATGCTGAGTTGTGGCTGCGGTCTGTCTTTTGTTAATTCCACAAAACATTTGGTGGAAGTGCTGGAGGCTCTTTTGACGACCAATTTACGCAGTGGATGCCTACTTAAGTCGTCCGACCATCACTCGCGTTGAAGACACACCTTCGACACCTACCACGGCCATGACAGCAACCCGATACGTCGCCCTAACGCAACCCTGTGATCCCGGTACCTTTACTTGAGAGAACAACACGAATGTGGACAAGTGGCTCAGTATGTATGAGTGCGTCAGCAAGCAATATGGCTGAGACCTAATCGTTATGCTTGCGAATATCATATTCTATCTTGTAAAGACTCCTCGAATCTCGTTTGAGACCCCCGAGCACAAAGACACAAGCTGCGAAATATTAAATCAAGGCTTCACGACCTTTTTGGCAATTTGTTCGGCCAACAGCTTGATGCTCGAATGCAATTGGCCATACGTACACGGACGTCCACCAAGGCCTACTTGACTTATATTCAAGACATGTTATCCTTGTGTCAAAAGGCTAATCCCAACATGGCGGAGGCTGACAAGATATTGCACATTTTCAAAGGTATCGCCCACGATGCGTTCAATCTGCTTGTCTTTACAAACGTAACGACCATCGACGCCGTATTCAAAGAGTGCCGCCGTCTCAAGCAGGCAAACAGTCGACGCATTTCGCAACAGTTCCACCACTTACGCAACACCACTGCAACGTCGTCTTGCGAAGTCACCAGCCAAGCTATGAAGGAAATTATTGTGCCAAAAAGCGCCTTAGATGTCCGCGGCTTTGTGGGGCTCTGCTCCTACTTTTGGTGATTCATCAAGAACTTTGCGGAAATTGCTCGGCCCCTACCACATTTACTGCAACCAGATGCGACCTTTAACTGGGGTCTCTCGCAAGCAGTAGCTTTCGTCGTTCTCGCTGCTTTGGCCACTTCTGTTTTTGCTCACTGCGACCCTACTGCACCGACCGAAATCCACACCGATGCCAGTGGTTACGGATTGGACGCTGTGTTCTCTCAGCCACAACGTGGGCAGAATTGCCTGATAGCTTGTGCCAGGTGGCTGCAGTCCCCCTTGGAGTGGAATTATTCTTTGAAAGAGCGCGAATGCCTAGCGTTGGTGTGGGCGGTCACGAGGTTTTATCCTTACTTTTACGGTCGAGCATTATAGTTCTCATCGGCCACCACCCTCTCCGCTGGCTCACCTCCCTGAGAGATCCCAAAGGTCATCTCGCTCGCTGGGCACTCCGCCTCCAAGAGTATTCTTACAGCTTAGTCGATTGCCTGTCACGCTACTCTGTGGCATACGAGCACTAATTCAATTCAATGCGTCCTTTCCATCACGGAGCTGCCTCATTTCGGTAAATAGCAGTGTCGCGATGCGGATATCATTCGCTTATTACAACAGCTTGAATCTTCTACGTACGACCCTTCTGTTCGCATGTTTACATTAAAGAACCACACGTTGCACTGGCGTAATTCATCAGCCGCTGATGATGACCTACTTCCGGTCGCACTGAAGCACCTGAGCTCCGGAGTCCTCCGCGACCTCCATGACGCGCCAACTGCGGTCGGCTTGTGTCTCTGGCACGTATGACCACGTGAGCCGCCGCTTCTACTGGCCTGGTCTTTTGCGCTCTGTACGTCGTTATGTCAACACTTGCGAAATTTTCCAGTGCGGCAAGAAGCCGTAGAGACTCCCTGACGGGTATCTTCAGTGCATCAACATGCTATCAGAGCGCTTCTTTTGTGTCGGTTTGGACCTTCCCGGTTCCTTCCCAACATCCACCTCAGAAAACATGTGGGTCACGGTTGCTACAGATTACGCGACTCGCTATGCAGTTACACGAGCCGTGTCAACAAGCTGCACAACTGACGTCGCCGATTTTTTACTGCACGATCTCATTTTAGTGCACGGTTCCTCGTGTCAACTGCTGACAGACTGAGACCGTACGTTCCTTTTTAAAGTGATTGACAATATTCGGCGTTTCTGCTCAACCCACCATAAGAGCACGACATCGTATCTCCCCTCCCCCGACAAATGGGCTTACAAAATGCTTAAACCACATCCTGATGGACACGCTATCGAAATACGTCTCAGCCGATCATCGTTAGTGCGGTCTCGCACTACCCTACTTGACGTTCGCATACGATTCCTCCCGGCATGACACTGCTGGGTACTTGTCATTTATCTTTTGTTTGGGCCTGAACCAACGTTTCTGTTAGATACCTTCCTGCCGGCTGCTGCGCAGTCTACCTCTAAATATGCACGCAATGGTATTGCCCGCGTTCACCATGCTCATCAGCTTGCCCGCAGGTTAATAATGGCTCCCCAAGACGCATCGAAGCATCGTTACGACGAGCGGCATCGCAACGAACAATTTTCGATGGTTTCCCTTATTCTTTTTTTGCTCCCCTGCGCAACATACAGGCCGGAGGACGATAGTGATGACGCCTTGAATGTGGCTTTCATACAAGCATTTTTGTCGTTTCATGGACCCACACTACGTGCTTCGATGAGTGACAGACACAACACACGAAATTTTTCCTGTAGATCTATCAACCTCTTCTACTCTGTTGTCCCGGGACGTCGTCCATGTATCAAGGTTCAAGCGTTACCACACTGCTCCTGCTGTTGCCCCGCAGATTCACCGGGTCGGTGCTTTTGCCGCCGAGGATTGTGTTGCGTGGTTTCAGCTAACGGAAACGGCGCATAATGGGACATATTCTAAATTGAGCCTCAGATTGGAAGTGAAGAGATTGACGTTGTTTGTGAGCTTTGTTGTGGCTGCGGACTGTCTGCTGTGATTTCGACGTAACAATATCACGATAACTAATACAACGTGAACGTATTTTGCAGCATATATACTAATCAATATTTCAAATGTATCTCGATATAGAAATACAAAATACAGTGTGAAAGGCCAGAGGGCGGTCTCTAGCACTTATGTTGCAATGTTTCCAAAGTAATAGCTATTGACCTGCGTTCAGCGCTTCAACCTTCTTTGTGCACAAGAATGAGTCGTCTCACCGCCACACACTTGGCTTACGTGGGCGTGCACATGAGAGCAATGTGCTGTTTCTGCAGGTGTTTAGTAATTCAAAGTTCGATTTGTGACTGTGTGACCTGCACTGAAGACTGATGTTACAGCTTCGCAGTCATTACCAATCGTTGTGATATACGTTGCCCTAATACGAATAACACTCACTTCAAAAAGGTGACAATCACGGATGCCATTGCAACCACCTTGTCTTCAAATTCCTCAGTAAAGAATCATTGACCGAAGAAGATGTCTTGTTAACACAATCTAGAAAAAGCAGGCCATTAGCCTCATTTATTGTTTTTGAACAACCTTTGCTCTTTGACTCGATGTTGATGACGAAATGTGGGCTACATTTCTTTATGAGTGCAAGCTATGTGCAAATTGTTGTCTATGGGGTGAAATGTGCTACACTTGGCAATGATGGCAGAGATGAGGTTCTTGCATAAATGATGAGGCTAAAAAAATCACAGCATATTCACTTAATGAATGAAGATGAGTGGCGCGAAGCGTCCATCAGTTCGTCCGTACTTCCGTCCATGCGTCCGAACGCCTGTACATGCGCCCGTTTGTGCGTCTGTTTGGCCATCCGTTCGTTTATGCGTCAGTCCATCCGCACGTGCGCCCGTTCATGCGTCCGTCCATGCGCACGTCTGCTCGCACCTCCTGCGTCCGTCAATCCATTCGTCCGTCTGTGTGTACATCTGTCTGTCCATCTGCTTGTCTGTCTGTCCGTCCATGAATCCCTTCATTCATCTAGTGAACATTAGAAGCACTGCTACCTCGCTTAAAAGAACTAAACACTCCAAGAGCTAAAGGAGAGGTGGCTACCTGAACGTATATCAAGGACGCACGATCCACGACTTAAGGAGCTTCGACTCTAATATATATCCCCTGTGCCACTGCCACTGGTGCTTACAAACGATAACGAAAGATGAACGGGTAATTCCATAAGCAGCTTCGCGCCTAAAAATGTTCACCGCCTGCTTGGTTATAGCGAGCCAAGCGTGTTGATGTTAAAATTTATTTACTAAACTGATGTGCCATATTTTCGACAACTTTTTCTTGGTGTCACAGGTCCCGTCAATTAGGGAGGCGATCGCCGGGCTAATTTTAATGGCCGATGTACAGGCCCCCCGAACTGCCCCACGAAAGTGCGGAGAACTTAAAAATGGTCCCCACTTGCCACGCCAGCGGGCGCTGGCTGTGGTCCAAAGAAGAGTAAGAGCCGAGAGTTCATAAACAAAAAAAATTCATATTCTCAAGTATGGCTGATCAAACGATACACAAACATGAACACTTAGCAATAGTTCAGTACATTATTTCAGCAATCAAAAAATTAACTACCCAATACAATCAGCTACCCTCGAAACAACGAACACAAAACCAATACGTGCTACAATGCAAACACATGCATCAAACAAGCAAGACACTTAAAGACTAGAGAGTTCAAAAACTTATTCAGTCCAAAGTCCTTGGAATAAAATTTGAATATTACTCTTCCAAGAATCACTCACTCAAAGTTCAGCGCTGTTGTCTATCCGCTGCCCTCGAAGTTTGGAAGCCTCTTCTTTATATGTCCGCTCTTCAAGCACCAAACTTCTACGCCGGAAACACGTCGGCTACGCACGCGTTGCGATCGCAGGGCGCATCTTCGCTCTCTGGAGGTAGACTCACACTATTCTTCTGCTGGTAGCACCAGCCTTCACCCTTCAGACGGAAACCGTCTTATTCACCTACTTTGTCACTGGCGACAAAAGCCTTCGCTGACAAGACTTACGCTCACTTGCGCAAAAGTTCTTTGATATCCCGCCTCTTGATCTCCCTTCTCCGCTGCTCACTTAAATACCTTTCGCGCTAGATTCCAGAAAATTCTAATCGTTTCGTCCATGCGATGCACAGCCAAGGCTGGTGAAAGAGCGAGACGTTTCGAGGACCACCGCGACACGTGACGCAACTCTACATCACCACCCCCATTTCATTACGGATCATTCCAGGGCTTGCTCTGCGCCCAATGTGAGGAGGTTAGTCGGCTAAATTACGCTTACGATGAGAGAGGCGGCGCGCCGCCCAGAGTACATAGTACTAGAATTGGACAGTGGTGTCATGGAGGAAGAAAAGATAGGAAAGGGCATGCCTAGCCGGCGCGCGGCGTGAAAAGTGTGGCGGAAATGACGTAGTGGCGGCCATACTCACTGGGAACAATCGGGGTGTTGCTACGGTTACGTGTTGCGCAGTGGAGCTGGTGTAGCAGAGAGCAGATGCGGCTGGCGGCAGCATGTGTGCCTCCCCAGGTCTCGTGCTGAGCAGTGGCGGACAATATCCGTGCTCTGCGCCGCATTATTGGTTACGCAGTGTTCTCCTGGCAGTCACTGTACTCTTAGCAAAGTTTAGAAATCCCTTTGTCCATCACGGGGTTTCAACAGTTCGTAGAACGAGTGCATATGCATGTGTCCTGCGGAGGATGACGCGGATGAAGCAGTTAGTGTTTAGCGCAATTGCGTTGGGCACAATGACGAAGCTGAACGGTGACGACGGCCTTGCAGGTCAGTTAAGGTTGAGCAGCGCTACTGCTTGTGACAACGGACGACACTGTTGAGCCCAGCAAGACGCCATGAGGACCATGTGCACATACGCAGTTTCGTGTTGTGTGTGTACAGTAATAACTTGCATGTGCGTAATAAAACATCTTTTCTCTTCCGCTTCGTACACTCTCTACCAGCATTGAATGAAATCTTAACGTAACAGCACCCGCGTTCAAGTGGCACTTGCACCGTGCTCAAAGTTACCACGGTCGCAGAATACTGATGCCGGTGAGTTTCACGCGGAACACGGACACAGTGGCCATACACTGCGTCGGCCGCTTGGCGGAATGCAACCGTAAAAGGCGCATGACCGATCGTGTTGTCTGTACAGTTGCTGAATTAATGACGTGAAAACATTCGCCCTTGTCAGTGCATATAGCGCGAGTTCTCTTGTAGTTGCTTCGTTGTCGGCGAGCCGTTACTCCCTGTTATTACTCGGACGAAATGAATTCGCCAAAGGTGTCCCGCTGCCTCAGAGTGATGAGCCCGTTCTATTAGTTTCGGATCGTCACGACACACGCGCTGCGCAGCCCACGTGCTTTTAGTGCCAGAGACAGAGTCGCACATTTCTGCTTTACATTCGAATGTGAACAAGAGAGGAGAATTTGCCCAGCCAATATGGCCGACTTCTGGCTGCATCGCGGCTTCACAAAGAGTGACGTCAGGGCCTCTCCTACCTTTCCTTCCTTCACGAGTGGAGTGAACGAGCTGACCGCGCCGCATCTCGGCTGATTCTCCGGTGGGTGACAGTAGCGGTGGCGCTGTTGTTCCATCATACTGAAGATCTTGGGAGCATCTGTATTGGTAGCGTGCGTGCCCGAGCCTGCAAAAGCGTATAATTGCTCGTTTGTAGCCTGTTTAATGAGTTTCTGAGCCTTTATCAGTGGACGCACCTGCTACACGCCATGGTGCAAGAGTGAATATGCAGACACACCTTTATTTTGCCAATACATCCACTGTTTCAAGAGCCTGCCAAACAATCAGAAACTGTCAATCGAAATTTGCACGGATCTGCTTAGCTTCTTACTTAATCAGCGCTTTGAGCTCCGTTACATTATAGGTGGCTACTGGCAAACTACAGAGAGCGGAGAATTATCAAAACCATGATTAAATATTACGTTCATTTTGGGGAAAGTCTCTATGATAACCAGAGCACAGTGTACCTCATATGAGACTACATGCGCTCAATTGTTTCACGAAAAACCCGAGTATAAGTAACGTTGTCACAACAATATTCGGGGATGACTTTGTGTTATCATGCCATTTTTGCGGAAGATATAAATATTGCTCTCTGAAAGGAATATTAAATTAAAAACTTATAAAAGCTACACACAAACATGTTTACAAGTGCCAATTGTATAAATGGACCGTTTCTTAATCTGTGTAAGTTCATTGTAACTAGTTCTCATTTTTATCGGCAGCTTTAATTGTGCTGTCTTCCCAATATTTTATTGGCGTAATGCTATTGCAAGCGAGCAAATTTATGACGATGTTGTCTATTACAGGCATAGTTCTATTATTAAGCGTCAATATGTGTAGGCAGGCTGTGGGGCATCTTGTTTGGAGAAATTCACCTTCCTTGTGAATATATATATATATATATATATATATATATATATATATATATAGGGAAAGAATTGTATACTTAAGGGCTCGTTTTTTGTGTTTTTACACAACATTTTATGAGATCTAACAGACAATAACGCCAAGGAAAGTATAGGGGAAGATATTAGACCAATTGTAATGTGATTATGAAGAAAGAAAAGTGGGTGAAAAGATAACTTGCCATGGGCAGGATCCGAACCTGCGACCATATATATATATATATATATATATATATCCTGTGACCCTTAATTGATATAATGTTACGGGTAACTTATTTAATAAATTAAGTACGATGCACTGTGCTCGGCGAACAAGATGGCGACAGTTCATAAACAACCAGCCAGCAACGTTGTCTTTCTCTTTCTTCCAGACAGGCTGTGCCGGCTGTTGCGTATCATAACCCCCCGGCGGTAGAAGCACCGTCTCGGTGCTTGAGCAACTCGGATGCGGTAGAAGGAGGGTGATAGGGCTTGAGTCGAGCTATGTGCACGATGTCACTCGAAGGTGACGATGATGACGTTGAATCGGCTGGAACGATCTCGTATGTAACGTCAGTCACCTGGCGAACGACGCGGTATGGTCCAGTGTAACGTGACAGCAGTTTTTCAGAAAGCCCTACACGCCGAGTGGGGGACTAGAGGAGGACAAGGGAACCCGGTGAAAAGTGGACTTTTCGATGATGGGAATCGTAGAACGGTCATTGGTGCTCCTGTGAAGCCTGCAGGCGGCTGCGGGCGAGTTGGCGTGCGTGGTCGGCTCGCGCGATGGCTTCGCCGGCATACTCAGTGACCAAGGGCAGCAAGGTGTCAAATGGTAGGGCGGGTTCTCGGCCGTATAGAAGATAGAATGGTGAATAGCCGGCAGTGTCATGACGTGATGAATTATATGCGAACGTCACAAATGGCAAATGAACGTCCCAGTCCTGGTGGTCGGCCGCTACGTATTTAGAAAGCAAGTCGGTTATGGTGCGGTTGAGGCGCTCCGTAAGACCGTTCGTTTGCGGATGGTACGAAGTGGCAAACTTGTGCTTGGCCAAGAGCGCAGGATTCCATCAACGACAGCTGATAGGAAGGTGCGGCCCCGGTCAGTGAGAAGTTGGCGTGGAGCTCCGTGTACTAAAATAATATGATATACCAGAAAGTCCGCCACATCGGTTGCGCAACTCGTCGGAAGTGCTCGTGTGATAGCGTACCGTGTCGCATAGTCATTGGCGACAGCGATCCATTTGTTGCCTGAGCTGGAGATCGGGAATGGGCCAAGCTGGTCGAGGCCAACTCGAAAAAAAGAGTCAATGGGAATGTCGATCGGCTGAAGGAATCCAGCTGGTAGGGAAGATGGCTTTTTGCGGCGCTGGCAGGGTTCACAAGCGGTGACGTAGCGTCGAACAGAGCGGGCAAGACCAGGCTAAAAGAAACGACGACGTACACGGTCGTATGCGCGAGAGACGCCCAAGTGGCCCGCCAAAGGAGCGTCATGAAGTTGGTTGAGAACAGTCGCACGAAGATGTGCTGGTATGACGGGGAGCAAGTCATGGCCATATGGATCGAGGTTACGGCGATACAGGATGCCGTCTTTTACCAGGAACATTTCTAGAGATGCGTCGCAGGCCTTGACTCAAGTTTGCCAATGATGGTTCGCAGGGAAGCATCCGGGCTTTGTTCGTGCCCAAGGTTGAGTAGCTGCATCACAGACAGAAGGTCTGGAAAGGTGTCAGTATGGGCAGCCTCTTAAACGCGGTAGCGTGATAAGCAATCAGCATCTTGGTGTGACCGCCCTGTTTTGTACGTTACGGTGAACGTGTATTCTTGTAATCGTAGGGACCAACGAGCGAGGCGTCCTGTGAAATCCTTGAGTGAGGCCCGCCAGCAGAGCGCGTGATGGACGGTGACTACCCGGAATGGACGCCCATATAAGTATGGGCGAAACTTGGCGACTGCCCACACGAGAGCGAGACACTCACGTTCCGTGATTGAATAGTTGCGCTCGGCTGTAGATAGCAGGCGGCTTGCATATGCTATAACACGGTCATGTCCGCGTTGATGTTGCATTAGCATTGCCCCGATGCCATGCCCACTAGCGTCAGTGCGAACCTCGGTTGGAGCTGATGGATTCAAATGGGCTCAAATCGGCGGTGTTGTAAGGAGCTTCGTGAGCTGGAAAAAAGATGAGGCTTGATCAGCGCCCGAGAAAAATGGGGTGTCCTTCTTCAGGAGGTTTGTGAGTGGGCGTGAAATGATGGCGAAGCCCTTAACAAACCGTCGAAAGTAGGAGCACAAGCCCACAAAACTGCGAACGTCCTTTGTTGACTTCGGAACAGGCAAGTCCGTGACGGCGCGAATTTTCTCGGGATCCGGGCGGACTCCTGCAGCATCGACGATGTGGCCAAGTACGGTTATTTGACGACGAGCAAAGTGGTATTTCGACGAGTTCAGTTAAAGTCCGGCTCGGCGAAAAACTTCAAGAATCGCCAATAAACGCTTGAGAGGGGAGTCGAACGTGGGCGAGAAAACGATAACGTCGTCTAAATAACATTAGCAGGTTGACCATTTAAACCCTTGGAGCAACGAGTCCATCATTCTTTCGAATGTGGCCGGCGCAATACAGAGACCAAAGGGCATAACTTTGAAGTGATGAAGCCCGTCAGGAGTGACGAATGTGGTCTTCTCACGGTCCATCTCATCCACAGCGATCTGCCAATAGCCAGATCGAAGGTCGATAGTGAAAAAATACGTAGCACCGTAAAGGCAGTCTAAGGCATCGTCAATTCTAGGCAACGGATAATTATCTTTCTTCGTAATTTTGTTGAGATCTCTATACTCTACACAAAAGCGCCATATTCCATCCTTCTTTCTGATCAGGACGACAGGAGAAGCCCAGGCGCTACAAGAGGGTTCGATTATATCTTTTGCAAGCATCTTTTCGACTTCCTGTTGTATGACTGTGCGCTCGGACGCGGAAACACGGTATGGACGTCGGTGAATGGGACTCGCGTCACCGGTATTGATGCGATGAGTAAAAACACTCGTTCGGCTTAAAGCCGTGCTGGCGAAGTCGAAAATGTCACTATAAGACTCCAGGACGTGACGAAGGGCTTCTGCTTGATCAGGAGCGAGGTCTGATGGTACCATGTGGTGAACGTCGACGCCCGATGAGCGTGTTAAAGTTGGTTCATTGTCTGAGGTGCAGCAATCATCCACTCTGAAGGGTTCAACCGTATGGTCTTGTAGAGCAGTAATTTCGGCCAGGGAGATACCTTGTGGAAGAATTTGGGCAGTCAGGGCAAAATTGACAATAGGAAGGCATGTGCGGTTTTCAACGATTGTCAAAATGGTGTGCGGAACAGCGACGACATGCGTAGGCATCACGGCATGAATTGGTGCCACCATGTAATAACCGTCAGGTACAGGTGGTGTAGAGAAGAGGTCGATATGTGTTACGCAATTAGGCGGAAGGCGTGCGAAATCAATGCAGCAAAGGTGACCTTGGGGTGGGTTGGTCAGATCAGAAAGTGGAGGCATTTCAAGATCAAGAGAGCCGGCTGAACAATCTATAAGGGCCGAGTGAGCGACTAGAAAATCCATGCCTAGAAATACTTCATGAGGACAATTTTCTATAACGGTGAAAAGAACAGCAGTGCTTCTATCGGCGACAGTCACACGGGCAGAGCACATGCCAATAATCTCGGCAGTTCCCCCGTCGGCGACTCAAACGGCTCGGTTCAAGGCGGGTGTGACAACTTTCTTTAGGCGGCGACGAAGAGCAGCACTCATTATGGACACATGCGCGCCGGTATTGATCAACGCGCGCACAGGTACATTGTCTAAAGTAACGTTCAACAGATTCCGGGTGGTCGGTAATGTTACACGAGGATTTCTTGCAGAGGTCGTCGTCAATGTAGCTTCACCTCCAGAAGCTGCACTGCCTAGTTTTCCGGTCGGGGCGCTGCGAATAGGTCGGAGAGGCAGGACAGCGTTGTGGGGGCGAACGAGATTGACGGCGAGCAGGGGATGGTGAGCGGGCGTAGCGAGGTCTCGTCAGAGGTGCGGCAGAATCAGAGGATGTGGCCGGCATAGGGTAACCAAAATCAAATGTGGAGGACGACTGGTGGTCAGAAGTGGCGACTGGTGGTCAGAAGTGGCGACTGGTGATATTGCGGCAGTGGCGAGCAATATGACCGACACGTCGGCAGTTGAAGCATATGGGCTTGTCGTCCAGTGTACGCCATTCGAACAAATTGCGCTGTCGAGAGTAGTTGGACCCAAATCGAGGAGCGGATTGACGACGATAAAAAGGCTCGGCAGAGTAGACTGGTTGAATGGGGTGTAGGCCGACGTTCGAAAATTCTTGACGAACGACGGCCTGTATCAGAGAGATAGTGGTCGCTGAAGGATCAGGCGTTGGAAATGGAGTAGCTACTGGTTGGGCTGCTTCGACCTCACGACGAATGATGCGGTTGAGGTTGTCACATCGGGGAACTGGGCGGACGGAGTCATCACAAGAGGAAGTAGCAGCTGTGTTTGGCAGGCGCGTGATGACGTGGGTGACGTGGCGGGCTTTAGCCTGTTCTAGACGGCGGCACTCTGTCAGGATCGTGTCGATTCTCGTGACATTATTAAAAACCAGCAGGTT
Source organism: Rhipicephalus microplus (assembly GCF_043290135.1). Lineage (NCBI taxonomy): Eukaryota > Metazoa > Arthropoda > Arachnida > Ixodida > Ixodidae > Rhipicephalus > Rhipicephalus microplus. Next base: position 115,625,003 of record NC_134706.1, read on the forward strand.
GAAGGCATCGTCAGCAATCCCTTTGAGGACATGGTTAACTTTTTCTTCTTCTGACATGCGCTGGTCGACCTTGCTACAAAGCGCCAAGACGTCAAGAATGTATTAGACGTACGATTCAGTAGACGTCTGGGCGCGAGTGGCGAGAGTCTTCTTGGCAGCGAGCTGACGACCAGATGAATCGCCGAAAAGATCACGGATCTTCAATTTGAAAAGATCCCAGCTTGTGATTTCGGCTTCGTTGGTTTCGAACCATGTCCGCGGCGTGCCGTCGAGGTAGAACACAACATTGGCGAGCATCAGCGTGGGATCCCAGCGGTGGGTAGCACTGACTCGCTCGTACCGGTGCAGCCAGGAGTCAACGTCGATGGTGCCGTCAGCGGAGAAAGTTCCAGGATCCCGCAGGGGTGGCAGGGTGACGTAGGTTGTCGACTCGGATCGAGAGACCGGTGGGGATGGGGCACTGGCAGTTAAAGTAGCCGGAGAGTCCCCGGTGTTGCGACCGCTGCGCGTCTCCATCGATGTACGGGAGTCGTCCACCTCCACCAATAATGTTACGGGTAACTTATTTATTAAATTAAATACGATGCACTGTGCTCGGCGAACAAGATGGCGACAGTTCATAAACAACCAGCCACCAACGTCGTCTTTCTCTTTCTTCCAGACAGGCTGTGCCGGTCTGGAAGACCGGCACAGCCTGTCTGGAAGAAAGAGAAAGACGACGTTGGTGGCTGGTTGTTTATGAACTGTCGCCATCTTGTTCGCCGAGCCTGTCTGGAAGAAATATATATACAGTCTCGGCACAGCCGAGACTGTATATTGCCACGTTCCATTTCCCAAGTTTTTGTTATCGTCCCAAAACACCACACGATTCTCAGCGCAAACCGCGCCTGCAGTTTTCTAGAGGGTTCCGGACTGTAGCAGATCATTTCGATAAGATCACGCCCACTGTGCGAATGGTACAGATTGTTCTGGAACGCACGCCGCCGCCAGCGATAGCACTAGAACATTCGACGGCGGGAGTATAAATGCCGACGCGCTTCGCCGCTTGTCAGTTGTTGATGGAAGGCCGACGCTCCGTTCGCCGCTATCGGTCCGAGACTGCTATCTGTGCGAGACTGCTGCTGTAATTGGACTTTCCGTCTACTGGGCACAGGTTCGCCCAAATAAACAGTTAAATCCGAACACGAAATCTCCTGTCTTCGACCACGTCACGACCCCGTGACATCTGGTGGAGGTGCTGCTTCGTTCATGTACCGGACGCCCTCGTCAAGCCGTGAACCCAGCCCACGTCGCGGAGAAGACACCGACGCCAACCAGGAGCAACGAACAAGCCGCCGACAGCAAGGGCTACCACCGGAGTACGGGCTTCTACACGACAAGCCGCGGAAGACCAAAGCCATGACCGCGACTGCAGCGACAATGACAACCGCAGCGTCCCAGCCCACGATGGTCATGCATCAACCCAGGGAACCACCAATTTTCTATGGGTCATCGTTCGAAGACCCGGAAACCTGGCTAGATACATACGACCGTGTGGCCGCCCTCAACCACTGGGACAATGAAGAAAAGCTCCGTCGTGTGTACTTCTACCTGGAAGACACCGCAAGGACCTGGCTAGAGAATCGGGAGTCCACGCTCCGAACGTGGGATGTCTTCTGCGGCGCATTTCTTCAAACGTTCGCAAGCGTCGCTCGCAAAGAGAGGGCCGCTGCTCTACTCGAGACCCGGGTTGAGCTACCAAACGAAAAGGTTGGAATTTTCACAGAGGAGATGACCCGCCTATTCCGTCACGCTGACCCAGACATGCCTGAGGAAAAGAAAGTTCGTTTCCTCATGCGAGGGGTCAAACAGGAGCTCTTCGCGGGGCTGATGAGAAACCCACCGAAAACCGTCCAAGAATTCGTAGCCGAAGCGACCACTATTGAAAAGACCCTGGACATGCGCACCAGACAGTATAATCGTCGCCTGACTGCAGACTGCGCTGCTGCTCAAGTCAGTAACTACGGAGACCTGCGTGAAACGATCCGAGCGATCGTGCGGGAAGAGCTGTGCAAGCTGTTGCCTTCGGCGCAGCCTCAAGTGGATTCGATCGCCGACATTGTGCGAGAAGAAGTTCGGCAATCGCTTCAAATTCCCCACGCACCGCTGCCCGAGCCGGAAGCTATGAGCTACGCCGCTGCACTGCGCCACAACGCTCCTCCCCGTCCACGCCAAAACGCCGCCCCATCGCACTTCCGTCGACAGACGCCACCGCCGCCACCACCACCACCGACGTCATACCGTTCGCCAGCGGCCCAGCGCAGTGCACCGAGGAAGACTGACGTCTGGCGCACCCCTGACCATCGCCCGCTCTGCTACCACTGCGGCGAGGCCGGACACACATACCGCCGTTGCCATTACCGACAGATGGGACTGCGTGGCTTCGCCGTCAACGCACCGCGTCCACAGCCAGGAGAACGACCACGTGACATCGCCGACTACCTGACAGGAACTCGGTGGACACCACGAAGCCCTTCGCGTTCGCCGTCGCCCAGCCGCCGCACGTCACCGCACCACCAACAGTACTCTGGCCCAACGCGGGGCCGGTCTCCTAGCCCGTATCCGGGAAACTAAGGGCAGCAACCGGTGGAGGTGCGGTTGCTGTGCGACGAACTACCGAAGATCCTCCGACGACGACGACGCCGCGACGGAGCTTTCAGAACACAACGCCAAACAGGCAAAGCCCTGACGGCGAAAGCTCACTTACCGAAGGTGGCCTGACGACGCAACAGGGAAGCAGCGGAACAAGCCGACGCAGCCGTGACCCGACGCCACGCCCTAACTGTAATGCGAGACGGCGAATTAGCGACCTCGACGTTCTTATCGACGGCCACAGTGTGACCGCTCTCGTCGATACTGGAGCCGACTATTCTGTCATCAGTGGGTCGTTCGCCGCGAAGTTAAAGAAAGTTAGGACAGCTTGGAAAGGCCCTGAGATCCGCACAGCCGGAGGTCATCTCGTAACGCCTGCAGGAATCTGCACAGCGAGAGTCACCATTAACGGCCGTATTTATCCTACAGACTTCGTAGTCCTACAGCGTTGCTCGAGAGATGTCATCCTTGGCATGGACTTCTTATGCCTCCATGGTGCTGTCATCAACCTAAAAACAAAGTCGATAACGTTATCCACAGAAGAAGCACTACCGCCGCGCACGCCGTCTGGACACCATGCCTTGAATGTGCTGGAAGAACAAGTCACCATTCCGCCTCGCTCAAGCGTCATTATTTCAGTCGGCGCTCCTGAATCACCTGACTTCGAAGGCGTCGTTGAAGGCAGTCAGCATCTGTTGGTCACCCGAAATATTTGCGTCGCAAGAGGAATTGCAGAGTTGCGGGGAGGCAAAGCAACGGTTATGCTCACAAATTTCAGCAATGAGTACAAACATGTGAACAAAGGTACAACGGTCGCATACATCGAAGAAATTGTCGAAGCCACCGGCGCTTTCACCCTCGCCGATTCTGCGGAACCTGCTCAGAGGAACCAACCAAGCCCCTCCCATAGCTTTCGACATCAATCCCAGACTTCCGAACGATAAGCAAGAACAGCTCAAGGCCCTGCTCCTGCAATACGAAGATTGCTTTTCGTCGTCATCGAAAATTCGGCAGACCCCAATCACGAAACATCGCATCATAACCGAAGAAAATGCCAGACCACTCCGTCAGAGTCCGTACAGGGTGTCGACGCGAGAAAGTGAGGCCATCAAGAGACAAGTTGATGAAATGCTGCGGGATGATATTATCCAGCCGTCCAAGAGCCCATGGGCATCCCCCGTGGTGTTAGTGAAGAAAAAGGATGGGACCCTACGTTTCTGCGTCGATTATCGCCGCCTGAACAAAATCACAAGAAAGGACGTGTATCCTCTCCCACGAATAGACGACGCACTTGATCGGCTCCATAACGCCAAGTACTTTTCGTCAATGGATCTCAAGACTGGCTATTGGCAAATCGAAGTCGACGAAAGAGACCGAGAGAAGACGGCGTTTATAACACCGGACGGCCTCTTCGAGTTTAAGGTGATGTCCTTCGGCCTTTGCTCAGCGCCTGCAACTTTTCAACGCGTTATGGATACAGTACTGGCAGGATTAAAGTGGCAGACTTGCCTTGTGTACTTGGACGACGTCGTCGTGTTTTCCTCGAGTTTCGACGAGCATCTTCGGCGCCTTGAAGCTGTACTTCAAGCCATCAAGACTTCCGGACTCACACTGAAGCCAGAAAAGTGCAGATTCGCGTATGAGGAGCTCTTGTTTCTGGGGCACGTTATCAGCAAGTCTGGAGTTCGTCCTGATCCACGGAAAACAGCCGCCATCGCCGACTTCCCGCCGCCCACTGACAAGAAGGCCGTGCGCCGATTTCTGGGCCTGTGCGCCTATTATAGGCGGTTCGTGAAAAACTTCGCCCGCATCGCCGATCCTCTCACTAACCTTACCAAGGCCGACTCGGAGTTCAAGTGGGAAACGCCACAGGAACACGCTTTCCAGGAGCTTAAACATCGCCTCCAGACGCCTCCGTTACTTGCCCATTTCGACGAATTCGCCGAGACAGAAATACATACGCCAAGACCTACGCTGCTGACGCAAGCAGCGTAGGTCTTGGCGCCGTTCTTGTGCAGACGGCTGACGGACTTGAAAGGGTTATTAGTTACGCCAGCCGATCGCTATCCAAAGCAGAAGCAAATTATTCCACAACAGAAAAGGAGTGCCTCGCCATCATCTGGGCTACGTCGAAATTTCGCCCATACCTCTACGGCAGGCCCTTCAAAGTTGTGAGCGACCACCACGCCTTGTGTTGGCTAGCCACTTTGAAGGGCCCTTCAGGTCGCCTCGCACGATGGAGCCTTAGACTTCAAGAATATGACATTACTGTCATTTACAAGTCCGGCAAAAAACACTCCGACGCCGACTGTCTCTCTCGTGCGCCTGTCGACCAACCACCACCCGACGACCCGGATGACGACTACTTCTTGGGAACGATAACTACCGACGACTTCGCTGAACGACAGCGGGCCGACCCGGAACTTAAGGCCTTACTAGAATACCTCGAAGGCAGGACCGCCGAAGTCCCGAAGGTATTCAAGCGCGCACTTCCGTCGTTTTTTCTACGAAACGGTCTTCTACAAAAGAAAAACTTTTCACTGCTTCGTGCTAAGTATCTCCTTGTGGTGCCTTCAGCTCTGCGACCAGAACTCCTGCAGGCCCTGCACGACCATCCGACGGCAGGGCACCTCGGTGTTTCTCGCACGCTCGCGAGGATACAAGAAAGGTACTACTGGCCGCGCCTTACAACCGACGTCACTCGTTATGTGAGGACATGCCGGGACTGTCAGCGACGCAAGACACCGCCGACAAGGCCAGCGGGACTTCTGGAGCCAATTGATCCGCCTTGCCGACCTTTCCAGCAGATTGGTATGGACCTATAGGGGCCGTTCCCGACGTCGGCTTTCGGAAACAAGTGGATCGTGGTAGCCACCGACTACCTCACCCGCTACGCCGAGACAAAAGCCCTGCCAAAAGGCAGTGCATCCGAGGTAGCTAAGTTCTTCGTCGAAAATATCGTCCTACGTCACGGCGCCCCAGAGGTCCTTATTACCGACAGAGGAACGGCATTCACTGCCGACTTAACTCAAGCGATCTTGGCATACAGCCAAACAAACCACCGCCGGACGACAGCGTACCACCCACAGACCAACAGCCTCACCGAGCGGCTTAACAAGACGATCGCCGACATGCTGTCAATGTACGTCGATGTCGAACACAAGACGTGGGATGCCATTCTTCCGTATGTGACCTTCGCATACAACACGGCGGTGCAGGAGACGACGCAGATATCTCCATACAAATTGGTCTACGGAAGGAGCCCGACAACGACGCTCGATGCCATGTTACCCAACGTCACCGACGAAGAAAACCTCGATGTGAGCGAGTACCTTCATCGCGCCGAAGAAGCCCGACAACTTGCGCGGCTCCGTATCAAGAATCAACAAACGACCGACAGCCACCGTTACAACCTTCGACGACGCTTCGTGGAATACCAGCCTGGTGAACGTGTTTGCGTGTGGACGCCGATACGCCGACGTGGACTAAGTGAAAAGCTTCTGCGACGGTACTTCGGACCGTACAGGGTTGTTCGACGTCTCGGCCCACTTGATTACGAGGTTGTCCCCGACGGCATCACGAACTCTCAACGACGCCGATCGCGACCTGACGTCGTCCATGTCGCACGCCTCAAGCCGTTTCATGCGCGTTAACAAACTGAAACAGTGTTTTTTTGTATTATTGTTGTATCGTAATTTATTCATTGTACTTTCTTGCATAATTATTGTACCTTCATCTTTAGTTAAAGCATCGAGACGATGCCTTTTTCAGAGGGGGGAAATGCCACGTTCCATTTCCCAAGTTTTTGTTATCGTCCCAAAACACCACACGATTCTCAGCGCAAACCGCGCCTGCAGTTTTCTAGAGGGTTCCGGACTGTAGTAGATCATTTCGATAAGATCACGCCCACTGTGCGAATGGTACAGATTGTTCTGGAACGCACGCCGCCGCCAGCGATAGCACTAGAACATTCGACGGCGGGAGTATAAATGCCGACGCGCTTCGCCGCTTGTCAGTTGTTGATCGAAGGCCGACGCTCCGTTCGCCGCTATCGGTCCGAGACTGCTATCTGTGCGAGACTGCTGCTGTAATTGGACTTTCCGTCTACTGGGCACAGGTTCGCCCAAATAAACAGTTAAATCCGAACACGAAATCTCCTGTCTTCGACCACGTCACGACCCCGTGACAATATATATATATATATATATATATATATATATATATATATATATATATATATATATATATATATATATATATATATATATTGGAAACAAGTGTATACTTAGCGCTCGTTTTTCGTGTTTAGACAAATGATTGTTGAGATCTTACAGACACTAATGCCAAGGAAAGTATAGGGGAAGTTATTAAGCCAATTGCTTAATAACTTCCCCTATACTCTCCAATGTGAAGAAAGAAAAATACATGAAAAGATAACTTGCCATGCGCACGATCCAAACCTGCGGCCTTCGAATAACGCGTTCAATGCTCTGCCGATGAGCTACCACGGCGGCTATCTTCCCAGCCACTTTATTCGGTATATATGTGAATTTAAACGAGGGAATGTTAGTCTGCGCCCCCTGTAGCCATGGCGGTGAGTGTGGCACGCTCTTTCTGAGCCTGTGTGACGTCACGTAGCATGTGAACTTATTACGAGCTGGCAGCTGACCAAGTGTCCTTCGTATGCAACCTAAGCACAAGGTCTGCTAGTACGAGACCCTCGTTAATGAATAAAGGAAAGAAGTTTATACCGAAAGGCCCGTTTTTCTATATTTTAATACTATAATAATGAAATCTAACAGACAATAATGCCAAGAAAAGTATACGGGAGGTTACAAAGCGTAGGTAAATGTGAAGAAAAAAAGTGGCGGGAAAGATAACCTGCCGTGGGCAGGAACCGAACCTGCGGCTTTTGAATAACGCGTTCGAAGCTCTACCACTTTCCTGTTCGAGTTCCATCACGTGCTGCCACTGCATTTCTCTTTCAGCCATCTCCGCTTCCCTTTCTTCTTTCAGCTGTCGCTCCTTCTCCTCTCTTTCTTCTTTCGGCTCTCAGCTGCTGCCTTTCTCTCTCCAACTCAGGTGCGTTATCTTTCTTCGCCATCTCAGTTGCCAGCCTTCCTCTCTCCAAATAAGCTGCTTTTTCTTTCTTAGCCATCTCAGCTGCCAACCTCTCTTTCTCAAGCTCAGCTGCTTTTTTTCGTTCTGGCTCTTTCATCCCCGAACCTTTCTTTTTTCCGCTCAGCTGCCTTTTCTTTTTTGGCCCTCTCTTTTCCTTCTTTTCCTTCTGGCTTACTCAATTCCGTAGCCCGGTGTCAAAAAGACCCATCTTCTCACCAAGAGCTACTAAATTCTCGAGATCCATGATGTCTCGCAAATTAAACCTTATCGCGGGTACAAAATATCTGCCTAAAACAGTCTATCGAAAAACCCTCTGCACACTCGTTAAGGAGAACCCTGAAAAACACACAAAATTGTTCATATAGCACAATCAACAACTCGAAACTCTTTCTCACTACTTTAGACACACTGCGCACCAACAAGAACCCTGTCGCGAACACAAGAACTATTGTCACGGGCACCGTTATTAGGGAGGCGATTGCTTGCGAATCCCAAGAGCTGAGTTATCAGCCCCCCGACCTGCACCATGAAAGCACCGACAATTTAGAAGTGGTCTTATTTTGCGCGCCAGCGGCCACTCCCTCCTGAAACGTTTCGTATGAAATCTTACGGAAAATATATGGACTCCGTAACATTTCCTTATGCTACATACGGAAAAAATAAGGAGTTTTATGGAAATATACGGAAGTTGTATGGCATTTACGGAACGCTTCTTATGGAGTATATGGAAGGATAAGGAAATTGTATGGCGTATACGGAACGCTTTTTATGGAGTATACGGAAGGATAAGGAAAATGTATGGCATATATGGAAAGCTTTTTATGGAGTATAAGGAAGGATAAGGAAGTTTAATGGCGTGGATGGAGTGAGTTTTATGGAAAATTTGGAAAGATAAGGAACCTATGGAGCATACAGAGAGTTCATTATGGAAGATATGGAAGGATAAGGAAAGTATATGGAGTGCACAGAAGCTTTCATAATGAAAATGCAGAATGTAAGGTCTTATTTTGTAAGGTACTTACGAAAATGTGCAACAGTGTATGAAAGGCATGTGGATTGTTGCAAAAATGTGGAAACTCTACAGTTGTTGTCACATTTTCAGCAGGAAATCCGAGCTCTGTAAAGTTATAAATGAATTCACAGTGACATATATAGTACAAAAGAATAAAGCAGGCTAGTCTGTGTTGTAAGTCACCGCTGTTCGCCCTTTTCAAGAATGAATATAACTTCTGCAGATGACCAGGTGCTAAAGTCTGTCAAACGGAAAATGTGTCATTCACAAGGAATGACAATAACTGTCATTTTAGTTGCATGCTGTCACACGAAAATAAATCAAGCAAAAAAAGCATAACTTCAAGGGCTCGTTTTTTGGTAGAAACAATAATAATGAGAACTAAATTCAATGTGAAAGAACTTCTCAATAATAATGAAACTGTTCTCATTAACATTGGCAAAGAGAAATGTCATTTTAAAATATCGACCATGAGCTTAGCTCTCCTGAGCACCGACAAAAGAAATGAAAATATATGAAAATTAATTGCATGTAGCCTAAAGATAATTTTTTATTGATAGTATGTGCTACTACAATATAAATACAGCTATACACAACTTGCCACAGCTTCACGACAGAAACGAGGTAGGGGCAGAGGGAGTGGTTAGAAAAATAATTAGGTATGAGAGCACAACTGATATGTACGGACACATAATGGTGCTTATCATTGATGCTCGGATGGTCGTGTATGGAGCTGGGTCGTCTTGAGATTTTCAAAAGCATTGTTTCAGACCACCATGCAGATTACGCTTCAATTGTAGTGCTACATAAGACACAACTTATGGGCCAGCTTTAATGAATAAGAAGATTATGCTTTAGAATGAATAAGAAGAACAAATGCTTTAAAATATATCATATCATGGCTGCATGGACGCATACAAGCTATGTAAAGCGCAATAAAGTGAGGACGCACGAGCTTCTCTTGATGCTTCATTTCTACATAGATGCTTCAACTGTGCTGCAAATAAATTTAACCAATGTCTGTGTGTGCAACATTGTCCATTTTAAACTATCTATATGTATATATAAAATTCCTACTGAGAGTTAAGCTACGTAGCACTCCATAACTCTTCCTTTTATTAAGGGCAATTTTTCAAACAATCAACATTATTCATTTTCTGTCTCATGACTTCGTGCCTGATTTTCTTGGTTTGGCTCGATCACAATTGTGCAGCCCTTATTTTGGAGGAATCAAAAAACATCAACCAAAATATATTTTGGAACTGCTTCTCGGTGATATTGCCTTCCCTGAGCTGCCACAGCTTGAGGTGAATGATATAGCAAGTCTCGCGCATACCTAGGGCCTACCCTAGAAGAAAGTGGCCCGGCTGTGAAATGCTCAGTTTTTTCTCAAATAAATTTTTTGGTTTGAGTTTTCTCAGTTCTCGAGTCCCTTCACAATCAAGCAGACCTAATGTTCCCCTTAAACCATAATTTTGTTATAATATGAAAGAAATAAAAAATTAATAATGAAAATAAAAATACTAATAACTGTTGCGCAAAAAACACGGTCCCACATACGTACTTGAACGCAATATTGCTTTTATTTTGTTTTAGAACCTAAGGCATTACAAAAAATAGCAGTACAATAAAAACGTTGAAAAAAAACAAAAAAAAAGTTATACTTGACGGGACTCGTACCTGCGCAACTTAGTTGTGCTCGCGTACGTGAACTGAGTGCGTTAACTTGCTGAGCTATTCGCGCTGAACAGTTCACGTGAGTTTAAGTTATGTATATAAATTTGCTTTTTACATGCAATGTGTTGGCATATTATGTACGATATGCGATCGTATCTATTGTTGTGTGCATATGTTTTGTGATTGTGTATACGTCACATGCTTTTCGCATGTCTTTCAACTACAGATTGCTGCCCCGCCGTGGATGAAATCAAGTATTTTTACACCCACACACAAGCTTGAGCAGTTGAAGGTTGTTTCCCGGGGCTCTCTTGCGATTGAGTCGGCCCCCACAGGGAATTAGAGTGATACGCCATTAATCCCTGCATCTAGCTGTATTCAACTTAGTAGCTCTATCGCTTGATGACAAATCGAGCGCGGGGCGCGACGCTATTGCGCACGACCATGCCTTACGTAGTGGCGACATCGGCTGATTGCGCCGGCCCGCTTGCTTCGATTTGCTTCAGAGCAAAGAAATGTCATACCTTGAAAGATTGCGTACTGCACTATGTCAGAATGTTACTGCTTTGTAGCCATCCTATGATTCATTGAGAATTGATAACTCTGATATCACTACTGTAGAGCTTTGCGTCGGCGACACGCACCGAACGGGAAACCGCACTACGTCTCTCGTGGAAGCAGTAGGAGGCTGTCGTCTGCTAGAACAAAAACAAAACAAAGACCTGCGAAAATATTCATAAGTTGTAACTTGTTTTCTGAATAACCGTTTATCACTTTTAAGGTTATTTGCCAGATAACATACATTTTTTTCAGTTTATAGCAGCGACAGATGTTTTTTTTATTTTCCTCACACAGATATCCAAGCCAAATCCATTCACAGCTAAAAAGCCACATGTTGTTTTTCTTTGTTTCCGACGGCATGCCGTTTGGGTTCGTCTCTCATGTGTTTGCGCTGCTACACACGAGCTCACGAAATGTTAAATTTACGCAAGGAAGCGCCGTTCCTCGTTCGTGTGATGTGCTAAGATTGCGCCCTATTCCCGTGGTTGTTCGAGTGCGGATCAAGTGCGAGTCGTCCAAGGAATCGGTGGGTTGGGCGGGCACTCGAAGGACACCGAGGTGACGGCTGACACCTGTGGTGGCTTTCCTCAGGACAGTGTGAAAGAAACTAAAGGTAAGGGGGACACTTTTTCATGTAGACCAATTATGCCACTCAGTGCAAGTGTGTGTGTGCTGCTGCACTCGAACGAGGCATCGTGAAACGGCAACCTTATGCGCCTGTGCGAGTGCGGTTGCCGATTCGCTTTGACAACGCTAACGCCAGCAGAGCCATGGCGCATCGGAGCGGCCTTACTGGAGCTAATTCGAGACAACTGCGGCAACATGCATGTGTATGGTGATCGATTTTTTCATATGTGCAATGTAGTGAGGAAGACGCACACGGCGCTTCCTACGTTGTTAATTAAACGAAGCCTGCAGTGCCATTGGATGCAAAGCAGCATTTTGTTTACGTTCGCGGGCGATACAATTTGTAACTTGGCTCGATTCACCTAGCCAACCGCCTAAGTGGGTTGATTAGCATACGTTCACGGTAGAGCGTTATTGTGCCCCTAAACAGTGGCGTGTGCTGGTTAAAAGATATAATGTGTGTGCCTAGTGTAGAGAGAGAGAGGTGTTCGTGCAATCTGCATGTGTACCTGCAAGACGCCTTTGCTTGTAACTAATAATGTACCGGCCAGCACCTACATTGTACGCCTGACTTTGAAGAAAACTTGCATGCACAATGTGAGATTTTGTAATCTGCCAGAGTTGCTTTTTATAAAATAATACACTGCCAGCATGTTCAAAATATGTTTCGCTGCTGTGTGGCAGGCGTGCGGTTATCACGCTGTTGTGTAGTTGCTGATGCAAGCAGTTATAGTTTTGATGCGCTAATATTTCTCATCAAACTCATCAGGTGTTCGGCTGTTTCAGCACAAACAAGGCAAAGAGAGAAGGAAGACGGGTAATGACAGGACCAGTGCCGACTTTTGTTTGCAGGAGAATACCCATGTTGGTGTATTTATTGTGACAGCCTTTCTGTGTTGTTTGTTTGCACAATTTATGCAACAACACAGTTGTCAGCAATATGAGAGAGAACACTGAAATTAGCTTTTAAAGATCGTGGTGACTAAATGCCTAGTAATTCACAGCACAAAGTAACAACAAAAGACATCGGTATGATCAATGTGGACGAGTACAGTCTTGCATCTAAAAAATATATTGTGCAAAATGTTGCCTATGTAAGAAACCTCTCTATGTTTGCAAATAGTGTGACGTCACTTCGAGCACTGTGCCATCCATTCCCTCCCTCTGTGCAAGGGCTGGTTGGCAAAGAAGTTGTTTGTGACGTTCCTGATAGACCACTAAGATGTATGCGATTCTAAACCTGTAGCCTAATATATACGTAATCTTTTGCGCAGTTACATCGCTGCATCTGACACCTACAACTTATTTGCATATTTACTTTGCCCCTTAGGACCTAACACACAAACTTGTTGTTTGCATTGTCACTTCATGAATATCGAGCGGTAAAGTTACTGAGTATATGTGAAACAAGAATCTCTGCTTATTACACGAAGACATATGAGGCCTTCGATAAAACGAGTTAAACCTTTATTGGGCTTGCGTACTCGTCGGGGCGATTCATACATGCAGCTTCAGCAAATGGTATCTTCTAGCCCCGTGACCATGCAATTTTTTTCTGCACACAGCGCAAACACCGAGATGTACCCACTCGCAGATGGTGGCGTCAAGTGCATATTTACCTTGACTAAAATGTCGAATCAAGTTTTTTCATCGACCGGTCCCTGCCATGAGTGCTAACGTTTTCGCAAACAAGACACATTGTTATTGGCACTGCACACACCACACACAATATTCTCAGTTGAATCGATATTCTCAATACCTTTCAATGCACACTACATGCCGCAATCAACAGTGCACATTTTTGAAGACTATGCCGCTGTTCCTCGCACAGGCCACCACGTGTGTTCACTTCTTCAAGATAAAGAGACAGCGTGGCAAATATTTTACCACACAGTTTACCACACAGCTAGATGTTTGCTGACACATATTACAGCTAATGTCGACATGGTAACGTGAAGTGTAAGCTTTGAAAATTTAACACTTGCCCCAAACACCACACGACTGTACCGGGCTCAGCCACCAGCGGGAGTGTTTTTCCAGCCACACCTTTTACATTTGCCAGTGACATCATGCTGTGACGTACCTCGGTAGGGGCCTATCGCTGCATCCTTTATGTGAATGAGTGTCCTGTTAGTGAAAGCAGGCATTGTTGATTTCGTAACTTGTTCATGCCCAACTGGACCTTCATTTGCACAAGTTGTCTGACTGATATTCAGGCGAACTGTTGTGTGATAATGTATACAGTTGGCAGTCTGTGCTTGCCCCATACTGTTGTTACTGGTGTCTCTTGTTGTTACTTTGCACTGCTCATTACGGCTCACCTACAGAAACTAGCCTATCTTGCTGCTGTTTTGGACAAGATGCAGCTGGCAAGTGCGATACTGTTCATAACTCTAAATTCTCAAGCAAAGTTTATCGTTTCATATTCAGTTAGTTGCATTCATATCAGTACATTATAAGAAATCATTGATTAAACATGAATCCGTGTTCCTTCACATAATGCTCATACCTTTTATATCAAATTGAATGGTGTTTATAAAAAACATGGGTTTTAGCTAAACTTCATGCTCTTTTCTCGAACAGCTGACAAAACGCCATTGCATGCTTACTTGCCATGAATTGGACAGTGTTTGAAATACATTGCAATTTTTCACCGGACTGCCAGTGCACTTCACATTGGGGGAACATTTATTAACCATGGATTGAATAATTAAGAACGGAAAGACAGAAGCGGCTGGCCGGGATACTTGATATTGGCATCCGTTTTGCTACCCAGCGCATTATCATGCAAACTTCCTGTAGAGTGGTTATGCGTCTTGCATGTGTGTCTGTAAACCAAGAACTTTGGGTAGAACTATATTTATCTTACAAATGGTTGCAGGACTGTGGAGGTTGTAGGGCTGCTTAGGAATGGTGGAATCGCTGGACATGTGTTCATCGCTGGACCTTGCTGCATCAGCTCCTTGGTGTTTTCACAGCATCTTTATAGATGTGTTGGGTGAGTAAAGCAAGCAGGTTTCAACACAAAGAAAAGTATAATATGGCAGCACCTCTTGGGCGTGCCTTACATCCCAAGTATATCAAATATTTATCTTGCACCTTGTGGCCTGTATTTTTAAAGAGACACTTCTTTTTGCTTTATATTTGAGTCTTGATGCTTCGACAGCAATGTATTTGTGTTTGTCAGCAAGTGTTCTTGAACAAATAACTAATCTCAATAATGACAAAACACTCTTCATACTTGGTCGTTAGCATAAGATAGCACATATCTGTAGCAGATTCAATTATTCATTTTTCGCGGGAGTGATAATGGGCAAGTAGCAAAGGCAAGTTGAGATTGAAGTGGTCGGTGACGTCTGTTTAGGCTCTGCCATATTGCTTTGTAACCAGAGTTACTTGTGGCCACATATACAATGAAGCCACATGCTGTGCATTCTTAATGAGATTACTATATCACACTTCGCTGCATCTTATTATGTGCCAAACAAATGCAGATATCATTAGCTTGCCACTATAAAGTGATCCTAAACCAACACAAGGTGAAAATTTAGTCGTGGTGTTGCAGCTGTGTATGACTCTACAATGGATGCATAGCCGTGATAATTTGTCTATATGTTGTCGCAATAGTAATGTTACACACATTGTACCATACAAAAGAGGTCCCTGCTTATTTCGCTTTTTTTCGCTATGCTTCTTTCTTGTCTCTTCTTGCCATGTGCTCCTCCTCACTGTACAAGGAGCAAGAGCAGTGGGCACACAAAAACGTATTTTAAAAAATGTTGTAAGGTGAGCCCTGAGAAGCTGAACACTTCCAAAAGGCTCAAAGAGGTAAAGGTATTGTTTCTAGCTACTTTTTGGGCACCCATAGCTAGTTGTGCTGCTGCAGTTAAAAAATAAGTTAAATGTTAAAACCTAATTGGAGGTGGTTTGGCACCCATAATTGCAGTTACATACAGAACTAGGTTTGAATGCGTAAGCAAAATCTGTTCACTCTAAATGAATCCTATTGATATCTGAAATTCAGGAAATATTCCCAGAAAAGCTCAGGAAAAGGCTAAGTCGTTGCCTCTTGAACATGAAGGAGAGACCCTTCTTCTGAAAGGTCAATAGACAGTCTAGTAGTCTCGGTATTACATGCACTATAAAATATTTTGGTGTGGTGCTTTTCATGCATGTTATAATGAGAGGGGTTTTTATTAGAACTGTTGTCACTTTGCCCTGCGTTGCTGAAATTGTTCACATAGTTATAATACATGAATCACTTTATGCCTTTTGATTTTATGCAAATGGTTTGCTTACCCAGTCGGTTTAACTTGATTTGTATAAAATCATAAATGCTCTAAATTTTTTTTACTATACAGCCGGTTTATTTTTGAAATACGCGACCATTGATGTGAACGCAGTTGGTGGCGTGCTTGATTAATCCTTCACTATCACCACTCTAACTACACCTGCTACAGTGCATAGTGTGACAGAAGTAATGTGTTAAAAAGCCTGGTGAAAATGTGTGTGCGTTTTGTTTTCACTCCAACTAAATATTCTGGTCTACTCAAAGTAGCTTCCGCTCTTTTAAGGTCCTCAAACTTTTAGGTGTTCGAAGAAGTATCAATGCCATATACTTTCTTTGTTAGCCTACTCACCACTCTGATATTGACAATTACCCGACAACATTAGCCAGTAAAATAAAGGGATGTTATAAAAAGTAATGTCAATTCAAGTGTCAAAAAACGTTGCCAAGTTACGTTTTTGTTCAATTTTCTTTTCACAATTTTGTTAATGTTACTTTTGCTAACACCCCCTATAGTTTGTTTGGGATCATTTTCTGCTAGTTCTCATTATAATGTGCTCAACAAATACAACAAACCCTTAAATTTATAGTTCTTTTCTTCACTCATGAATCTGAAACAGTGAATCTCAGTAATCTCAGCGGTGTGTGACTTCTTTTTTTTTTTATCAGTTGTGCATGTGTTCAAGTACATGCATTTAAGTGGGAGGGCGAACCATTGCCACCTCATGTGACAAGCAGATTTTCTGAGAACTGACAGATGCATAATGCTGCCAAAGAAGTATAGGAATATTGGAAGTAATCGTAATGTAATCGCAATCGTAATGTAATTGCCAGTAGGCAAAAAAAAGGTGTGCCACACTCGCCATAATGGTAACAGGCAGCGCTGACTGACTCTTCCCTGTATAAATGCACATATTAACGTGCAAAATGGAAGAGGGATAGCCGCCATGGTAGCTCAGTTGATAGAGCATCGGACATGTTATTCGAAGTTCGCAGGCTCGGTCCCTGTACAGGGCAGATTATCTTTTTTCCTTCTACTTTTCTTTCTTCATAATTACAACACTTCTATTCTTCTTGAAGATTTTCTGGTGTAAAAAAGGTACCTTATAATCTGAAGAGGCAAACAAAATGTGCCAGTGTGCGAGTTAGCTCTTGTAGTGGTTACAAGTAAGATATGGTTTTAAGAATAAATCATTCTGCCACTTGCCTAAAGAATGGCTACAGGACATGGCGCTGGATGCACTTTGTTATTTTTGAATCAAGCTATCTTGTATTCTATTTTATCAATTACATGGGATAAACATGACGGTATCACACACTTTAATGCCACAAAGATTATGCAGCGAACAATGTTATAAATGCGAAATTGCATAAGGTTAAGGTGAAAACTGCACCCTCTTCGAGAATTTACAGGGAGCACAGGGTGCAGGCGTTTCCTTCTGCCCGTGCTTTTCAAGTGTGAGCTGTTTTCACCTCGTTCTGACCAACTAACTAGATTGAGATGTGTTGTTATAGTGCAAGAGGATGCTCCACGGGAAACTAGGTTTGTCCCAAACTCTGTGCATGTATTTCAACCTATATGGTGCCCAAATCAAGAGTTCATGCAGACCAGATCGTGTAAAACAGGACCGTGTAAAATGGACCGTGTAAATAAAAAAATGGGCCATGTAAATAAACAGGATCGTGTAAAATGTCGTTCTCGTGTGCAACTGTAGTTGTGGTTGTGCTGAATGACCTTTCTTTATATACACTACATAACAAACTTGCTCCTTTAGAGTCGAGTGCATCTTCGGATCGATTGTAAATGTTTGCATATGCGAGGCTTTAAGTTTTATAAGAAATTCCTCAGTGTGCTACGAGGAAATGTGTGTTCAGCGAAAATTTGTATATCATTATATACAACTCTTAAAGCCTCGTCTACAACTTTGTGCAGGTTGACCTTGAGCAGAAAACGAGGAGCGGCAGCAGCCCCCAGAAAAGGGCAAGCACCCTCCAAGCTCCCGAAGTTCTCTTCGACAGGAAGAGCAAGGTCACTGTGTGGCATTGAAAACCATTGCAAGGAGTACCTTATCAGTACACTTTGCTGCTCTTTCATCGCAGAAGACGAAGTTGATCACTCCAGAGGAACTTCACGCTGTGTATTGTGAGTGCTTCAGTGGTTTTGTTTTTGTCCAGCCAGCAGTTAAAAAATCATATGTAAGATTCAGCCGGGATGGCTAGAGGGAGTCGGGCAGGCATGTTTAGACATTTGTCTAGCCAAGTAGCGCCAATTTTCGCACTGGTCCTGTTGGAGTTACTGCCACAATCTCAAAAGCTACGTCACCTCTCTAAATGTACAGATGTGTCGGGGAAGATTAGCTGCATTAGGTTTTTCTATAACTGATAGCTGCCAACGTTCTTCATTATACAGGAGTTTTGTTCCTCACTTATGGGTGTAAAGCCCTCCACAGAAAAAAATGCAACACGTCTACTTCCAGAAGGCTCCGAGGCCCTACTTGTAGGTTTTTTCGGCTTGTAATATAAGCACCTCGTTTGGGGTACATGAACATTTTATAAACATGTACAGCGAAAAATTTGGGTGGCTGGTCGTTTTGTCGTTATCATGTTCCTCGCAGTATTCTTAAGCGTGTAGTGCATTACGTTGTCACTCTGGTTTATGTGCATAGAAGACATTACGAAGTTTCAGGCTACAGTATAAAAAGTCTGGAAGCAAGCTATCAATAATTTTTTAACAGAGTTGCTTAATCTGATACATGATACATCACTAAACTTTCGTGCGTATTCATCAATGTAAGCTCGTCTTAGTGTTATCCAAAATGAAGATGTGAGTCGACAGATGGAAACATCTAGTGGGGTAATCAGGGTGAACAGTAGAAGTGCTTCGGACAGGCTGGCCGATGTTGAGATAGGAGGACCTATTTTTTAGAAGTCACCTTGTCATCCTTTGCGTGTTAGTTTAAATGGGGTCAGTAATGAGATCATTTTTTGGTGTAGGCGTGTGTGCCTGTTGGAAATGTTTGTCTGAAAAAAAAAACCTATAACGCAGAAGAGTGCAGCCCTTGCTTCTTTTCAAGTTAGGTTGCGCTGATACAAAGTGTTCTCCTTTCGGAGGTTGGGGGTAAGGGAAGCAAAAAAAAGATAAATAATGGAAAAGAAAAAAAAGAAAAAGAAAAGGGGAATGCAAAGTAAAAGTAGTGGTACACTGCTCCTACTTTGCATCCCTCCTTTTCTTCTTTTTTTCCTTGTTTTCTTTTTTCACCTTTTTTGTTACATTTGAATTGTCCCATCTAGTGCATGAATCAATGACACATGGCTTTTCTATAGCAAAGATGTCTATGTGGTGTTGGATTGAACAGTGCATTGTACTTCATTCAGTTAAATACAGACTGATCAGTCTTGCAAGAAGTGCTTCCTGTCTATCACCACACATGTTCAAATGAAAAGTTTGTGCTTGGCTCTTAGTATGCTGGTATACAGCTTGTGTCTTGGACTACTCAAAATGAATGTTATTTTGCTGCTGTTTATGGTAATAAATTTATCCAACATGAAAATATCTTGCCTTCTGAACTTTGTCGGACCTGCCTTTCTTTTTCTTTCCTATGCAGGCATTGTATGTGAGGGAGGCAGTAACAGAGAGGTGATAGCTTGAGCTTCGGAATAATAAATGCTGGCAGTGAGGCAGTTACGCATCAAACATCCCAGCCATTTTACCAACCGTCCTAAAGGTGTTTTCAAAAAAAATATTGTGCTCGTTTACTGTATTTTTCTGAAAACAGCAAAATCCTAAATTATATTGCAGAGAACAAAATATTAGGCCACGTTGGTGCCTTCTGGACTTCCCAGGATGTCGTCTGGGTGTTGTTAATAAAAGTAAAAAGTGTTTCAAAAATACTGCCTCTTCTACACCAAATTCGGTCTAGGTATTAAGTAAAGGTGATTGTGTGTAGTGCATGAAGCTCAGTAATATTAGTGCAATTTTTTCGCCACATCAAAAGCAAGGAAGCAGTTCTCTTTATATGGCAAGTTATATAATTACACTTTGTCTTAAAGTAGAAATGAATTTTTGAAGTTTTCTTATGATGGCTGTTTTCTGCATTTGGTATACTACTGCTTCCGTTCCGAAGTTCCCCATGGCCCTCAATAGGGGACTTCAAAAATCATTTTGCTCACTTAAACAAAAATTGTAATGATAACACTTGCCATGTAACAAGAACTGTTTATTTGCTTTCAACTTACACATAAAAGTAGTTTTCAATTAGACAAACACACAGCTCAAATTGCATCTCAATGTGGACAAAAACGATTATATAGTGATATTTTTAATCTGGAGCTAACATTGTTTTTTTCGTGAAATATAACTTCTGTGCAGTGAGTATTTGTGGCTCAATTATTCATAACAAAATGCAGTATTGCCATACAAGAAATGCAAACGATAAACAGTTTGGCTGAATTCTTCAAAGCCTATGTAGCGGAAAATTGCACTAATGTTACTCGGCTTCAAATACTTTAAGAAGCACCTTTACTTAAAATGTATATCAAATTTGATATGGCAAGAAATAGCGGTACTTTGAAATTTTTCTCACAAATAACACCCGCACGACATTCTGCGAAATTCTTAAGGTACCCACGTGACCACTACTTTTTTGTCTTCAAAACATTTCTGCAAATAACTATTTTCAGAACAGTAAATTACCATCATTTTTTAAACTATACATCTGTGATGGTTGCCAGGCAGTATGGTTTGTATGTTTGGTGTAGAATAACCCAGTGCGAAAAACAACAAATGGCTGAGCATCCTTTGACGCTCGGGCAATTTCGAAAGCATTTGTTTGTTAGCAGCAATTCAGTTAAGCCCTTGTCTTTATGCTTAGGCCCAGAAACAAAACACAAGTAACCAAAGTAGTCCTAAGAGCCATGTAGTCTCACTGTTCCAAGGCTTGTGGAGCCTAATTTAGTGCAAGCTTCACCACTTTTTAAAAATTCAGATTCAAGCGACAGGTTTTGGAGGCACAGTGCATTTTCAGCTAACTTGTTTCACACCAGTTACTTAGATAAAAAGCGGAAAGTAGAGGCAAAAATGCCATTTTAAAGGCATTGTAGGTAATAATAAAAAGGACTGCTTTCTTTTTTTGTGTGGTGCTTTGCCTGAACGCTGTGCTTTTTGTGGTATAGTTCATTGTCTAGTGAACTTAGGCCTTAAAAACTAACATTAGCCATGTTGAGGTCGATTTCTTGGTTATAGTCATAGTAGCCATATTAAAAATTATGACTTCAAACTTGATTGTTCTTGTGAAGATTTTTTCCTTGCATAATGATATTTGAGAGTCTTAGTCAATTTTGTTATAAGAAAACGTGATGTCATAATAGGGTCACTTTTTGTACAGTCGTTCCGTTCTACCTTACCTTTTACATTCCTAATAGAGCAGTTATTTTCAATATCGGTATTTAAAATGGAATGAGCATGCTGTATGTAGTAAGGTGTAAGCACTTACAGATAGCACATGCACCCAACTTTTCTGTTGGCAGTTTATTTCTGTTATTCTTGATTTATATGTGGGGCTTCACGTCCGAAAACCACTATATGATTATGAGAGACGCCGTAGTGGAGGGCACTGGAAACTTCGACCACTTGGGGTTCTTTAACGTACACCCAAATCTGAGCACACGTGCCTGCAGCATTTCTGCCTCCATCGGAAATGGAGCCGGGGATTGATACCGCGACATGCGGGTCAGCAGCCGAATTTCTGTTACTCTTGCTCCCCTATATGTGTGCAGTTCGGTTATAGTTATCTGGCTTGCACAGATTTTTAATGGCACCTGCCTGGTCCTGCTTGCTTTCCTGGTGATTTTAACCTTCATAAGTTGCATAGGTTTAACTCTCAAAATTGTTCAAGATGCCAAGTTTGTGCGCAAACTGTATAGTATAAAGGCAGCAGATGTACATGCACACAATATTAAATGTACTTTGAGAGCTTTCACTTGCAGTTCCTAAAGTTTTACAGTGCAGGAAGCATTTATATCATAATTACATAAAGACATAATAATTGATTATCTCTACGATTGAAAATCGTGACAACCTAGTTATTTTCACTGTGATAAGCATGCTGTTTTTTTTTGATGCGGCAGAACTAATTTATACACTCATTCCTTCTATTATTCACAAATGTATAACATGAACGATTGTGTGCCTTACATTTTCAGTTTCATTCTGTGTGTTATATTTCTTGTGCAAGTGAACTATTGTGCTAACATGTGTCTCTGACATTAATTGTGCCAATTATTTTCATTTCCAGGGGCCTATGAAGGACACATAAGTTCTATGGCAGTGACCTTCGAAATTTACAGTGGTGCCTGAGCCTCAAGCAGCATTTCGCTGATCTCCACAAGGCATTCATGAGATAAACACAGCGCCACACTTTCACAGTGCTATGATTATTATTTATGTTTAAACATTTTGTTCTAAAATTGCTGTTACATTGTGTTTTGTGCCACCATCCTGTGGCTTAGGGTGGAGCTCGTGAAATTACGGTGCAGTCACCTCATTTGTGTAGATCAACACTGCAATGTCACTATTCACAGCTGGAGCATACAGACAAATGAAAAAATATATTGATTGTAGCAGGGCTGATGTGTATATTAATGCTTCTCTATTGATAATAATAACTTTATAAGTTCTTTAAGTCTTGCATAGAACACTGCAATAATGTGTTACAATGTAACCACCATTTATGATCGCTAGCATGTTAATTTAGTAGTTTTGTAATGTATTTTATTTAAAAGGTGATTTTGCTTCCGCATCACGACAGTTAGAAAGATGCCGATGATTCAATCCTTCATCATGCACATTTAAGAAATATTGTGATTTGTACACAGTATTGCATGTACTCAAGATGTGGACACTATTCAATTTACACATTATATTGCTTTGCACTAGATTCAGACTTAACATGCACACATTTCAGTGATTTCCGCATGATACGTCTTTCCATAAGATGCGGAGTCCGCATCATACGTCTTCCATATTCCAATAATTCCGTACTTGAGGTCTCCGCATCTTACGGAACGTTTCAGTAGGGACTGGCTGTGGTCCACGACTAAGAGCCGAGAGTTGATGAACAAAACAAAATTATATTTTCAATTATGGCAGATCAAAGGGTACACAAACATGCAGACTCGGCCATAGTTCAGTACAATGTTTCACCAGTCGAACAATAGACTACTCAATACAATCAGCTACACTCGAAACAACGAACGCAAACGAAAATACGCGGTACATTGCAAATACAAGCATCAAACAACCAAGACACTTCAAGACTAAAGAGTTCGAAAACTTATTCAGTCGAAAGTTTTTGGAAAAAAATCTGAATGATACTCTTCCTACAATCACTCACTCAAATTCCAGCACTGTTGTCGATCCACTGCCCCCAAAAGTTCTCCTCCAGGAAACCTCGTCTTCAATTGTCCGCACTTCAAGCCCCAGACTTCTTCGCCAGAAACACGTCGGCTTCCCACGGGTTGCGATTGCAGGACGCGTCTTCGCTCTCGGGCGGTATACTCACATTATTCTTCTGCTGGTAGTACCAGCCTTCACCCTTTAGGCGGAAACCCTCTTTACCACGTGCTTTGTCACTGGCGACAAAAGCCTTCGCTGACATGGCGGAATGACCCTACGCTCACTTGAGCAAAAGTTCTTTGATATCCCGCCTAGGCACACTGGCGTAAAATGTCTTCATATCCTGATCTTTCTTCTTCGCTGCTCACCGAAATACCTCTCACACTAGATTCCAGAAAATTCTAATCGTTTCCTCGGCACTAGCACAACCCAGGCTGGGGAAAGAGCGAGACGTTTCGAGGGCCGTCCGCGACACGTGTCGCAACTCTACATCACCACGCCCCTTTCCTTCCAGATCTTTCCAGGGCTTGCTCGGCGGCTGATGTGAGGAGGTTGGTCGGCGAAACTACGCTTCCGAGGAAAGAGACGGCACGCCGGGAATCTTTGGAAGCTTCTTTTTTTTAGGGTCTACCTTTACGCGTCTCTCTGGCGCTTGGTGTCGTTACTGTCGCCAGAATTCGGCAGTGTGCTCGTTTCTGAGCGCTCGTTTGTGACACTTGGCAGCGTTCATACGAAGCGTGGGGTGCTGTTCCTAGTGTGCATTTATAATCCAGGGGAAGAGGAACTTTGCCGAATTACTCACCTGTACGCTTAAAAGAAGGTGGCAGAGTATGTGCATGATTTGACTAATCACAAAAGCTTGCACCATCACAATACCTCCGACTCATACGGTTCTGATTTTTTGTAGATTCGTACATCCTCTGCAAACTTGTCTTCCTTAGGAGCCGTAACTCTTGAAGTGTTACTTTTGAAAACCACCACCGGGCAGCCTTCCGACCTGAAAGAGACAACAGCAAGCCAAGGAAGCGGCGTTGCAACGCACAACAGCGCCAACATGACAACCGCGGGAACACGTTCGCCCGCGCAATGCCCGCTTTCGGTGGTAGTTTCTCTAGTGTCACCTCAACTTCGACGGTGGCGTCTCCAAGCGCGTGTGGCTGCATGTTCCAGCTTTGTACATTATGGCTTAGTGATGCTTTCGCATGAAAATTTTGTTGATAGACTAGTAGAGCAGATATGATAGAGCAATATGACTTTGATAATACATATAATAAAGAAATGAAGATCTGCCGGAGTTTCGCTCTTTCAGCTTTGAAATATTATAAACAAGTAGCCTCGCACATGTGCTCACGTTCAACCGAGAGCGTACAAAGAACATCAGTGCCAAAAATAATAAGGATAATGACCCAGCAACTTTCAAGAATGTGATTAGGGTTTAGGTGATAGCATTTTTACTGTCTGCATCAACTGTTCAGCAAAGTGCTCGAAATGCCGTCCAGGAATACTCGAAACTAACAGAAGATATTCAGAGAATCGGCAATGTTTCTGAGAACACCGATAGTTTCTTAGGTTATATATTTTGTGCATGAAATTGTCACGCTACTGACGGCATGTCCTCGAGACACTGCAATACTATTCCTATTGATGCAGGCCAATAGCACAAACAGTTTGAAATGTACCTTGATCTTCTTAACTTTTACTTTCTACTTGAGTTCGTCATAGTTTGAAAATCGAATAAAAAGCATGAAAATCTGGCGGTTAATTGTTTGCAAAACAGGAGGCCTATTACTTTTAAACAAAGAAATGCAGTGTTGTATTATAAATTTTCACAACTGTTCGTGACGTCTCCGTATATATGTAAAGAGCGCTACCAGTGGAATCCACACTGTAACGAAGATAGCTCCAGTAAAAAACCCGGCGTGCGTAGACTTTTACGTTGCCCATTACCAGTTCATGATGAGGCCTTTTATACTTTTTCTTTGTATGGCTTTTGCAGAAAGGCGAACTCTAACGTAGCCAAAATTATTTTTAAAAAGTACAGATATCCTGCCAATTAGCATATCCACAGAGATATGACTTCTACAAGGGGCACAACGAGTATTACCGGTTCGCTGTTAGCATGTAATCTCTTAGGCTGGAGTTGACTTTTTATTAAGTTACCTGTTGTATTCAGCTGGAAGCATAAATAATGCTGCACCATACAGTGCAGAAATATATGCTCACTATGTGTGCCATCATTAGTTTATATTTACCATAATATCAGTAGTTTGCCTTTACTCTGAAAATTCGCATCAAGTTGATCTCCGCTCGCTTTATCTGGAAATTTGCTGGGTTGTGTCATAAAAGTTACTTAAAGGAAACACCAGCTCAGTGTCATGCATGGCTACATTACGTTGACGGGGCCACTTTTTAATATAATGAAGGCAGAAAATTGCCTTGGCTACTTGGCTACTTTCTTTTTTGTGCAATCAGGCACATTTTTAATAATTTATTTTCGAAAACATAGAGGCTATGACGTCGTTCCATGTCCTTTATTGAAACTTGTGAGTTATGTTACAGAAATACAAACTTTTGGTATTCTGAATCGTATTCTGAAAAAGCTGGGCTTGCAGGCCTCATTTTACACATCCCCTAATGCACAACGAAATTCGAAGCTCTCTTTTGAAGTGAACTGAACAACCAAAAGTGCTCCACAATCAGAGCAATTTATATACAATGACCAGCGGCAAGATAACCGCTGGTCATTAAGAAACTGACACTGGATTCCTGGAGAAAGCAAGTGGGCGAAGGGGAGACAGAAAGTTAGGTGGGCAGATGATATAATTAAGCTTGCGGGTATAGAGTGGCACCAGCAAGCACAGGACCGAGTTGACTAGCCGAACATGGGGGAGGCTTTTGTCCTGCATTAGGCCTAAACAGGCTCATTTTGCTGATATTATACAACTTGAGAACTTGGATCTCTTATCAGCTCTTTGTGAATATCAACTGCATGGAATGCGTTACTAAGAAAGAAATGTTGGTTAAAGGGGCAAACGCTTAAGCTGCATTGTCAGCATTGGTGTATTCAGAACGTTTAGAGAGGGGGGGTGACTAATAGGTTCTCATGTATATATGAATATTGTAACGAGCCTAGCCTAATGCAGTAAGAGGTCTCACTGTTTACATGAAACCCCGAGCACCACACTTGAACGTATTCATTCTTGTCCCTTATTCTCTGCGACCAAAACACCGTGGCTCGCACTCGCTTTCTCAACCTCTTCTGTCCCATATTATTTTGTTTGTCGTTCACATATTTGTTATCCAGTTGCTACATTTTCCGCCCCTGTACCACTCTCGGCTGAAGCGGCTGGTGAGGAAAGGTCGCGCACGAATCTCGTGGAACATAGAGTCGCACGTTAGTGAGCAATGTAGGTAAAGAGGAGATAGGAAATATAGACATGGTCGCAAGAGTCCGAGGACTGGGCACCACTCGGCGAGAGTTCTTGTCGGCGTCAGGAGATGGCGTCGGGGGAGTCCAGTCAGCCAGAGCTGCGCTGTCGTCGGAGATTGCGGGGGCACAGCCTGTCGGCACGAAATCGAGTGAACGATTTCCCTTATGACTGCGCACGCGCTGGGCTAGTATAGTCTTCCAAGTACTATCTATTTCACTTCCAATCCGTCAGTCTTTTCCTCAACTTCTCTCTCTACCCACTTGAATCTATTTCTGTCCCTTGTGAGCTACTGCTTAGGGGTCGCACTCTGGTGCACACAGTTCCGGTGCTCACTCTTGCTTTCCCCATTGACGAATCCTTACCCCCCCCCCCCCTGAATGGGGCGCTAGTTGTAACGGCGCGTTGCCTGAGCTAACCTCTGTAGCCACGCATAATCTGGCTCTCCCGTTCCGAGGTGGCGACACCAACCGCCGAATATAGCCATCGCTCGTGCAAGAGCACTGTGAAAGATATAAAACGTGCGTTCGTGTAGCTTCCATTGTGTTTCATTTTCTTTAAGGAACGGGGCTTCTTAGGCTCACACAATCTCTGTTGACGCCGTCATCGACGTAGCTGCCGTCGGATCAAAACACAGAGGTTAGAAATATTGTACATACAAGCGTTCATAACGCGCATATAATTTTGAACTAGACTGTACTCCGTCCGTCCATCTGTCCATCTGCCACTTTGTAAATTCCAAGTGTGTCCTGAGAATGCACGTGCCCGTTGAGGGAATGAAGCTCGATGCGCGCGTCTCCCTTCTTGCATGATTGGGCGCGCTTCGCAAGTAAAGCGCGAGTGGTGTAGAGTCTGACGCGAGGCAAGAGCACCGCAGCCGGCATCTGTTGGCTCGCCCCGATGGCCATCGCACACTATCGCAATCATTTATTATATATTTCATAAACATTTTATCATCGTCCCAGGTGATTCGCTCCATGATCGCCATAAGCCCTCACTTCATGCAACGGCTGCCAATTTTGTCTGGCTGAACTTGTGGCCGGGAAACTGAAAGTGGGACTACAACAATACACACTGACACTGATAAACGTCAGACTCTATCAAGGCGGCGCTGCAAAAAACGCCACCACCAGCGCTCTTACCGGCGCGCTGGCGATAACTGGGTAGTGCAAAGAAAGCCGTTCGCAAATGAACGTGCATGGTCCCTCTTTTTTACCTGGGGTTGAATTGCGGTTTCCTAAAAGTCACGGAAATGACAAGTTTCCTCTGTCAGTTTGAACTGGCTTCAGAAAATTAAGAAGCTGATCAAAGCGAACTGCGCGTAGAATGCAAAAGATATTTCATTCATTTTGGCGTGCTGCAACTCGCCATTCAAATGCAAGCCAGCATCGCATGACATCACGTTCGAGGCAAGCAATCCGACGTGCGTTCTATAAAGCCAAAATTTGTTAAGTTTGGTTATGCACATGATTCCGAAGCGATGAAATATACACACGTGAGCAATGTATCGTAGGATAAATTGTACGAAGCTGGCTTCATCAGATGGCCCTAACCGTTCTCGTCTTTTCATTTGCATACTTCATTCTTCTCTCGCTTCACCTGCGTTGAACTGTTTTATCGCGCATCCTACACAGTTTTGTTGACGTTTGACATCCAATATTATATACTGCGAATGGGGATACATGCGCGTCTTTTTTCTCGGTGCATAACGATAGGCGAAACCGAGGCCTCAGAGAAAGCTCTTGCAATCGCGGAAACCACCGGCAAGAAAAACCTGATTCTGATAACGACCAATATTTTCGATTTACCTAAAGGAATTATAGTATAAATGGATGGAAATGGGACACTTGGAACGCGCGGCCGCCGGTACAGGTAGCGCAGCGCATGGGTGCTCGTGGAAGCAAGGTGTTAAATTTTGGTGGACAGAGAGGGTGAAGATTATCTACGAATCACCACTGCCGCTTCCGGTCCCCAACAAGCCAGCCTGTAGTTTACCATGTGCACACTGCCAGCGTAGCACTGCTAGGCTGGCGCTCTTTCGCATTACGACCGAAATGGCTGACTGGGGTCTACTACTCATTATGCGGCGCGAGTCGGTCACGCGACCAGTCAGTCATCTTCGGGCGAAGAGAGAGAGAGAGCAATAACATTTATTTATACATCCGACGTGTACGAAGTTCCCTGCCTCGCAAGGCGCGGATGTTCCCCATCTTAAGATTACGGCTATTAGAGTTTGATAATCTCAGAGCCTGGACCTCGAGGATGTTGTGCTCCGACTAGGCGACAGTTACTCGGGTTCCTTCGCACCCGTTAGACGGGTCGTCGGCTCTTTTTCTTCGTTGCTTCGCCAACGCCTCGTCAAGGCGCTCGATTGCCTTTCGGCGAAGGTGAGCTTGACGAGATGCCGCAATGCACATGGGCAGAAGCAGAGGCTCGTTGTCGACTACGCCAGATGTGAGGCTAGGTAGTAAGGCTGAAGAGACACGAGCACTGAAATTACATATTTATTGAGCGGCAGACTAGAAACAATGCGGCGAAACAGGGCGACGCCCGCACAAAAACAAAGAAGTTTCGCATCACGCTAGCAACGCGGGCAACGCGTGCAGTCTCGGATAGCGTCGAGAAGAAACAGCAGGCGGAATGGCAGCGGGTGCTGCCATCTGTCCAGGCGCACTGAAGATGGGCACAGTGGGATGGCTAACACCTCACAAACTGAATTTATTCACGTCTGTGGCCATGTACAATGCAAGAGCAGCGTCGACAAATGTCTTTCTTCAAAGCACGCGGAGCAGTTGCGTCTGCTGAAACCATAGAGTTTCGTAAAAGTAACTGTAGAGTAGACTCTGGCACTGCGATCGTTCAGTGACCTCGAGAATGACGGGTGGTACACGCATTTAAATGCCTAGTCTGCGTACTTGCAGACAGCAAATCCGCACTTTTTATTTATTGGTATTAATAATACCACCAGCGAGCACACGAAACCCTATCGTAGAAACACAGCGCACAGAATCTCACGTGATACTTCACGTTATTATCTTCATTGGGCTATTTCTTGGTTATTAGTCCTTATGAACTAGCCCAATTATCAGTTTTTGTAGACATCATAACAGCTGGCTTTCAAGAATGATATATCCAAAACAGACCGGCTTAGAAAACGTCACTACTATATAAATTGGATTACACAAAACTTAAGAATTTTGTATGTTCGGCTGACAGTCTGTAAACGCACCTATTGCTGAACGTAGCATAAAACGTTAATGCGGAAATATATGAGAGCACAAGGTAGAAGGAAAAAGCACTCACAGGAACGACGCTCAACTTACAACTGAACTTTTATTAGAAAATATTCATTGTACGAGAACACAAACGTTCAAGCGCAACCAACTATCACTTTTTATCTACTTCAACAGCTCGAAAAAAAATTGGTGGGTCCCACTTGCAGTGGGAATCGATGATATGCGAAGCACAAATTAGGAAGATTGATATGTCACTTTAAAATCAGCACAACGTTACAAAGTGGAGGTATATTTTGCCACGCATGACTTCCGTGTCATGATTATTATGTTTGGATGTGTCGTTTACCTTTGAAGTCTATTAACGTCACGTGATACCAAATTTAGTATATGTAGAGCTACATCGACATCCATGGGCGTCACGTAACGCCAAGTTAGGTATATGTGAAGCTAGTGAAATGGCCGCGGGCGCATCATAAAGGGCCCAATATATTACAACGTAACGTTGGCGTGCGCGCGCACTGGCCACAGCGATGCTACATCAGCAAAACGCGAGCACTCTGTAGTCTGACGGCAAGTGCGACCGGGGCAACCAGCGTCCGTCGGCGCTGCTCGACGGCAACCGGCGCGAAATGTGACATGCTGCATTTCGCATTTCGCGCCGCTGTGTTACCCAGACAGCACTGCGTCTGCCTATTTTTGTGACGGCGGGATACCAGACGCGCTGAAACGCGCATGCGTCAAAGCAACATATGGCAGGACCAGCGCCTGGTGTGGCAACTCCGGCGTGACGCAACGAAACGAACGCCGGCGTGCGCTCGCACCGGGTCACGTCAAAATGTTTTGGCGCTTTGTCTGTCGCATGTAGTCATGTTCTCACATAACACGCACCTCGTGATTATCATGTTTGCACCAGTCACATACCTTCGTCATCTATTGACTTCACGTAATACCAAATTTGGCATATGTTAAGCTAGCGAAATGATCGCGAGCGCATTATGAATGTGACATGCAGCCATCTTCTAACACGACGCGCATGTTGTGATTACCTTGTTTGGATGTGTCATTCACCTATGTCATCCGTTCGCGTTACGTAATACCGAATTTGGTACATGTGAAGCGAGCGAAACAGCCGTGGGTGCATCATATGCGTGGATTGTTGACGTATTGTTAGATGGCATGCATGTCATAGCTTTCATGTTAGGGTTTGTCGCTTATGTTTGCCATGCAATCGTGTCATATCATACCAGGTTTGCAACGTGCCATGTGAACGAAACCACCGCAAGAGCAGCAGGATCATGAAATGTAAACCATGACATTCATGACACACATGTCATCATTTTTATATTATGACTAATCAAATATGCTCGTCATACAATCATGTTATGCCATACCAAGTTTGGTATCGATACCATTATCGAAACAGCCAGGAAAGCGAAATTTCATAGGCGGCTAGATTCCACGATTTCCCATCATGGGACAGAGTTTTTCCAGTTTTCAGGGAGCCGTGAGAACAACGTGTACTCCATGCTTGCGTCCAAACTTCACGGCTTCTTGCAAACTGGCAAAACAGTGTCCCGTGATAGAAAATCGTAGAAGGGGAAGGGCGAACAAGACCGGCTGCAGTAAAAAACATACCACGCTGTTTCTACTGTGTACTTGATACGTAAAACGCTTGAGCTGCGGAAAAGTGCACATCGGCCAGATGGATCAGTGTTAAAATGATCGACCCCGAGAACATGTGACGTCCTTGAAGGTTCTCGCAGGTGGCACGCACTTGTAAATGCACTGCCGGATTGTGGGTGCGATTCGCAGTTTGGCAGCACGAAGATTCAGGTCAAATCTAAACACAGCTTGACCACAGAAATCATGGAAGCAAAACAGATTAGGGTGAACGCAAGCACGTGTATCAGTGTTCCTTCGGTAGCACTAAGTGAAAAATAAGTGTCTTTTTTTAGCTGTTGAAGTAGATAAACATACCTTCTTTTTTTGTTGCTCCTGCGCGTTTGTGTGCTCTTGCAATGAATGATTTCTAATAAAAGTTCAGTTGTAAGTTGAGCGTCTTTCCTGTCAAGTGCTTTTTCCTTCTACCTTGTGCGCTCATATATTTCCACATTATGTTGTACCAACTAGCCCGGCATTCCACTTTATGGAACCTAAAACTTCAATTGCAAGTGAGAACAGCAATCGAAAGCACCGCGCATAAGAAGCTTGCTGCAGTAAGTGCCGTTGGCAGCTGGATATGCTATAAACTGCTGGAGTAACTTCAGAGGATGAAGTTCCGTGCTCAGACTTCACCATCCCGCCAGAAGTTATTTCGATACTCACGTGCACTCATGAGAGCAACAGTGATTCGTGGTACATTTATGCAGCACGCATTGTTATTGCCGCCATGGGGCGTTACATTTAGTCCGGATAAGTAGATTCAAGTGAGACAAGTTAACATACCTTCGTTCTTGCAACAGTGCAAAAAAATTAGTTATCGTGCATGAAATTAATGCTGAAGTAAAAAATATGCTTTAACCAAAGTTGAGAATTTTGAAGAGTTCAAGCTTTATATATTTACATTGTTGCCAAAGGAATAAGAACGACAGAGTTCTTTTTACGCAAAAGTCTCTGTAAAAGTTGTGGGGCGAAAATTGTGCGACAGATAAATGTACTCTTATTTTCGAATGTTGAACGTCGGTCACACCATTAATGACATTACCAATGTAGCCAGGAGGCATAGAAAACCAATCGTTTGATCTGGTTGAACTCTGCAGCACACAAGTGTGCTTTTTAGCACAGATGTAGATTGGGACAGAAAAAAAATCTTTTTTTTTTCAATAATAAGGAAGAAATATTTTAAATTGAACCAACAAAAGGGAAACCGCTTGCGAAGATCAGCGATGTGAGACGAGATCACACGAGCAGCGTATGGAAGTGCAAACGAAGAGTACGACAAATGTGAGCATAACACTAACGCTCCGACGAGTGAACTCGTCTAGTTCAACTGATGCTAGCCACGAAGCACTGAGTGCTGTTGCCGAGATCTTAACTAGGTATGCCAGGATAGTACATCTGCATGCAAGGCTAACATCTAGACATCAGAACCAAAAGCTACGCGGCGCCAGCGTCGAACTGTTTCAGGAAACGATCAGAAGCGTTCGTGATACTTGATATTCTGGTAACGTTGATGCTTGCTAATGATGGACTGCGCGCCACACGCGTTACTCTTAACATGGGTGCGCAGCTGCGTGAAGCACAATGTGCCGGCAAGTGAAAACTCACACCATTGTTCATAATAATTTTTACTCTTTAAGGGTCGCTCCACGACAAACGTCCCAGACATTTTAACGATCATCGCAAATGTATAAAAAAATGTGCTGATTTGCTGCATTAGGAACATTTATTTGTTAGAATAGTTCGAAGAGAAAATTTTCGGTCACGTGGCTGCCTTCTGAACTTCCCGGGATGTCGTGTGGGTGTTTTTTGTGGATAAATTTATTCTAAAATAACCACTCCATTTTCTACACCAAATTTAGTCTGTATGTTAAGTAAGGGTGCTTGTGTAAGGTGTTTGAAGCTCAGTAACATTAGTGAAGTTTTACTGGCACATGCGCCTCTAAATTTTTGGCGAAATTGGGTTAAGTTTTCCTTTTTTTGCGATACTGCACTTTGCATGAATATCTGAGTAGTGAAGACTTACTCAACAGACGGTATATTTCGAGGAAAAGTATTTTTATGCCTTTCAAGTAGTTAACTTCACAAGAAAAAAATGAAAAGTTTTGCAAAATTGTCATTTTGATCCATATTACGGCGCACTTTTCAACACGTAGTGGTCCAATGAAAAGCAACTTTTATACATAAATCGAAAGCAAATAAACAGTTCTTTTTATATGGAAAGTCTTATCATTACATTTTTATGAAAAAAAAAAATAATTTTTTTAGCTTTTGCTGTGCCGCATATTTTTTCATTTGGTCACACGAAAGCCGCTGCCTTTAAATTTCCCGTTCCCGTCCATTGAAAAGCTCAAAACAATTTTCTTCTTTAAAACAAAAATTGGAACATTAAGATGTCATATGAAAAGAACTGTTTATTTGCTTTCAATTATTCATAAATGTGATTTTTAATTGGACCGCCACATGGTGCAAATTGCGTTTGAATGCGAACAAAAATGACAATATGGACAACAATGTCGACATAGAATGCCTACTGATTATAACAACAATAGAAGAAAGCTTTGTCTGTGTCCCTCCTAAAGTAAGATTTCTGGTAATGTTTTGCACAGGTACTCGGGAATCCACGGGAGGTATGACCTCTACATTCCGCACAGCGAAATGGACGAGGCTAGTTTCAGCTAGGCTCAATCGCAAACAGTTAGACAGCGATTGTCATATGCCACCCAATTCTGGTTAGTAGCTTGACAGGAAGCAATGCTAATTGCGTCTGGCACAAGATAGTTATTTCCGTGCGAGAGACTTTTCCATTTAGTGCATCATGTTGGCTGTGAGTGATGCACACGTCAGAAGCATACACGTTTAGAAAATGAGTTCATCTGTCCACAACGACTATACGACATTGACAATGTACGTTCGTGCGAATGTCATACAGAGTGCATTGTAAAGTTCAGTGTTCTTATTTTTGTACCGTCATGTTAGATGCATTTTTTATTCTGTATGGTTGAGCTTGCTCGTTTCGTTTGTTTCGTGTGGGCTCCGTAGTGAAAGGGCAAGTTCAAAGAACATGAACGGAAACCATAACCAGTCTTACGTGGAGTTGTAGGCCATGCACATGCACAGGCGCACACTTTAACAGGTTGTGTTCAGATAAAATTGTCTATGCATATCAACTGACAGCCTGGAATTTCACCTATGAAAATATATTTCGTTGTGCATGTCCTCAGGACCATAATACAACTTGTTATCTCGCGAAAAAAAGTCGCGTTAAAAAAAACCATGGCTGAGCTGCAACCACTCCTTTTGAATTTCACGAAAATGACATTTTCATGAGATTCTACTAAAAGATATTGTTTCTGTAGGTCTCAAGAGTTTCCTCCGCAACCACGAATAGTTTGCGTAGACAAAATCTTATTATTTTGTAGTTTCTGTTATGCTTCTACGAGAAAAAAAATAGCATAATTGGCACAAAAACCAATATTGCCTATATTTAGGATGTTCGTTCTTCACGTGTCAGATTTCTCAAAATTTTCTACGATATTGCCATAAGTTAGGATAACAAATGCACTGATCGCCATTGCTCAGTTTCACTTCGACCGTGAATGACCAATGTTAAACTTAGTGAACATGGTCTCTATAATTGCAAATTTTTAAATATCAATCAAAACAACACCATCTTCGTTTTTCGTTAAACCCTTCAGTATAAAAGCCAAGCATTTGATATAACTTGACCTGTGACGGCGTCCTGCATTATTTTTGTGCGGTCAGAGTTACGAAGCACGAAAAGTGGCCAGACTGGCGTCAACTGAGTAATCGCAACGTTGAACGCACATGAAGCAATATTTGCCAAATAAATATTTTTGGACGTAAATCTGTTCTGAGGATCGACATACTGACAGAAAAAACAGGAACATTTGGTATTGAATCACACAATACTACAATATTAGCACATTGTTTGCGCAAATCACAAAAACTTCTACATAGGCTCCAGCCACTGAGTGTGTAGCGATGCTGAGCCACATATTTCGCAGGTATCGCTCTTAAAATCGTTCCGGTATTCGAGCCCGCGTACGGATCACAAAGGAGGTGGCTGTAAAGAGTCCACTACTGAATGGTTATCGTTTTACATGACACGTAAGTAGTCTCGTAATCATAACGCACACGGTGCGTGTCGGCACAAATGGCGCTTCTGCAATCCTACCGCTCTCACCAGTTCTTTAAAACAAAGTAACACAAAGAAAAGCACCTCGACTCGCCTAAGAAAGGTTGAAATATTAAGATAACGCGGGCTTTCACTTTTGTTCACTGCGACAACCCAGCAGTCCTTCGCTGGTGAACGAATGTAAGTACACGTGCGTATATTCCTACCCTCTGATATGAAGTGCCGTGGTTGGAAGCTTACAACAAGCATTGTGAGGCGTAAAAATAAGATTGCCTACTAGCGGAATTACGGTAGTGCGAAAGATTTCATGTCGCCCAACCAAACAAGCACACTCTGGAACAAGCGTCATTCATCAGACAAACTGACATTTTGTGCCAGAATTGTTTCAATCGCTTCAAACAGATAACCGCAGAGCCCCAGGATGCATCTCAAGCTGACGATAACTTTTTTTGCCGACCAATTGCTGTAGCAAAGCGAATTTGTAAAGGCCACCAATGTGACACTGCTGAAAATTCCGGCGAAAGTGAAAGCACATGCTGAGGCAGCGTAGATCGATGGCGCTGTCTCCAAAGCAGCACCCTCGACATGAAAACCACCTCTTCTGGTAACAATGCAAGGAGGCCGGACACACCTACCGCCACTCGGTGGAGGGAAAAATGCCGTGCGGCCCGTCTGCTCAGATGTTGGAGTGGGTTACGAAACCCCGGATGGTCGAGATTTCCGCATCCCTCCACTACGGCGTCTCTCATATATGTATGGTAGTTTTGGGACGTTAAGCCTCACATATCATCAATGAGTGGAACGGCACTAGCAAACCAACCAGGAAGACGTGTAAAAAAAACTATGCCCCAACGCGAAAAATCAGGCAAGAAGCCATCTTGCCCTTAGCATACTCAACTTCCTCGTCTTCTCTCGCAGGCTTAGGCTGCGCACGTTTAATCTTTTTTTTTCATCCTCCCACCCAATGGAGTTGCAGGCTATGCCTAACCAGCGCCTTCTCTATTTTTTTTCAGGGCCCGGACGAATGCCCGGCGAACGCTTTTTTGTGGGGTATACCGTAAAAATGTCGGCTCTCAAGAACACCATTCGGCAACAATTGTGTGCGTACGAGGAAAGGATATTGTGTCATGACCGCGCCATGTCGCTGGAGATGTCTGTTTAGAAAAAGCCTTTCATCTAGCTTCGGTAGACGAAGGAGAGTGTTCCCATAGTTATCTTTATTCCGAGGTGGCTCAAATGTACACCTCTCATGCGATTTGCCTGTTGTCTGGTGGAGTGCGTCGAGAATTTGAATTGTGCAGAGCCGCTTTGTTCATGACTCAATTTGCCCCGTGTTTCCCAGAAAACTGTGATCTCTGTGATGTCACTTCATCGTCAGGCTGGGTAATCACGTGTAGTGCACAGATGATCAATTTCGCACTGCTTGTGGTGGATAGCGCTTGCTTGGTTAGTCCTTGGAAAGTTCATTCAATATTGAATTCATATCGACCAAACTATAAATATTTG
This sequence comes from Rhipicephalus microplus, assembly GCF_043290135.1. Classification (NCBI taxonomy): domain Eukaryota; kingdom Metazoa; phylum Arthropoda; class Arachnida; order Ixodida; family Ixodidae; genus Rhipicephalus; species Rhipicephalus microplus. The sequence goes on from NC_134706.1 coordinate 115,662,301, forward strand.
TGATTCGCAAGAATTGGTTAGGCAATATCTTGTAAAGATTATCTGACCGGATGAGTAAAGACAGCCTGGCCTCCGCATCTGCTCCAAGGAAGCATCGTTCATCAGTGATGAAGTTTTCTTCAACTCGCAGCTGTCTCACGAGCTTGTTGTCGTCAGATGGTGTACAAACTTCATGGCAAATAAACGGCACTGGGTGGCTTTTACAATGCAGAATAGGGAGTTACGTTGGCTACGAATAGGAACTTTCACAGCTTTCGAATTTTCAGCTCTGGAAGTTGCCGCTCTTTCGAAAACCTGCAATGTGATTCTGGTCACCCTAACGATCTTGAATCGTAGCTTAGTGGCAAGATCTTCTTTAATAAATGATCGTTGACTGCCACCGCCCAAGATACTCCTCAAGTATCTGCAGTTATCGTCTTGACCTGCCAAAGCACGGAACGGCTGAAGGTATATTCCGTTGTCCGTCTTACAATGCACGTTGACTCGTTAATTCGGAGTAAAGCGTTGGCTGACACAAATGCTGCCATGCTGTCAGATGTTAGTGTACCTTCCTGCCTCTTATAGTTTGGGTCACATATGCTTGAAGCGCGTCTCCACTGGCAATGCGAACAAGTGAGCCTCACATGGCAGGACCGCGCATGATGACCTTGGGATGTACCCCTGAAGCAACCATTGTACTTGCTTAGCTGTTGCTTCTTCGACTCGATAGAAATGTCGTAGTCACAAGTACGGGTTTCATGCTGATCTTATTCGTAAAGGAAGCAGCCTGCACGTTTTGCCCCAGTAGTGGTATGTAACACAGACGCATTACTGTGGTCTCTGAACTTTTGGAAAATTTCCTTTCACTCTCTTGGCGTCGTGAGACACTAATCTCGGCTTTCTAACTCCACCCTTGTGAAATGAAGGAGGTCGTTCAGCTCGCCTTCTGAAGACGCTGTTGCAGGTACCTGTTGCACCACATCACCCGCAGGTTCGAGGAATACTTAGGGCTTCTCTCTGTTTTTTCGCGAACGAACGCCAAGACAATGTCGCCCGGCAAGTCGTTGCGCAGCGTATCGACAAGCATTGCAGAAAAGGTGAGTGTCCGTACGTTTAAAGCTTTTAGGCAACGAATATGCCATTGCACGGCGTCGTACAACTTTCGAGCACATCTTACATTGTTTCCGGACACGACGTGAGGAAAGTTTCTTAAGACTGGCAGGTACTACTGTTGTATTTTCTTCTGGTCTCTGAGCCTTTCCCTGAAAATTTCGACTGCATGCGCATAGCATGATTATGAGGTTGGTAGCCCCCTGACAGATGCCGCTGCTTGACCCAAAGGCAATTACGTTAGTAAATATTTGTTGTCTGGGACAATTTCTCGTTGAAATGAACCGTCTGCTCAAATTGTTTCCAAACTGCTGTCAAATTGTGAATTTCACTGTTAGAAGTTGAAAGGAGGAGCTTAGGCAGTCATAAGCCGGAAGTAGTTCCCGCGTTAAGTTCTGGCTGTAAGGCCGTTGGTTGAGCATTAGTCTCAGACATAGTAGTCATTATGCGCTGCTGCTGCTTGTGGTTGGCTTTTAACACGTCCTAAAGCGAAGATATGACAGCGTAATTCAGCAAACATGTGTATCGCCTGGTCTATATACCCTGCCGCAGCGCTATATTCTGCCTCAAGCTCGTCATTAGGAATGTGCTCTTCGAGAGTGGCATTGATTTTTGATAGTTCCGAATTACTCACGCTTAGGTGGTCTAGAATACCTGGGAGCTTGGCGATTTGGGCCTTGGGATCATTGATCAACGTACGGGCCTCCTGCAGTATCTTGATCTTCTGTGCGCATCAAACGGCTCACTTGGCCTTGAGACGATCCATGATGCAAGCTTTTCGGCTGCGAGCAGGAAGGCGTGCGGCTCTTCCAGTAACGATCAGAGAAGCGCTAGTTGGTCAGTCGATCCTCACCACTCGTGCCACGACGTGGACGAATAGAAGATCACTTGAATCGTGCGTGGAAGTGGGTACGATTCGCATGGGGTTTTCGGTTCCCTAAAATGTATGAAAACTATGCGTTAACGCGATAATGATGATGATTCTTACAATACTTGCGCACACTCACAAAGAGGGAAGGCCAAGAACCGGCTGGTAGTAACTACAAGAAGTTAAAGGCTTATGGTTTTACAAACCGAAAGTAACTTCGAACTGATATATATATATATATATATATATATATATATATATATATATATATATAGTGTGAGCGCTGATTGTGTTGCTCATCATTTTCACTTTCACCTGCGCATACAAAGCACCGTGATCATCATCATCGTAGCGGCTCGCTGCTTGTTCGGTTGCTGGCTCGCGCGTCTGGGTTGACAATAAAACGGTCGCTCCTTCGTACCTGACGTCGTCTCACAAGTGGTGGAGGTGCTGGGTACGTGCGACGCTCGTCATCGACGCCAATTCGTCCTTTATAATTTCCCGCAGGTTAGGAGGGGGTGAGCGGGCAGGTGAAGTCGGTGCGCTGGCAGGAACAAGGCTGTGAAGTTCCTCTCTCACTATGGTGCGAATTAGAGCTCGCAGCTCATGCTCGCCAGTAAGACGAGTGTCATAGGAGGCGTGTGGAAGGCGCATTGAGTAAAGTGCGTCCAGGCGCTGGCAGGTGGTAATAATGTCCTGAACTGTTGTCGGGCTCTGCATGACAAGAGCATTAAAGGCGACGGAGTTGATGCCTTTCATTACTTGCCGAATACGATCGGCCTCCGGCATGTCCTTTTGGGCGCGGCGGCAGAGGGCCAGAACGTCTTCAATGTACGATGTGTACGATTCGTCAGGCCCCTGGATGCGGGTAGCGAGCTTCTGTTTAGCTACCTCAGAGCGTCCTGTAGAAGTGCCGAATATTTGACGCAGCTGCACCGTGAATGCTGACCAATCAGGAAAGTCGCGTTCGTGGTTATGATACCACGTCTTAGCAACCTCCTTCAGATAAAAGGGTACATAGCGCAGCTTATGTGCCTCATCCCAGGAATTGCAAGCACTGGTACGGTCGTAACTGTCCAGCCATTCTTCTACGTCCTCACCGCGAAGGCCAGAAAACACTGGAGGGTCTCGTTGCGAGGTACTCACGGTGTGGTGAGGCCCAGCAGGCTGAGCGGGTGGTGCGAAGAAGGCGGTAGGGGGTGGGTCGTTTTGCGCCATCACTGTTGGCAGGCACAGCCGTCGACCTGATCGGAGCTCCAGGGGTGACCGGTAGTGCACGAGGACTTGGGAATCACAGCATATATATATGTGTGTGTGTGTGTGTGTGTGTGTGTGTGTGTGTGTGTGTGTGTGTGTGTGTGTGTGTGTGTGTGTGTGTGTGTGTGTGTGTGTGTGTGTGTGTGTGTGTGTGTGTGTGTTAAAACACGGAAAAACGAGCCCTTAGGTATACATTTCTCTCCCTTATTTCATTGAACGAGGGTCTCGTACTGGCAGACTTCGTGTGTTTAGGTTGTATAAGAGGGACAATTAATCAGCTGCCCGCTCATAATAAGATCACGTGCTACGTGACGCCAAACAAGCCCATAAGAGTGTTTTCACACTCATCGTTTGGCTTATAGATGGCGCTGACTGTCACTTCTACTTCTAAATTCTCTTATAAACCCAACAAAGTGGGTGAAGGGAAGGTCGCTGTGGTAGCTCAGTGGTTAGAGCATCGAACGCGTTATTCGAAGGTTGGAGGTTCGATTCCTGCTCACGGCTCCTTATTCCTTTATCCACTTTTCTTTCTTCCTATTTACATTTCATTGGTTCTAATAACTTCCCCTGTACATTCCTTGTCATTACTGTCTGTTAGATCTCATTATTATTGTGTTAAAACACGGAAAAACGAGCCCTTAGGTATACACTTCTTTCCCTCATTTCATTGAACGAGGGTCTCGTGCTGGCAGACTTCGTGTGTTTATAATGTATAAGAGGGACAATTAATCAGCTGCCCGCTCATAATAAGTTCACGTGCTACGTGCCGCCAAACATGCCCAAAAGAGTGTTTTCACACTCGTCGTTTGGCTTATAGATGGCGCTGACTGTCACTCCTACTTCTAAATTCCCATATAAACCCCAAAAAGTGGATGGAGGGAAGGCCGCTGTGGTAGCTCAGTGGTTAGAGCATCGAACGCGTTATTTGAAGGTCGTAGGTTCAATTCCTGCTCACGGCTGGTTATTTTTTCATCCACTTTTCTTTCTTCCTATTTACATTTCATTGGTTCTAATAACTTCCCCTGTACATTACTTGTCATTACAGTCTGTTAGATCTCATTATTATTGTGTTAAAACATGGAAAAACGAGCCCTTAGGTATACACTTTTTTCCCTTATATATATATATATATATATATATATATTATATATATATATATTATATATATATATATATATATATATATATATATATATATATATATATATATATATATATATATATATTGTAATGAATCTCAATAACGGACGTTCTGCTGGCAATGAAGAAGACGAGGATGATCAGTGGCTGCAGTAGTAGCTCGCGCACGCCGCTCGCCACTAGCCAGACCTGCCTGATAAAGGACATTTTGTCAAGCTACGTCTGAACCTTTCTCGACGTACAACATCCCTATTTTAAGTGATGGAGGAGCCGGGGTTCCCATCAACCTGGAACTTCGGAATCGGACGCTACCCTCACCGTTCACCATGACTGCTCCTGGCCCTTCTCAAGCTGCCTTACCAACGAGAGTCTACTGTACTGGCGCGCCTCGGCAACGGGACCCACCAACTTTTCGCGGCAACGACGAACAAGACGTCGAGCACTGGCTCGTCGAGTACGAAATCGTAAACGCTTCCAACAAGTGGAACGCCTGCGACCAGCTCACAAACGTGCGCTTTTACCTCGCTGATGTGGCCAGCCTCTGGTTCAAGAACCACGAAGGCGAAATTAACAGCTGGTCCGCCTTCAAGACCACCATCGCCGTGGTCTTCGGTCGTCCCGCCGTGCGCCGGCTTCGCGCGGAACAGCGTCTCCGAAGTCGAAGCCAGTGCAGGGACGAGACCTTTACGAATTACATTGAAGACGTCTTGTCTCTTTGCAAGCGCGTCGATAAATCTCTAACCGAACGCGACAAAATCAAGCACATCATCAAAGGAGTTGACGACGACACCTTCCAGATGCTCATCGCTAGCAATCCACAGACCGTCACTGATGTTGTCCAGCTCTGTCAGGAGTACGAGGAGTTGCTTTAGCAGCGTGGCTCGACGCGCAGGGCCGCAGAAGATACGGCTGAAGTTTCCGCCCTCGTACACGACGTCGCTGCTGATCACACCATCTCACTTCCGCAAATCAAACAATTCATTCGAGAGGAAGTTGCGCGTCAGCTTTCTCTTGTGGCCGAAGCAGTCGCGCCATTGACCTCATTAGACCCACGTCTGCGCCAGGTCATTGAGACACAGGTCACGCAGGCACTGCCTCCATCGCCATCTGTCCCTACGCCGCTGACCTACGCTGCCGTCGTTGCTATACCCCCAGCCCCACCTGTCTCTGGCGCATACCGGGGCACCGGGTCCTCCTACCCTACGACGCTGCCTACATACACGGCACCCCCTCCCGTTTCGCCCCCTGCACCTTCTGTCGTTAACCCATCGTGCACCTTGGATAATCGACCCATCTGTTTCGCATGCGGTTTCGTGTTACATATAGCACGCTACTGTCGCCGTCGCAAATTCCAGCCTCCAGACCATGGGAATTCTGCAAATTACCAGGCTGCCCAGGATCCCCAGCGACCATCTTCTCATATCACTGACTCATTGTCCCCACGACGCCCCGTCGATTCTCGTCGGTCATTACCACCCTGTCGCCGATCTGTCTCCCCGATGCTTCGGCGCACGAGCCCCGCCCGAGAGGACAACTGACAGCCGCAGTTCCGGAGGCAAGAACTGCGTCGTCGTCGAACTTTCTAAGACCTCCTCTTTGTCCGACCAACGAAATTGATCTGCTAGTCGAAGGTGTTGCTGCACGTGCACTTGTCGACACAAGCGCCGTCGTTTCTGTAATTAGTGAAAAACTGTGTCGCGATTTGAGAAAAGTTACAACGCCGCTTACGAATTTTGCTCTGCGTACAGCCACCTCCCATTTCATCGCGCCGACAGCTCAGTGCACAGCACGCGTTCTTATTCAAGATGTTTGGTACGCCGTCAACTTTGTTGTTCTCCCGCGCTCATCTTACGACGTCATACAAGGATGGGATTTCCTTTCTACCCATCAGGCCCTCGTCGATTGCGCTCGTGCTGAACTCACGTTGATGAGTCCGTTCCTTGATATTGACCACCACAGTCCCTCGAAAGTGTTTGCCGCAGCTGACGTCCGCATCGGGCCGTTGTCCGCCGTCCTAGTGCCTGTGTTTTCTCCTGCTACCACTAACTCGACGCTCCTGTTCCAACCAACTATAGCTAGTGTGCAAAACCGAACCATCGTCCTCCCGTTTGCCGTCATCAACTTTTCCAATGGTTCGGCGGTACTTTATGCGGGCAACGTTTCTGCTTGTCCGTACATCCTGCTACGCGGTGAGTGTCTGGGAAGCCTCGAGACCTTAAATTGTATTTTCGAAGACCCGGTTTATCCAGACAAGCCATTTTTACCGACTTGTGCCATTACACCCGCAACTGACGCTAATGAACCTATGGATGTATTCCGCAAATCCATTGATTGTAACCTCATGCCTGGGCAGCAGAAACAGCTGATCAAGCTCCTACAGCGTTTTCGAGCCTCGTTTGACCACAATCAGCCTTCCTTAGGTCGAGCGTCATCTGTTCTTCACCGTATAGATACCGGTCAAGAGATGCCATTACGGCAGCGTCCATATCGTGTGTCAACTACCGAACGTCGTGCCATCAATGAACAGGTTGACGACATGCTGACACGTGGCATAATCGAACCGTCAAGCAGTCCCTGGGCCTCTCCAGTTGTGTTGGTGAAGAAGAAGGACGAATCCATCAGGTTTTGCGTGGACTACCGGCGTCTCAACCGAATCAAGCGCAAGGGTGTTTATCCGCTGCCACGCATTGACGATGCCTTGGACTGCCTACAGGGAGCCGAATTTTTCTCTTCTTTAGATCTGCGCTCTGGATACTGAGAGGTACCCATGGCAGAGGCCGATCGTGAAAAAACTGCTTTCATCACGCCCGACAGGCTTTACGAATTCACAGTCATGCCCTTCGGCCTCTGCAACGCGCCAGCTACTTTCGAGTGGATGATGGACTCTATCCTTCAAGGCCTCAAATGGAACGTTTGCTTTTGTTATTTACATGATATTGTCGTCTTTTCAACTGATTTTGCAACCCATTTAACCCGCCTCAAAAAAGTCCTCACGTGTATTTCTGCCGCAGGGCTGCAACTGAATCTGAAGAAGGGCAATTTCGCCGCTCGAAAGCTTACGATCCTTGGCCACGTGGTTTCAAAAGACGGCAATCTTCCTGACCCTGCCAAACTTACAGCCGTTTCAGCATTTCGCAAACCGACCACCATAAAAGAGCTCCGAAGCTTCATAGGCCTTTGCTCTTACTTCCGGCGCTTCGTCCGCAATTGCGCGACGATCATCGCTCTTTTGACCAAGCTCCTCGCTGGCTCTAGAGACCTTTCAGCCTGGTCTGCAACCTGTGACGACTCTTTTAATGAACTGCGCTGCCTCCTCACGTCGCCGCCTATTCTGTGACACTACGACCCATCGGCACCCACAGAGCTCCACACCGATGCTAGTGGTGTCGGGCTAGGCACAATTCTTGCACAGAAGAAAGACGGCTTCAAGAGTACGTGGTTGCCTACGCAAGCCGAACTCTTAGCAAAGCCGAAACCAACTATTCTGTCACTGAAAAAGAATGCCTCGCCATTATTTGGGCGATAGAGAAATTTTGACCTTACGTGTTCGGGCGCCCTTTTGGCGTCGTGACTGACCACCACGCCCTCTGCTGGTTGTCGTCACTAAAGGATCTAAGCGGTCGCCTCGCCCGATGGGCATTACGCCTCCAAGAATATAATATTCGCGTGGTCTATCGCTCCGGCCGGAAACATTCGGACGCAGACGCTCTATCCCGTTCGCCTCTACCCCATGACCCGGACTGCTGCGAAAGTCTAACCTGTGATGCCACTGCCGTCACCATCGCCGACGACCCTTGCGTTGCTTCGATTCTAGACATCCTGGCTGGGCGGACGGCTTCCCCCCCTTCTCGCAAGTTGCGTCGGCAAGTCGAGCAATTCGCCACTCGCGACGACGTGCTGTGCCGACGCAACTACGCACCCGATGGACGCCAGTGGCTACTCGTGATTCCACGTCATCTGCGATCCGAAATTCGTTCCACGTTTCATGACGACCCCCAATGTGGACACGCAGGTTTCCTGAAGACGTATTCTCGTATACGTCTCCGATATTACTGGCGTGGCATGTACCGTTTTATACGACAATACGTTCGAGCCTGCTCGACGTGCTAGAGACGAAAAACTTCCCCTTGTCACGCCAGCGGTACCTTGGTGCCCTTACCATGCCTATCCCGACCATTCGACCGCGTCGGCATCGATATCTATGGTCCCCTTCCCAACACTGCTGACGGTAACCGCTGGATCATAGTTGCCGTCGACCATCTCACGCGGTATGCGGAAACTTCATCCGTTTCCTCGTCTACAGCAAAAGACGTTGTGACTTTCGTTCTTCACAACATCGTATTACGTCATGGAACACCTCGGGAGTTACTGAGCGATCGTGGTCGCGTATTCTTGTCAGACGTCATCACAGCATTGCTGCGTGAGTGCCACGTCGTTCACCGCACTACAAGCGCCTATCATTCCCAGACAAATGGAATGACGAAGCGCTTTAACCGCACCTTTGGTGACATGCTGTCTATGTATATCTCGTCAGACCACTCCAATCGGGACCGAGTGCTCCCATTTATCACGTTCGCTTTTAATACCGCCATTCAAAGCAATACTGGGTTCTCTCCTTTTTTCCTCCTTTACGGACGCGAACCTTCTTGCACTATGGACACCATTCTTTCGTACAAACCTGACTCCTCAGAGTCCACGACTTTGTCTCAAGCCGCTACATACGCTGAAGAATGCCGCCAACTGGCAAGATCAGTCACAACCCAAGACCAAGCACGCCAAAAGCACCACCATGACGCATCAAATAACACTACTTCCTACGATCCAGGTTCACTCGTCTGGCTGCATGTCCCTTCTGCTAAACCTGGCCTTTCTACCAAGTTGGCCTCCAAGTATCACGGCCCATATCGTGTGCTAGAAAAAACGTCACCAGTGAATTACCTCATCGAGCCACTGAAACCATCTTCTGACGAACGTCGTCGTGGCCAGGAAATTGTCCACGTCTCGAGACTCAAGCCCTGCTACGACCCTCCCGTGTTTACTTGTCCATAGGTCGCCAGGATGGCTCCTTATTTCGCGGGGAGTAATTGTAATGAATCTTAATAACGGACGTTCTGCTGGCAATGAAGAAGACGAGGATGATCAGTGGCTGCAGTAGTAGCTCGCGCACGCCGCTCGCCATTAGTCAGACCTGCCTGATAAAGGACATTTTGCCAAGCTACGTCTGAACCTTTCTCGACGTACAACACCTCTATTTCAATATATATATATATATATATATATATATATATATATATATATATATATATATATATATATATATATATATATATATATATATATATTTATGAGATCTAACAGACTATAATGCCAAGAAAAGTATAGGGAAGGTATTAGACCATATGGCATTGTAACAAAGAAGAAATAAAAGTGGAAAGAAGGATAACTTGCCTTGGGTAGGATCCGAACCTGCGACATTCGAATGACGCGTCATTCGAAGGTCGCCGCTTCGGCTCCTGCCCACGACAAGTTATCCTTTCACCCACTTTTCTTTCTTCTTTGTTACAATACCACTCGGTGTAATATCTTCCCCTATACTTTCTTTGGCATTATTGTCTGTTAGGTCTCATCAATATTGTATAAAACACGGAAAGACGAGCCTGATGCTGGGTATTGACCGAGTGTTAGGTGAATTTTTTTTTGTTTTTCTTCGCATTACTTCTCGTATAAGCTAGGTATAGTTCATACAACAAATTTAATTACTGATTATTAATATTTAAATTGTTAAAAGGATGAAGAATTAAGCACGATATTCTTTTAGTCTGACTGATAAATTCTCTATGGCGTAATAAACATTCCTGCGACTGTAGCTCAGTGTAGAAGCGCCGAATGATAGAACAACAAGTTAGGATATTTCCAGACCCAAGTTTTGAAGAGGTGGCGCTATGAATCTTGCCCTTAGCATCTTCAACTTCGTCGTCTTCTCTTGCAGACTTAGGCTGCACACCTTTATTCGTTTTCTTGAGGCCTCCCAACTCACTCTACAACATGGCTACATAGTAAAATAGCAAGCACCGCTTTCATGCGATGCTGGGCTTTCACATATAGCGCGTTGCAGTGACTTTAGCTTGATGTGTCCACGAGTCCCTGAACTGCCGTCTAACATTTCAGAGATCCCTCGCGTTCTTATTACTCTTGCGTCACACACGATTCATCTGGTGGGCTGATGACTCACACAGTCGAAACTTTGCGCTTTGTTTTAAATACAGTAATGCAAATATGAGTCATTCTTTATTGTGAGGACAGAAAAATAAATCCTCGGCCCACACCATAAACATGTGGCAGGCAGCAAATAGGGGTCAATCAATAATTGTCATGGCTTGAATAATTCAAAAAATAAATATAGCAGTTCTCAAATGTTTGCTACTGCGTTGAGTCCTAGAGTGACTTTAACATTCTTGTTTGTTTTTGTGTGGTTCTTTCTCACTGGACTATATAATGTGTCAAACAGGTTCGAGCTATTGTAGTTAGATCTACCTCACAGGTGCCACAGCAACAGGGTGTTGCAAGAAGGAAAAAATCTCTAAGGCCAAAAAAATGTAAGTTCACGTTTGCAATATTCACAAGAAGAGACATTCTCTTTGGTACCGCGAAATATTCGTAGCTAAACCTGTGCGGTACGCTCAACGTATCAAGATAAGAAGCTTTATCAGTGGTACAGCTGCAAGCGGCCCTTGTGTGTTGGAAAGTCCAACCAGATGCAACGGTTGGCTTTTTATGCCTTTATGGCTACAATGGCACTGCCACTATACCTGTAACTTGCGTTCAATACTGGAATATGAGGGTACTGTTATTTGTCGCTCTAGTCGTGCCCCACAACTTTTACGGAGATGCTTGCGTGAAAACAACTTCGAAGTTCTTGATCGTATGACGACAATTTAGATATATACAGCATTAACACTTCAAAATCTCAATATTAGGTTAAAGTATTTTTTTACTTAACCTATTATTTTATGCCGTATAATAAATTTGTTGGCGCTGTTGCAAAAAAAAAGCTATCTTAACATGACTAGCACAAATTTACTCCTAGGGACTTGAACTAATGCCCCTTGGCGACAATACCAATATGAGCTGCATGACTGTATTTTGAATACAGCTGTTTCAATAAGTAGATGTCAGTATTCAAATTATTTCTGGCGGGATGGTGAACCCTGGGTGTGGAACTTCATCCTCCGAAATTACTTCGGCAGTTCATAGCATATCCAGCTAGCAGTGTTGATTACTGCAGCGAGCCTGTTATGCGTGGTGCTTTCGATTGCTGTTGTCACTTGTAATTATAGTTTCGAGCTACGTTCAGCAATGGGTGTCTTTCCAGGCTGTAAGTCATGTATCAAAAATTCCTTTGTTTCGTGTAATCCAATATCTATAGTAGTAAAGGTTTCTAAGCCCGCATGTTTAAGCACGTCGATTTTTAAAACCCATGGTTGTAATGTCTAGAAAAACTTGTGTATACTGGCCTTGTTGACAAGTATTAACAACCACGAAATGACGCGACGAAGACGATAACACGAGGCAGCATGTGCACGTGTTTGCGCTGGTGTTTCGTGTGCTTTCCCAAGGTATTAATAATAGAGAGTTTGAGAATTGGGGCCTCTAAGCTCGTCGGGGACTCGAGCAGTTTGCGACCCGCGAGGGCGCATGCGCAGAACTTAAACCAGTCTTGGTCTTTTGCGTTGGTGTCGACCCAAGGCCCCAAGAATAAAAAACAGTGTTGGCTCCAAAGACGTCTTGGGGTGCCAGCAAGACGAAGCAGACGCAGCGTGAGCCACAGTGCCATATGGCGTGCGTCTCACATAGTTTTTAACTTGGCCACGGGTGAGCCCATGTGTCTGACTCAACGCAGCCTGCGTTTGACCCCATTCTCAAAGTCTGCTGATCCTCCGAACGCAAGAGCAACCTACGCAACGCAGCTTGGGAACCAAGTATCTTGGGCGCCCGATTTTTAAACTCTCTAATATTGAAGAGGATGTGATGTGGACATTTAGTATACGCATCCTCTTCACCGGTACATTATCATCATTATCATGTGTGGCTCATGCATCCTCATCGTTGTCGCGTAGCATCATCATCTTGGCTTATTCATCGTAGCTGTCGGCTGCCGGTTCCTCGGGCCTAATAAAAGGTAATCCAAACCAAGACTTCCTACGTGGTGGAGAGTGCTGTTAGATCCCCCGCCATCCTCTCGACCACTCTACCCCCTGAAGCTACGCTAAGGTTGCCGCTTGGGCCAGGTGTCCGAAAATATGTCGCACCAAGATGAGGCCGGTGCTGCAGCCGTTCCCACTCAACCACCGCGTGCCGTGCCTTCTCACGTCATCAACAGCCTCCAGCGTGAGCCCCATCCCTTCGCTGGTATGCGCGGGGAAGATGTGGAAGAATGGCTGGACGATTTCGGACGTGTCGGCGCTGCTAACCAGTGGGATAACACCTACAAACTCGCTCACGTGTCATTCTACCTCACGGGTGTCGCGAAGACGTGGTTCCTCAACCACTTCATCGACATCCCCGACTGGTCAGCCTTCAAAGATCAGCTTCGCCATGTCTTTGGCTCACCGGCTGTTCGTTCGGTTCTCGCAAAGAAAGCTCTCGCGACTCGGAAACAGCACATCGGGGAGTCGTACACTTCCTACATCGAGGATGTTCTTTCACTTTGCCGCCGGGTTGACACACCAATGACAGAATCAGACAAAGTGCGCCAGCTTCTTAAGGGGATTGCACCCGTCGCATTCAATGCCCTAGCGATCGAGAATCCGGCTACCGTTGCTGACGTTGCGACAACCTGTCAGCGCCTCGAAGAACTTGAGTCTATGCGCCTACAACCAGACAGTGGCGCGGCCCGTATTACGACTGATCCAAACCTGCGAGACACAATAAGGGCAATCTTACGCGAAGAATCAGAATCAATGGGATTCACACTACCTTCAGTGTGTCTAATCCAGTCTTCTTCAACGTCATTGCGGGATGTCATCAGGGAAGAGCTCCCGTCCATGACCCACATGGCCAACCTGCAGCCCATCGTCTCTCGTACTCTACCATCGTTCCCGCACAACGCCGCCGCACCACCAGGCACCGTCAGCTCGACGTTCCCGCCACGAACGTACGCGTCGTTTGCTGCCGCACCTCCCACAAGCTTTCCCACGAGCTTTTCATCACCACCGCGTGAGCTGTCACCTGTCCCTCTGACTTCTCTCTCTCCTGGTGCAGTTAGCGCAAGCTACTACCCTCCTCATCGATCGACTTGGCCTACGTGCTATTATGGCGGCTATCGTGGTCACATTGCACGCTTTTGCCGCAAGCGCCAGCAAGACGAGCGCCGAGGGTATGACATACGCGAACGGGACTATACCGCAGGAGCCTTGTACCAGGGTCACCGTTATTCGTCACCGCCGCGTCGGTCTCCCTCTCCGCCAGCATCGGGTGAACTGCGCAGTAGCCACCGATCAACCCGACGCCGTTCACCGTCGCCTTACCGGCGCTCTTCTTCTCCTCTTCAGCCTGCTTCCCTTACTTCCGATCGGCGTCCGGAAAACTAAGCGATGCAGTTTTTGGAGGACAAACGGCATTCTAACACATGACTCCAATTCCTCCAGCGCGCCCCTACAATATGATTGCGGTCACAGTTGAGGGAGTGGACGTTGATGCTTTGGTGGACACTGGGGCTGCGTTTTCTGTTATTCGTGCTGATTTGTGTGCCCGTCTTCGAAAAGTCACGACGCCTTATGATGGACCGACACTGGTTAGAGCTCAGGGAACAATGATTCGCCCTTCCGCTCTCTGTACTGCCCGTGTACTAATCGACGAAATTCTTCATCATATGGAATTTGCTGTGCTATCCCCGTGCTCCCACGAACTCATTTTAGGCTGGGACTTTCTTTCCTCTGCTCCTGCGGTTATTTGCTGTGCACAACGAGTCGTCCATCTTACTGACACGGACCACTTGCTCAACAACGAAACCTACAGGCCACTTCGACTCATCGCTGCAGTAGACATCGAGTTACCACCAAACGAACATCAATTAGTGACAGTTTTGTCCAACGACGTTGACCTTGGTGACAATTAGGTCAATCTGTCACCATGTTGCCTTAATGAAGGCATAGATCTGGCATCAGGTGTGGCTCGCTTCAACAATGGATCAACTGTCCTCGCTGCTACCAACACTACACAAGATAAAATTTTACTACCACGGGGCACTACTGTCGCCTGCGTTGCCGATCTGCAGCCTGTGTGCGTTGTGCCTCTTACCCCTGTCTCTTCTAAAGGCCATCCTGCAGATCATGCTGCTTCATCGGCCTTTACAGCAGCCATCAGCAAAGACTTGAATGACTCACAAAAGTAGCAGCTGCTTGATTTGTTGGAAAAGCATGCAAACTCCTTTGACGTTTATTCATCCACCCTGGGCCAGACAACTGCTACAGCACATCGTATTCAGACCGACGGAACATTCATTGTGCACCGCCGTCCGTACCGCGTCTGTCTAGCTGAACAAAAAATCATTGAAGAAAACGTAGACGATATGCTCCAACGGGAGATAATCCGACCCTCAACCAGTCCTTGGTCGTCGCCCATCGTTCTGGTACGTAAAAAAGACGGTTCCGTACGATTTTGTGTCGATTACCGAGCACTCAATAAGATCACTAGGAAGGACGTATACCCCATGCCACGCATCGACGACGCCCTAGATTCCTTACAGGGTGCTGAATACTTTTCAAACCTCGACTTGCGTTCCGGCTATTGGCAAATCCCCATGCACGAAGATGATAAAGAAAAAACTGCGTTTGCAACCCCGGACAGCTATACGAATTCAATGTTATGCCGTTCGGTCTATGCAATGCTCCCGCAGCTTTTGAGCGCATGATTGACACCGTGCTGCGTGGCCTGAAATAAAAGACTTGCCTATGTTACCTCGATGACATTGTTGTCTTTACATCGACGTTTCCTCAACATCTGCAACGCTTGGACGAGGTCCTGACTTGTCTTGCGTGCGCTGGTCTTCAAATTAACACCAAAAAGTGTCATTTCGCCAGCAGATCTATCAAGGTACTCGGTCATGTTTTGAGCAAGGACGGAATTCGCCCAGACCATGATAAAACTGCTGCAGTGCTTCGCTTCCCTCGCCCTGACCAACCAAAAGATTTGCGAAGTTTCCTTGGTCTCGCCTCTTACTTTCGGCGATTCATACAAAACTTTGCCTCCATAGCCGCACCACTTCATAAGCTATTTGCTTCCGGTATGCCCTTTCAGTGGTCTCAGGAATGTGAATCGGCTTTCGACAGGTTGAAGAGTGCCCTCACGACCAACCCTGTACTTGCTCATTTTCACGATGATGCACCGACCTTCCTGCACAAAGACGCTAGCGGTCGCGGTTTAGGAGCCGTGCTCCTGCAACGCGACAACTCTTCGCGAGAGCGAGTCGTTGCATACGCCAGCCGCGTCCTCTCCGCAGCCGAGAGGAACTACACGATCACTGAGCAGGAGTGCCTCGCCATCGTTTGGTCAGTACAGAAATTTCGTCCATATCTGCATGGCCGCCATTTCACCATTGTGACCGACCACCATGCTTTATGTTGGCTTTCGACTCTCAAGAACTTGTCGGGACGCCTTGGACGCTGGATTCTACGCCTCCAAGAATATGATCTTGAGATCGTGTACAAGTGTGGCAGGAAGCATAGTGACGCCGATGCTCTTTCTCGCTGCCCACTACCAGCGACTTAACTCGGAGTTTCCGCCATCAATTTGCACAACACACCCTCGGAGTGCACGTCTTCGGCGGTTTCCTCTCTCGCCTCTATGGACCAGCTACCTTCGGACGACCCGCACGATTTTTCTTCTCGACAGTTGGCTGACCCATACTGTCGACGTATTATAGACTACCTAACTGGCAGTTCCCGTCCACCTAATGCCAGGCTCCGTCGCCAACTCTCGCAATTTAAGCTGGACAACTCGGTGCTGTACCGCAAAATTTACCATCCTGACGGTCAGCGCTGGGTTCCTGTTCTACCCCGATCGCTTCGGTCCGAAGTCCTCAGGGCACTTCATGACCATCCGACTGCTGGTCACCTTGGTTACCATAAAACGTATGATCGCCTTCGAAGTCAGTTTTATTGGCCAGGCATTACCACTAGTGTAGCTTGGTACGTCGGGTCCTGCACTACCTGCCAATGTAGAAAACTACCAACATCTGCTCCCGCCGGTAAACTACAGCCTCTTCCGTGCCCAGCCATACCATTTGAAGTTGTAGGCGTCGACCTTTATGGCCCCCTCCCAGTCAGTGCTGCTGGAAACTGGTGGATAGTAACAGCCATTGACCATTTGACGCGCTACGCTGAGACGGCATCCGTTACTACAGGTTCAGCTTCTGAGATTGCCGATTTCATCCTCCGAGCCATTATACTGCGTCATGGTGCTCCACGTGTGTTGCTCAGTGACCGTGGAAGGGCCTTCCTTTCACAACTAGTGAACGAACTGCTTCAGGCCTCCGGCACAACTCACAAGACTGCCTCTAGTTATCATCCCCAGACTAACGGCCTCACTGAGCGATTCCACCGCACTCTTTCTGACCTGATCACCGCCTATATTCAACCAGACCACAAAAACTGGGACGTTGTTCTACCATTCGTCACTTTCGCCTACAATACGGCCATTCAGTGAACAACCGGCTACTCGCCATTTTACCTAGTTTATGGACGCTCCCCTACTTCTTTCCTGGATGTCTCCTTCTTTACCTGCCAAGCGAATTCATCTCCATCCTCTTCAGAGGAATACGTTTCACGACTCGCGCAGTGCCGCCAACGAGCTCGTATAAACACTGAAGCCCGCCAGCAAGACAGAAAGCTAGTTTATGATGAATCGAATCGTGATGTATCCTTCCAACCTGGAGACGAAGTACTCCTTTTGACGCCTGTTCGCACACCTGGTTTGTGCGACAAATTTCAGCCTCGATTTATTGGGCCGTACATAGCTCTTGAAGAGACTTCACCAGTTAATTACCGCGTGACGCCACTTGTAGCCCCAGCAGATCGCCGTTATCGAACTACAGAGGTCGTCCATGTCTTCCGTATGAAGCCCTTCATGCGACGTTCTTTGTCCCCTTGACTTGCCGTGGCCAGGCTGGCCGCTTTCACGTGGGGGGAATAAATGTGGGCATTTAGTAGACGAATCCTCTTCACGGGTACATTATCATCATTATCATGTGTGGCTCAAGCATCCTCATCGTTGTCGCGTAGCATCATCATCTTGGCTCATTCATCGTAGCTGTCGGCTGCCGGTTCCTCGGGCCTAATAAAAGGTAATCCAAACCAAGACTTCATATTATTGATAATAGTTGGGGTTTAACGTCCCGAAACCGGCATATGGTTACGAGAGACGTCACAGTGGAGGGCTACAGATATTTCGACGATCAGGACTTCGTTCACGCGCATCTAAATCTAAGCACACGGACGTCAAGCATTTTCACCCCCATCAAAAATGCTTGCCGAAATTCGATTCGTTGACGTACTAGTCAGCAGAAGATTGCCTTAGCCACTGGACTACCGTGGCAGGTTAGCGAATTCTCTGAAAAAACTGGGGGGAGGGGGGGGGGTTGCGGAGTTCCACTTTTGATGACCAAACCTGCGCGACCGAGCATGCCCGTGAGGTGGCGTCTAGGCAAGCCCTTGACGTCCCCTCATGGGAGGCCTAGGCCCGGCCACCTAAACCTGCTCGTTTCTTATAATAAAGTTTATTCCTCTTCCTCCTCTTTGCGTGCTGTGCGTAACCTTGGCAGAACGATCTCACACAGTTGTGAAGCTTCTCAATTTTTGCTGTGCGACTAGTTTCGGGCGTTGCTAAGAGTCGTTACGTGTAGAATAAGATGGAATTGCAATAAACACAGATAGCTGTAAATAACCGGATTCACAATTAGTTGATACCCCTAATGCAACCAGGCCATGTCATACCAATTTTGTTCATTTAACGTTAACAAAATGACCACTAGCGACCACGATCACGTCGCATAAATAATAATGTAAACGACATGTACGACATCATTTTCATAATGGGCCTGTGAGGCCATGCCAATTTCGGCATATCCAGAACGAAGAATAGGGCCACTGCAAGAGCACATTCGTGGGCGGCGACCAGCCTTTTTTCATAGCTTGTATTCATCGATGAACAAAGGGGTGTGTAGTTAAAGAATAGGAACGAGAAGTAGCACTTTTATAATATAGAGAGATAACAAACACTTGTAAGACATGTACCCAAAGGCTAGTTCTAGGTCCGGTAACAATGAATACGAAATTTCAGCACAGCCGTGTGAGCCATCGAAAGGTACAGTTTGGAATCGCTTTTCTGTTTATTCCAATGAAAGAGGTGTTTCGTCACTTATCCGCAATACTGATGCAGAAATTCTCTCGGTGCACGTGCGCAAGTGGTGCACGTGCGCTTTCTTTGTCTTCGTCGGAAGCTGGCGCGGTGAACGCTCTACGCTACCGCTCGGCCGCACAACACCTCAGAAGCCGAGGCAGCGCCGCGGTGGGCTCGCAACACAGCAGCAGCTCGGGCTC
This sequence comes from Rhipicephalus microplus, assembly GCF_043290135.1. NCBI lineage: Eukaryota > Metazoa > Arthropoda > Arachnida > Ixodida > Ixodidae > Rhipicephalus > Rhipicephalus microplus. The sequence goes on from NC_134706.1 coordinate 115,681,252, forward strand.
ATAACCGATACCCTGCGGTGAAAGCCTAGGAAGCCGAACCGGAGAAGCCTCGCTGTCAAGCAAAGCTGGAGCGGCCGGCCAGCGAAGCAGAAGTGAAAAGGGCGCGTGGTCAAGTGGACCCTGCGGTAAGAGGTCGCGAAGCAGAAACAAAACAGAAGCGGTGGCAAGAGAACTCCGATGTGCGGGTGCAGCATGCGGCGCCCAAGCGCCATAGTAGCTACTACCTGACGTGGGCGGTGCCGACGCGCGCTTCAGGCGTGATTTCCTCGACTACGTGTTCGGCCGCAGCTGCAAAATACGCGATCGCTTGTGGTTCGGCAACAACATGACATGTCACGTTACGCTCTTCGTTGTGTATCGTACGACTGCAAACTTTCCACTGCCTTCAGCGGCGCCTGTAGCAACGTTGCCTTCTCGAACATTTCATTGCGTCCCATCATGGCTGATCCCTTGGCAAGACACTCATAAAGTAAAAACCCTAAAGGAAAACGAGTCCCAGAGCTCACTGAGAGAATCCCTTCTTGTACTTTGTAAAATAGCTTCTCTTGTGAATATAATGCATCATAAAGCATTCATATTTAAAGGGTAGTGAATACTCGAGCTCATCAAGGAACGCCCTTCTTATACTTTGCAAAATAACATGTGTTCTGTATGTATAGGGTATATAGACATACACAATGTATATAATCAACATCGTGTATGTTTTTAAAACAAACCTGTAACGTCTACTTATCAAGATGGAAGTTTTGTACAGAGAATTCGCGGGTTACCCGATCATGTCCGAGCAAGCTCTTTAACATCATTCACTTTGTAGATACGGCAGTGATTGTTTTTACCGCAAGCAATATCCTTGACAGAGTAAAGACATCTTACACGAATATTTCATTTGCTCTGAACGCGAGAGTGTGTCATAATCTTGGAAAAAAAGTTTCTGCGAAAGGATTTTTTTTCGGGGGAGGGAGAAAAATTAGAGTGCGCAAAATCTTCAATGATTTCTCCTTACAGATTTCTGCCCAAGGCCTACACTGTAGTGGCCTATTGAATAGGCCATAGCAACGCCGCTCTGTTTTACTTTTTCGCGCGTATATTTTGCTCTTTGCTTTTTTTGTCAACTTTCTTCCCCATTCCCCTTTCTCTTAGTGCAGGACAGCAAAGCGGATGCCCAAAATTCAAGTTAACCTTCCTGCTTTTCTCTCACTTTATTCTCTCTCTTTCTCTTCGTGCCAAGAAGAAATGTTTTTTCCTAAAAATATATTGCAGTCCCCTGGAAGAGGCACTCTTGGCGACGACACGTGCCACCACGTCAATTTGTCGCAATGTCAGCATGCTTGTTTCCGCACCTCTTGCGAAATTTCTCGCGAGCTTTTTAAATACCGCTGCCGCTGCATGTCAATGACCCGGTGTTAGGAGCCCCTATGTTACTCTACCTCGCATGCATTTACGACAATACAAATATGACTGACTTCTTGTATCAAATGAAGACTGTCACAGTGTCAATTCGTGCACGACCTCTCATTCATTGTACCCGGAGAACAAATTAAACGCGGTACTTCCTCCAGGTGACAAGCACATTGACCCTATCAAGTTTTACTTTGTGTCACGTGACGTCAAGTATGTTTGTTTGGTCGATAATATTCCCTTAATGTCGACTATTTGGGGCTACACTTGTTTACAGGCCACTATGACTGAGCCAGGCTTGTATACGTTATTTCTATCACTTCCTAAAAAGATAATATATTACCATAGCCAATTACAGCCGCTCAAAAGCAAGTGAGAAAGAAGTATTTAAATAAAAGCTGCAGACGTCTATCTGGCTATTCGCCTTACATGCTACTTCGGGTACTGGATGATGATTATCCTATGTACAGTGATAAGCACATAATGCATACAACCACATACGTAGAGTGCACTTTTTAGTACAACGCTTTTGCGCTTGCCAGAGCGTAAAAAGCGCTCTTGTGGCGCGTAAAAAACTAGAGGTGTTTTACCATGGGCCTAGGATCTGTGTCAGCTCCAAGTCGGAGTCCCGTTTGAAATTTAAGGCCACCTTTAGAGACTGTCTTGACTGCGTGTGGCGTCCGTTCACAGAGTACGTAATTGATATCTTCAAGGATGATACATTGGACGCACATTGATGAACCCGACAGTACAATTTTCGTCCTAAAGTACCCCTGCACCACATTCCTCAATTTGTGTTGCTGTAAAACACTAACCTAGGTCGATATACATTGAACTGCCCTGGCTTGCAGAATAAGACTGGAAGACTGGAGGCTTGCTTGAAGGTTGGGACGCGTACTTTGGCTTCTGTGAGATGTCCTTGATATGGATTCTTTTACGTTTCTTAGTTAAAAGGTGAATCGCTACAAAGACTACACTCTCAATGCGTGCGCTGGGGGACAAACGCCTTGCGCACCAGTTCTGAATTGCGCAGTGCTTCAAGGCTGGTCCGTGTCTTATATGATGCGTCGTGCTTCGATGTTATCGGTGCTTCGAAAAGTCATTTCAGTCAAGGCGAAGGAAAAGGAGAAAAAAATAGTTTATGCAAGGGGTCCCAACCAAGCAGTCCCCGATTTTTCTGAGTAATAGCTACCTCACAGGACTGGTTATGACATAATTATGAATAAAATGTTGTTAATCGAGGTAATTGTTTACGAGTAAATGAAAATAAATTGCCCAGAATGTTACAGTTTCAAAACAGAAATCGATTGTGTCACAAAAACACGAGAAAACAGAACTGATTACACATACTCGAATTATTGTAACGTGTGACAATTCTAGTCTCAGCGAATACAATCCCAGAAATTTGCCGCTGTTTGGGGTCAAACTACAGTACGCTTTAGCGCGTCCCAGTGCATGCCAGAAATTTGAATTCGAGCTGGCCGTGCAAGCCAGTGAAATATTTTGCTGGCTATAGCGGCTCGGGGTTGATAAACCTTTGACGCTGACTGGAAATTTATTAGTAAATGTTTTTGAAACCCTTCCTCAGTTCCACCTAAGGTGGTATGCCAGGCACACAATCACTCAAGCATCCTAATTGCTCACTTAATAACTGTCTCTCTCTCTCTTCATTGCACGACTGTTAACCTGCTAAGGCTTGAATTACCAAGGTGACTTCACCATGCACTTTTTTTACTGAGGCTTGTAGATGATGTTAGAGACACACAGTTGCTAAACGCATGATCTTTAACGACAAGGAAATGCACTTCAAAGCATGAGCAACGAACATACAACAATACTCAATAACATGGTCTCAAACCTCACGTGTCAGGTCTCCTACAGGTGCAGCGTCGAATTGAGACGTCTCTTCTGGCACCATGAAGCCAATCACCCCTCCATCAAGTTTCCCGGCAAATGTCACATTTTTAATTGAGAGACACCACATGTGCCAGCGTTCTTGAGCCAACCCTCGTGTAAAGACTTCTAAATCTGTCATAAAATATAACAGTGATGTGATGTGGCATGCCAAATTTTCGTGTTTTCAAGGAAAAGTATAACGAAGAGGGTGAAATTGGGGCTGTTGTTTATTCTGCTGGAGTGGCGTACTTATGACTTGGCCATGTGAAATGCAGCTTGGTTCATCGAAGTAACGTAAGTAGTGCAGTGTTAAATGTGGCTATACTATACTCGGCTTAACAACAAAATTAACAAATGGTCCTAGCTTACGCACCTAAGGCACCATCGAAGGTTACTGCTAACAAACGCCATCTTCGCCCAACAATTATTAGAGCAAAATGGTAATCTACTCCTAGTAGCAGGGCTGGGCAGTGTCGAAGATACGTGTATTTGAGATACTCTTTCTGTATTTTGTATTTGTATCGCGATACGTTTCGTAAGGCGAGTATCTGTATTGCCGTCACATTCGATGGTGTATCGTGAATCGTAAGATACAAGATACTGCGCTCGCAATCTTATACCGTGCTGAACATTATTCACTGACTCAATTCCGCTGCTCAGGTTGGTACAGCTGCCGCTAAGCCACCTGAATAAATCTAAGGGCAGTGACATCACTTTATATTTTCGTCCCACTCCATCAGTCAGGCCAGGCGATATAGCAAGCGCGTGTCTTTCGGTGAAACTGAGCTCACAAAGTTTCGACAGAAACTACATTTGCATGCTTGCTCTTTTGTTTTCGAGATTTCTTTTGTCTTCAGTGGTTTCAGAGCCATTACAATTAACCTTAGCCCCTTGCGAGCACCGAGACTGCAATGTGTGCGGCGATGACCGCACAAATTTTATGCCGCTCTCCAGCGTGCAGCTACACCACCGGTACTGATGTATCTAAAAAAACAAGCACTTATCTTTCACACGATATCTCGGCGTACCTTGCCGCTTTTTTCTTGCCGTTTCTATTCAAACAAATCGGGATATGGGAATGATACTGTTTGATGATTGATCGATATGAGGAATTTGACGTCCCAAAACCACTACGTGATTATTAGAGACACCATATGGAAGGGCCCCGGAGATTTCGACCACCTAGGGTTCCTTAACGTGCACCTAAATCTGCACACACGGTTCTACCACATTTTCGCAATACGACTGCTAGCACAAGTGCACCCTCAGTTTTCCTTTCCTTGCATCCCGTACATCGCCTAGTACTCTCAACTGTTCTTTTTTTTTTGTAGGAAGAAGAGGCAGTCTCTTGAATGATATTAGTCTTTTGCAAAGTACAGCCAAAATGATTTCTCGCTTTTATCATTATTATTTAATTGTGTGCTTTATTTTCGCTAGTACGTACAAATTTATATTAACCTGAGTTTATTTTTCTATTATAGCGATTTGGAAAACGAAAATGTGATTGTGTAGGGCTGCGTTTAGTATACAACACCAAATATTTTGCTTACTGCTGGGTAAAATAAAGAATTTGAGTTTACAATATGGAAATATAAACTAATCAGGAGCTATCTGAAAGACGTTACAAAGGGGCTTCTTGAAACATTGTGATGTCAAATGGTCCATTTTCTTATGAGCATCCCAACGAGCCCATTCAGGCAATTTTCCACAAGCACTGATTTTTTTATTTCTCTTCTCTTTACAGGTAAGTCAGATACTTAGATATGTGGGGTTTAACGTCCCAAAAAGTCAGATACTTGATGCTTAATTATAATAGCTATTACAAGTGCCACCTGTATCATTCATCTCAACTTACTCACCACATAAGCCTCAAACAACGGCTTTTCTACTTTAGCTATAATTGTTTTGTGCAAACATGCTGCCACGCCCCTTTTTTATTATGGCGTGATTGAGTTTAAGTCACAGAAAAACCTATGACCGCTAGGCATAAGCCGCCCGAAATGTTTGGCAAACTTCTAGATTGTCTCAGATTGCGCTGCTAAGATTACGCCTAAATCCTGTGACGGTGGCCGCATGTCCGTGGAGGTGGAATGCTAAGGGTGCGTGTACATCAATCTGATTCTACGTTGAAGAACACCACATGGCCAAAATTTCCGGCGTCCTGCATTTCCGCTGTCCTCATATTCATATCGTAGCTTTAGAACGTAAAAACTGAAAAAAATATTATTATGATGATGCACAGTACGCGCACAATTATTTAGCGAGCTTAAGCTCACCAGCCATAACGCTGAAAGGTGCGGTCACTGCTGCATAAATACGAGGTGCTTTCGGCCGATCACCAAATTACCGAAGGCCAACGACACTTATTGCCGCTATCAGAGTACAGTACACCTCGCTTGTACTTTCGGTGTGTTCCAATACTAAATGGACGGCGGCCATCACAAATCCCATTTCAATTCTCGCGTAGCCGGCAAAATAGACAGCTCCGAGAAGACCGAATCGTAGACAACTACAGTGCAGGCTGTTTTGCTGTCTAAACAAGAAGACGGCTCAGTGAATCGCTAAGACAGATCAAATCTCCCTGAATTGGCCTTCTACGCACAAGCAGACGCTTCCTCAGACGCTCGATGTGAGACACAGTTATTTGTTTTTTATTTCAACACAAAATTAGCCAGAAAATACCACTGTTAAGTTTGTTTGTTTTAGCTTTTTCTTCTCGAAGCGAGGTGGCGCATCATCGCGTAAAAGCCGTCCAGAAGTGTTCCAATGCTCGGACATCATGGCTTGGTCCTGTCTTCTAAGCAGTCTGCGTAGACTGTCTACGTGCTTTCTAAGAATTGGAACACAGCCCTTGATTTACTAAGTGCTCTGAGCCCAATTTCGCTAATAAGGGAGTTTCATTACTACCAGACTGACTTCTGCTTCCTTCAAAGTCACGAACACATGACAATACAATATGTATGGAACATTTTTGAGGTGCACATGTCTTCTCACTCAACAACATAGTGTGTGAGTATATAGATCACGAATGGCTTACGCCAGCTAGTACGAAAAATAAGAGAAGTAATAGCAGCTTTTTGCACTCTGTGTAGGCATGTTTATATACACTATGTTGCACAAGAATGTCGTGACCACGTTGTTGCTGCTGTACACCAGTGATTCGGTATTGCAAAACGGTGTTTTATGGCCAAACTGAAACTTCACATTGGTATGTACGTCATCATGCGAAGGGTTCTTATTGATGGATAGATATATAAAGTTTAACGTCCCAAAACCACTATATGATTATGAGAGACGCCATAGTGGAGGGTTCCGGATATTTCGACCGCCTGGGGTTCTTTACCCTGCAGCTAAATCTGAGTACATGGGCCTACAACCTTTCGGCCTCCATTTGAAATGCAGCTGCCGCAGCCGGGATTAGATCCCGCGACTGGCGGGTCAGCAGCCGAGTACCTTAGCCACTAGACCATGGTGGTGGGGCAAGGGTTCTTATTGAAGCCAGTGTGATTACATAGAAATCCGCTAGCTGGTCGGCAAGATCAGTAGCAACATCAATCAATTACAAAAATTACTAGCAAGAACTGCTATCAGTGAACTGTCTGCAAAGATATTCTGTTAAGCAGTTACATAAAAGCCGAATACTATTTTCTGAAGTAAAATAATTTAATTTGAGACAGAAATTTTCTAGTGGTCAACAAACATTTATTTAAAATGAAAGCCGGCACATTTCGGAAATTCTCAAGCCGTTTTCTTTTGTGCACAAGCGTTCGAAACAAGATGCTGGCGATTTATAACAATAAATTTGCAAATGTATCGAAGTATCTTAAGATGCAATTGGCAAATATCGTATGGGCTACAGTTTTCGTGGGAGTATCTTGTGTCTGTTTCTCCGGTACCTTCTGTCTGATTATCTTGTATGGCATCGCGATACAGTTTCAAAGTATCTTGGCCCTGTCCTGGCTAGCGGGGCCACCTTCGAACACCACGGACGTAAGAGGCGGGTGCCACTACAGCCCTGTTCAACTGCCCCACCAAATTTGAGCTCCGCATGCGCACTATGCTTTACACTCCGAGCAAAAAAAAAAGCTTGCCCGGGCTTAAGGCCACACATCTTTGCCTATATCCTGATGAGATGATGCACACACCCGCCATTGCCCAGCGCACGTAGCCCAGCTTAGTGCTCAAGATTACCTTTCCACTTCCGCATTTGTTTTCTCATAACTTCTTCCTGTCTCACTAAACTTTGATATTGTTGGCTTCAAAATTTCCACGATGTCAACGTTTTTCTGATTTAGAGGGGTGGCAATACTACTTCGACGTTTCCTTTCAACGGACGGGTTAAGCGTTCCTGTTTTGTGAACAGATCGGCTACTTATATGGGAGTGTTACGTTCAGTGTACACCTCGCGGGAGGTTTAGGTGCATCAAAAGTAAACGCGAAAGAGTATTAAACAATATACTGGCGCTTCATTTAAGGCTATATCGTATTTCGTTGGCATTTTGGGTAGTAAGTGAAACTCTGGTAAACAAATATAGTAGTAAAGACACAGTATACTCTACCTATGTGTAGTATTGTGGAGTATACTATACTATACAAATATATTAAAGACACAATATACCATACTGATAGGCGACTTTAATTCCAAAGTAGGCAAGAAACAGGTCGGAGACCATGCATTAGGGAAATATGGCATTGGCTCTAGAAATGCTAGACGGGAGTATCAGTAGAGTTCGCACAACGTAATAATTTATGTATCTTGAATACCTTCTACAGAAAATGGACTTACCGTAAGTGTTGTGGCAGAGTTCTAATGGCGAAACTGAAAATGAGGCTTCATTCTGAGTGCCCACAAAGCCATTGTAAAGGTATCAGAAGTACTTGGCAAGATCCGATGAAGTGAATACAGAATGGTAAGAGGTCGAATTCACCTAGAATATATAAGCAAAGGCATAAACTTATATACAAGAAACCAATAATTGAGCTAGCAAAGAGAGGGGAAGTACAAAAATTGAAAGTCTTGCTTCAAAATAGATTCGTACCTTCAAACAAAGTAGGTGCCGTAGTGCAGGGCTCCCGAAGTTTCGACGAGCTGAGGTTCTTCAACATGCACCCAAGTCCGAGCACACAGGCCTACAGCATTTTCGCCTCCACCGAAAACGCCGTGGCCACCGCTGCCGGGATTTATCCCCTGACCTGCGGGTCAGCAGCCGCATGCGTTAGCCACTAGCCCAGCGCGGCGAGGCAATATTGACATATTGAATGCGTCAATTCGTAAAAATTATGATATGTAGCGTAGTGCTTACCTCACTTTTGTATTTGTTTTAGCTGCTGAGGCCGCCCAAAATGCCCGATTATCCGTTTCTGCAGGACCTCAATGATATTCTCTCTCTCACTCTTTCTTTCACGTTAGCGTATGCATTTGGCGTAATAAGAAAGGGACCTAATTAGCGCGCATCTACAAGGTCAATAACGTAACTTGCTGGTTGTTTAAACATTACAATGCTGAGCCACAATTCTGTATCCCTGGAGTCGGTTGGTTGCGAAACTTTATTGTGGTCCTGCAGGGCGCGTGTCACACACACACACACACACACACACACACACACACACACACACACATATATATATATATATATATATATATATATATATATATATATACATATATATATATATATATATATATATATATATATATATATATATATATATATATATATATAGTCCAGTAGATCCTCCGTGAGCGGTCACAACGTGGTTTATTTCGACGTTTCGGCCTAGAGTCTGGCCTTCATCAGGATTAAAGGTACAGTTTGTTGGTGCTCAGCTTTATACAATCTCAAATTAGAGGGAAAGGAAAGAGGTGAAAGACAGAAAAAACAAAAAAAAGAAAAAATTAAGAAAAAAAGGAAAAAAACAAAAAAAGAATATAAGGTGGAATCCCCTCGGGCGCCCCCTTCCACTCTTCCTTCCACTTCACCCTTCATCTCTCTCCCCTTTCTCCCCTTCACCTTTCTGATGTCAGTGGTCTGTGTATGCTTCCTTTCACTAACGCACTCTTCCCGACCAGACGGCGCCTCATGGCACTGGCGGTTCGGTGGGGTGCAAAAAAGAGCTTTTTTAGGAAGTTCTAAGCCTTTAACTACTCGGAGCCCTGTCCACATTTCGTCGTAGAAAGAGGGGTACCGCGTATTGGGGCAGAGGCTGGTAAGCGGGCATTTTAGGAGGTTTTAAGCCTTTAACTACTCGGGGTTCCGTCAACATTTCGTCGTAGAAAGAGGGGTTCCGCGTATTGCGGCAGAGGCTGGTAAGCGGGCGCAATGCGAATTCCTTGTCCGCTTCTGGATTACGCGTGCAGTGGGGGCCTCCCAGCTGTGCACAGGGTTGCTGTTGGGCAAGGCACAATTGATTGGGTAGTAAAATAAAACAGAAAACAGACGACAGCTGCACTTAGGAAGAGTAGTTACACTTGGAATTGTTTTAGTTGTCCAGTGCTCTTCGCAGCTGCAGTGCCGTGAACTCAGTTACTATTTTCATTATTGCCGTTATTGTTTTCTAATGCGTTAATTGCTGCAAGTGTTCCAGGATTCTCATTTATTCCTCTATCGAGGGTGTTAAATCGGTGGATAAGGTATGACTCTCGTTGTTCACGTTCTCGATTTGATTTAAATCCCGTCTCTAAGAGTGTTGCTGATAGTTTGACGAATGCATGGTCGGGAAGATTGAGATGGTTTGATAGAGGTAGACTTGGGGCTGATTTCGCATGGGCTCTGTGATTATTGAAGCGAATCCTAAATTGTGTTTCTGTTTGTCCGATGTACTGCATGCCACACACGTTGCATTCGAGTAGGTATACCACATTAGAGGAATCGCATGTTAGGTTTCCTCGTATGTTAATTGAAAACTTGGATTGTGTGCTGGTTGCTTTGTGTGTTTCTCGTATCAGCTTACATACAAGACATCGTGGCTTTAAACAAGGTCGGCATGAATTATTGGGGGGTGATGTGTTAATTTGAGAGTGGACAAGTGTGTCTTTGAGGTTACGTGGTCGTCGGTAAACGACGCCTGGAGCGGATGGAAATCCGCGTTTCAGACGTTCACTTTGTTCCAGAATGTTGTAATGTCGTTTAAGGATTTTGTTTACATTGGGGAAGTTTGTGCTGTAAGTCAAGCAGAGGTTTGTTCGTTGTGGGTCTTCTTGCGGTGGTCGCTTCATAAGTAAGTCTTCACGCTTTAGTTTTCTCGCTTTTTGAACAGCGTCATTAATTACATGTGGGGGTATTTTTGTTTTTCGAGCATAAGTTTTAGTCTCTGTGAGCTCGTGTCAAAGTCAGCGTCTCTAGAGCAGATTCGCTTAAACCGTTAAGCCTGGCTGTATGGAATACTGTTTTTACAGTGGCGTGGGTGATCGCTTTGGTAATGGAGGTATTGTTGTCGATGCGTTGGTTTGCGATATAGGGTTGTAGAGAGGTTCTCTTCTTCTATCGTTATGATAACGTCAAGAAAATTTACGGTTACTTGCGAGTAAGTGTGTGTGAAGTGTATGTTCGGATGTACAGCATTGTAAGTGTCGATAAAGCTGAGAAGTTCGTCCTCGCTGTGGGTTCAAATAAGGAAGATGTTGTCTATCTATCTTCTTTATAACATTGGTTTCAAGGAACTTTGTGCAAGAAATTCAGATTCGAGCTTTCCCATAAATATGTTGGCATAATTAAGTGCCATTTTGGTGCCCATAGCGTTCCCGCTTATTTGTCGAAAATACTCTTGGTTAAACTCGAATGAATTTAATTCGAGGACCATCCTCGTCAAAGTTGCGATGGCAGAGAAATCTGGGGTGTTAGATTGTCTATAACTTGAGTACATGTTTTGTAATGCAGCTATGCCGTCATCGTGAAGAATATTTGTATACAAAAAAGAGACATCAAGAGTAACCAAGTACGAGTTTTCGGGCACACACAGACCTGCAATGTCTCGAAGAAAATGTGTCGTGTCTTTTATGTACGACGCGAGGGTGCATGGAATGTGGCTTATTAGTTTGTCCACGTACCCTAACATGGGTTCAGTTATTGTACCGATGCCTGATATGATTGGTTGACCTGGGTTACCGGGTTTATGAACTTTTGAGAAGATGTAGAAGCGACCTGAAAGAGAGTATTTCAAGTGTAATTAAAAATTCTAAGAGTAAAATAAATAAAATTCCAAGTGTAACTACTCTTCCTAAGTGCAGCTGTCATCTGTTTTCTGTTTTATTTCACTACACAATCAATTGTGCCATGCATGACATGCCCAACAGCAATCCTGGGCACAGCTGGGAGGCCCCCACTGGACGCGTAATCCAGAAGCGGGCAAGGAACTCGCATTGCGCCAGCATACCAGCCTCTGCCGCAATACGCGCAACCCCTCTTTCTACGACGAATTGTTGACAAGGCTCCGAGTAGTTAAAGGCTTAGAACTTCCTAAAAAAGCTCTTTTTTGCACCACACCGAACCGCCAGTGCCATGAGGCGCCGTCTGGTCGGGAAGAATGCGTTAGTGAAAGGAAGCATACACAGACCACTGACATCAGAAAGGTGAAGGGGAGAAAGGGGAGAGAGATGAAGGGGGAAGTGGAAGGAAGAGTGGAAGGAGGGCGCCCGAGGGGAGTCCACCTCATATTCTTTTTTTGTTTTTTTCCTTTTTTTCTTAATTTTTTCTTTTTTTTTCTGTCTTTCTCCTCTTTCCTTTCCCTCGGATTTGAGATTGTATAAAGCTGAGGACCAACAAACTGTATCTTTATATATATGAAGGTAGTTATATATAAAAGTACAGTACAGTATATATATAAAGGTACAGTTATATAAAGGTACAACAAACTGTATATATATATATACATATATATATATATATATATATACATATATATATATATACATATATATATATATATATATATATATATATATATATATATATATATATATATATATATATATATATATATATATATATATATATATATATATATATATATATATATATATATATATATATGTGTGTGTGTGTGTGTGTGTGTGTGTGTGTGTGTGTGTGTGTAGCGAAGCCATTGAACGGTTGGATGGATGGATGGATGCTATGAGCGTCCCCTTTATAACGGGGTGGTGACAAGTATGCCACCAGGCTCGACAAAAAAAAAACCTTTTTTCTTTTTTTATGTTGGCCTAATGCCTCTACTTCCATAAATTCTATCTTAATGGAAAAAAAGGTAAATTTTCAGCTTAAGTTCTCTGCCATTTACGGCACACTGTCCATATTTTATTTTTCCAATATTTATTTTTGTCTTTTCTCTCTAATTTTCTGCCACCAATACTCTAACCGTCTCTTACTTATTTCAATCGCGGGTGTGTTCAGCTTTCCATTGTTGTCCCTAAAACCCAAGGCTTCCTGTAGGCTCGTGCCCAAACGTACACCTGGGTAGATATCTCCACATTCAATCAGAACATGCTCCGCCGTTTCCTTATCTTTCCCGCAGCATGTGCATTGTTCTTCTTCTTTACTGAATCTTGCTTTATAACTACGCGTTCTAAGGCAACCCGATCTCGCTTCAAACAGTAAAGCGCTTCCCCTTGAATTATCGTAAAATGCCTCCCTCCTTATTTCATTTTTGCCCTTTCGGTAGTTACTCAAAGCCGGTTTTTTCTCCATAGCTGCCATCCAGTAAATCCTCTCCGCCTCCCTGACTTTTCCCTTAACGCTCTTTGTTGACATGTGGCTTACAATACCAGCCGTATACTTACTAGTGAGTCTTCTAGTTCTTTTTCTCCACTGTGTGTCCACGCTCTTCCTATACAAATAACGGAACACCTTCTCTGCCCATCTACTCTCCTTCATATTTCTTAGCCTTTCTTCGAACCTTATTTTGCTCTGCGCTTCCCTCGCCTCAAAACCTGCCCACCCCATATCGCCCTTAACAGCCTCGTTTGTCGTCTTCCCGTGAGCACCCAACGCGAGGCGTCCCACAGTCCTTTGATTTACATCCATTCCCGATTGCACCTCTGCCCTCATGCACACCACTGAGTTCCCAAAAGTAAGCCCTGGAACCATTACACCCTTCCACAGACCTCGAAGCACCTCATACCTATTGTATCCCCACAACGCTCTGTGCTTCATTATTGCCGCATTCCTCTTTCCTTTTGCTGCCGAGGCTTTTTCCTGTACCTCCATGTATCTATCACTCTCATTTACCCATACTCCAAGGTACTTGTATTCACTTACCCTCGGTATTTCTTGGCCTTGTATGGACACCGTCTGATCACAGGGATCATTGAATACCATCAATCCACACTTCGTTACACTGAATCCTAGTCCAAGAGCTTCACCTTCCCTTCCGCATATATTCGCCAGCTGCTGTATATCATCTCGACTGTCCGCAAATAAGACGATATCGTCCGCATAAAATAAACCTGGAAGCTTCTGCTCAATCATCATGCCGCCCTGTTTGTGTGACAGATTAAAACCAATGTTGCTACCTTCTAGCGCTTTTTCCATACTCACCATGTACAGCATGAATAACAGCGGGGACAAAGGACATCCCTGTCTCAGACCCCTGCTAACCTCAGCGTTCTCTTTGCTACGCATTCCTTCCCACTCTATGCAAACTGTATTTTCTCGGTATATCTCCCTCAAAAGCTGTATACAGTCGTCGCCCATGCCCATTCCTTTCAATATATCCCACAAAATTTCCTGATTAACGTTGTCGTATGCCCCAGTGATGTCTAGAAAAGCCACGTACAAGGGCCTATTCTCTATTTTAGATATTTCTATACACTGAGTGAGAACAAACAGGTTATCGTCTAACCGCCTGTCGACTCGAAATCCGTTCTGAAGTTCTCCCAAAATATCGTTATGTTCGGCCCATGTTTCTATTTTCATTTTTACTGCTTGCATCGCCATCCTGTATAGTACCGATGTAATGGTTAGTGGTCTATACGAGCGAATCTTGTCCTTTTCTCCCTTGCCTTTATAGATTAAGTTCATTCTACTTTGTCGCCAACTGTCCGGTATTTGTCCGTCCCTTAAGCTTTTTTCTACTGCTTTTAACAATGCTTCTTTAGTGTTATGTCCTAGTTCGTTAATGAGGCTAACGGGAATCCCATCTACACCCGCGGCAGTGCGCTTTGGAATTTTTCCTTCGGCCTTTTTCCAGTTGAATTTATCAAGTAGTAGCTCTTCCTCTGTTGCTTTCTCCGCCACACTTTTACTCACCGGGGAGATCCCCTGGACGCTCTTTTGAAACGAATCGGCTGTTACCTTTTGGATGTAACCTAGCGCTTCGTACCCTTCCAATTGATTTCCTCCTTCATCTAGAATATATAGTTGCGTTGTGACAGACTTCCTACCTAGCGCCTTTATGTGGCTTCAAAAAATCCTAGGCGCGGCCTCCTTTTTTTCGTGTATCTCTGTCATCCAGCGTTCACTTTCACCTTTAATTTTTGCCTCTACCAATTTCTGTACAAGGGATTTTTTCTCTAAATATATTTCCCATATTTTTTTGACTTCGTCCTGCGGCCGCTTCTCCTTTTTTGCCTTTCTATGCTCCCGTGATGCTTCGCGTCGCTTCTCGATCGCCTCCCGGATTTCCTTGTTTCACCAACTTTTTGGCTTCCTTTTTCCTTTCCAGCAAACAGTTTTCTTCTCTTTCCCTATCTCCTTCGTCATTAGATGTAACAGCTCACTATACTCCCAGTCCTTGTCTGGTATTTCGCCTACTTCTTCCTCGACTCTTGCGGCTATATTTATTATTTGTTTGTCATTTAAATACAAGCTGCCAGACTTTGATTTCATGCTCATATTTTCAGTTTCGTATCCCATTTGTAATGTTATTCGTTTATGATCACTACCCAAGCTGTTAATGCCTTCCTCGTCTATCCTCATTTCTGTCAGTTTGTGGTAAATTCCTTCAGTCATGAGACAATAATCAATACTTGATTGCTTGTTTCCGACTTCCCATGTGATCTGGCCGTCACATTTAGGCCCCGTGTTAACTATCTCCAGACTATGTTGCTCGCAAAGATCTAGTAATAACTTCCCATTGGTGTCTGAATATCCGTCAAGGTCATGTATGTGGGCATTCATGTCCCCTAGAAGGATGATTTCGGCCCCATTACCAAATTCCTTAATATCCGCACTCATGCAATCCACTATCTCCTGATTCTTTTCTCTGCAGTTATTCCCCGTCCACAAGTAGGCTACCCCTAGCCACGTTTCCTTTCCACCTACTGTGCCCAGAACCCAGAGGTGCTCTGAACACGTCTGTTTCACTCTAACCCATTTGGCTCCGCGGTGAATTAGCATTCCTACACCCCCACCTTTCCTTTCCGATATGGTCCTGTTACACCCTTCCCAAACATAATTTTTAATATGTGGTGGCTCTTCCAAGTCTCTAAGGTGTGTTTCTGTAACCGCATACACGCCTATCTGTTCTTTGTTTAACTGCTCCTCAATCTCTAACCATTTTGCCTTCTTTCTGCCACCCTGCATGTTTATGTAACTAATTGCAACACGCGCCTTTTTCCTTTTTCTTTTACCTTTTTTCTGGTTTTTCGCAATTCTACCTGTCAAAGCGTCCTCCTGGTTGTTTTCCCTGTTACGAGCTACCCCGGACTCCGAAGGGCCCGTGAGCCCCCCAAAAAAGCTACTGCGCGTCCTGCCAGTCGCCAGCCCACCTTTTGTCCAAGCCTCTTATCGATATGAATCTTGTCTCTTTGGAATCCACCCCACCTGTGCACTTCCCTGTTTAAATCCACTACCTCGAAACCCTTCTCTTGACTAATTCGCCATATCTCTTTGTTTGCGTCGACAACCGCTCTTTGCAGGTTGACGTTGCGTACTGGTACTTCCGGTACTGTGCATACTACAATTTGCACCTGGGGGGACACGGTGCGCATGTCATCCACCCCTTTCGCCAAGGTCGTCGCTAGTCCTGACGATTCTTTTTTCAGGACGTCCTTTTCCGGCGCCTTCTAGTGGGAGTGGGTCGCCCTATTCGGAAAAAGAAGAGCAGCTCGGACAGAGAGTCGGTCCCCGCATTGTTGAATCGATTCAAAATACATACTATTGAAACATTTTTAAAACTATGCACTTCGCCCCAGAGGGAATTGTTTTATGCTTTTATTAATGAGCTTAGCTTATTTTTTGAAACTCGGTGGTCGCGATTCCACTCCCCACAGGTCATGTTCGTTCAGGTGCAGCTGGAACCACTGAACGTCAAAACGAACATATTTTCTCAACAAGTAACACTAATCAGGACCTTCAGATACTTGATACTATTTACCCCTCAAACACGAAGCGAATTCCATTTCATTATTTACCTTATCAGCGACAAGATTACTTGGCCTATGTGAACATGAACAACATAATTGCGACTGATGCGTCCATATCAAATGATAAGGCTGAGGCAGGTATCTTCTCGCGTTCCTTTGACTAGTCCATTTCGGTTAGGCTTCCAGATTACACAGCAATATTCATAACAGAATTATTTGTGATTGTACTGACACTGCAGAAACTTCCTTCTGGCGAATCAGAAGCAGTCGTAATACAGATTCTGTTTCAGTATGTGCTGCTCTGTCTTCGGTAGCGAACTTAACACTTATGCATATGTTCCGACAACTCATACCGACAAACTTGCAAAAACTTCCGTTGTTATGGGTACCAGGCCATCGTGGCATATATCTCAATGAGATGGTGGATGCACTAGCCACAGTATCCCTTAGCGGTCCCTTTTTCCCGATTTTGCCTGATACAGTTTACGCCACAGCAGTAAGGTTTAGAAACCTTTGTTTGCATAATAAAATCAACTCCTCATCGGATAACTTTCGAGATATCGTACGTCTAAGATGCTGCTGGAATGCAGCCGTGTGGTGTGCAACACGGCATTTGGAAGTTACTTATACCAGATTGCGTTGTAGAATTCCCCACCTGAATTATTATATTCATAAAATTGGTGTAAAAGCGTCACCTTTATGTCAGGTTTTCGAAGAAATTGAAACAATAGATCAGTTCTTTGTATTCTGTCGCTGATAGTCTTATCAGCGGAAAGATACCTTGAGGCTCCACTTGAAAAATTCAGATTATAACTGAATGTGGTAGTAATTTTATTGTTTCTCAGCATTAAATTAGGTTATTGTGAAAGGGACATCTGCTCTGTGGTATTTGACTACATATTGGAAACAAAGCGATTGTCATGTTAGTGTGCCTTTTTTTATGTCATTCGTTTGGGACCTACCACAATCTTTGTCTCAAACCACATCTGATAGCCTGCATCCTATCTCAGCTCAGATATACTCGTCTTTCCATAATTGTCTTCATATATATATATATATATATATATATATATATATATATATATATATATATATATATATAAGGGAAAGAAGTGTATACCTAAGGGCGGGTTTTTCCGTGTTTTAACACAATAGACAGTAATGCCAAGGGATGTACAGGGGAAGTTATTAGAACCAATGGAATGTAAATAAGAAGAAAGAAAAGTGGATGAAAAAATAACCAGCCGTGAGCAGGAATCGAACCTAGGACCTTCGAATAACGCGTTCGATGCTCTAACCACTGAGCTACCCCAGCGGCCTTCCCTCCATCCAATTTTTTGGGTTTATATGTGATTTTAGAAGTAGGAGTGACAGTCAGCGCCATCTATAAGCCAAGCGACGAGTGTGAAAACACCCTTTTGTTAGCATGTTTGGCGTCACGTAGCACGTGAACTTATTATGAGCGGGCAGCTCATTAATAGTCCCTCGTAACAACCTAATGACACCAAGTCTGCCAGTACGAGACCCTCGTTTAATGAAATAAGGGAAAGAAGTGTATGCATAAGGGCTCGTTTTTCCGTGTTCTAACACAATAATAATGAGATCTAACAGGCAGTAATGCCAAGGAATGTACAGGGGAAGTTATTAGAACCAATGGAATGTAAATAAAAAGAAAGAAAAGTGGATGAAAAAATAACCAGCCGTGAGCAGGAATCGAACCTACGACCTTCAAATAACGCGTTCGATGCTCTAACCACTCAGCTACCACAGCGGCTTTCCCCCATCCACTTTTTTGGGTTTATATGTGAATTTAGAAGCAGGAGTGACAGTCAGCCCCATCTATAAGCCAAGCGACGAGTGTGTAAACACACTTTTGTGCGCATGTTTGGCGTCACGTAGCACGTGAACTTGTTATTGAACTGAAAGTAGGACTGTGTTCCTACTTTCAGCGCTTCATCCGAAATTTCGCGACTGTCGTATCGCCACTGACGAAGCTCCTCGGAAGTAACGGGCCCCTCAATTCATGGTCACCACAGTGCGTCGGCGCTTTTACAACGCTCCGTCGATTAATCACATCGCCTCCCATACTTCGACACTACAACCCTACGGCCCCTAGAGAGGTACACACGGACGCCGATGGTGTCGGCCTCGGCGCTGTTCTTGCGCAGCGCAAACCAGGACTCCCGAAATATGTCGTGGCGTATGCAAGCCGTATGCTTACAAAAGCCGACACTAAATACACCGTCACTATGAAAGAATATCTGACAATCGTCTGGACCCTTACGAAGGTCCGACCTTATTTACATGGTTGCCTGTTTGATGTCTTCACGTACCATCACGCACTATGCTGGTTGTCGCCACTGAAAGATCCCTGAGGCCATCTCTTCCGGTGGGCACTTCGCCTGCAAGACTACGACATCCGGGTGCTGTACCGCAACGGAAGGCAACATGCTGACGCTGATGCCCTGTCGCGCTTTCTTTTGCCTGACGACAATGCCCACAATACACTGTCTAAGCTTGCCGTTTTTTTTTCTATTAGCATTCATGCCATTGCTACTGAACAGCGCAAGGTTCAATGGATTGCCTCACTGACAGACTTGCTGACTGATCCATTCAGTCCATCCACTCGTGCGTTGCGTCGTCAAGTCAACCATTCCGCCGTTCGCGACGACCTCCTTCCCCGACGCAATGACAATGATGACGGCCGCCAGTGGCTACTAGTCATATCCCGCAGTCTGCGCTCTGACATATGCAAATTTTTTTCATTATGTACCGCAATGTGCGCATCCGGGGAATCAAAGACTTACCACCGCATTCGCCAAAGGTACTTTTGGTGTGGCATGTACCGCTACGTGCAGAAATTCATTGGCTTCTTCTTAGATTGCCAGCGCCGCAAAACTTCAACGCACCTGTCGCCGGTACGTCTGCAACCTCTACCTTGCCCTGCCCGGCTGTTTGAGCACGTAGGCATCAATTTGTATGGGCCACTTGCACTAACGTCGGCTGGTAACCACTGGGTTATCGTCGCTGTAGACCACCTCACGCGATACCAAACTACAGCGAGCGATGCGGCCTTCTTCCTGTTCCAGCAATTCATGCTGCTACACGGCGCACCCTAGGAAATGCTCAGTGATCTAGGCTGTGTCTTCCTGTCCGAAGTCGTCGAAGCCATTCTCAAAGAGTGTAACGTTGTTCACCGAAAAACTGCTGCTTACTACCCACCGACAAATGGTCTCGCCGAACGCTTCAACCATACGCTCGGGGAAGTGCTCTCCAAGTACGTCGCTGCCGATCACACAAATTGGGATGCCATTCTACCGGTCGTCGCCTGCGCATACAATACCGCCCCTCAGTGCACTACTGGCTTTTCACCTTTCTTTTTGTTATATGGAAGGCACCCGTCACACACCATCGACACTATACTTCCATACAAGCCAGATCCGTCTCAGTGTGCGCCTATTTCCCGTACAGCCTAGCTTGCTGAAGAGTGATGAGAGCTTGCAAATACATTTACTGTGCATGATCAAGAGCAGCAGAAAAGCATTTGCGCTGACGCAAGCACTACTGCGCCCTCGTTTCTCCCTGGAACACTCGTCTGGCTCTCGATGCCTATCACTGCAACTGGCCTATCCTCGAAACTCCAGCCCAAATACGAAATCCCCAACCGTGTCATCGAACGCACTTCCCCTGTAAACTGCATGATCGAACCCACCGAACCATTTTCAGACGTGCCCCGTCGAGGGCACGAAATTGTCAACGTGGAGCGCCTTAAGGCCTACCATGACCTGCTCATAGTAACCAGCTCATAGTTACCAGAAAAAGTCGCCCGTTGGCTCCCTTTTCGTACCCGGGGTAGTTCTAGCGAAGCCTTCGAAAAGTGGGTTGTTCCTCTCCAGGCCTTCTAGGGGTTCTAGTTGGTGCCCTCTTCTCAAGGAGAAGAGCAGCCCGTGCAGAGAGTCGGTCCCCGTATTGACTTTCACTGTGGTGCATCATCGCCCATTGTCAGCCAATAGACGTCTTATCAATATATATATATATATATGTTGTACAGAAGCCGCCGAACACTGAAGTGGGTCGAACTCTTATGTGCTTTCTAGTGGGTCTGCCCAAAGAGAACGCCGCTCGCGCGGAGACCCCGTGTTTTGGCCGTTACTGTCGCCATTGTGTAGACTCGCTGTGTGCCGGCTAATAAACGCCATAACAAATTGGTGGAGAGTGCTACGATCCCCTTCGATGCCCTTGGAACTACGCTCACGTACGCTGCAATCTACCATGTCCCACGACGCCTCTCAGCAAACGCCTCCTCCCATGCCACCCCCATGTCCCGGTGTCCCCAGGATCCGCGATCCACCCATCTTCACGGGCGCCGATGGCACTGACGTGGAGGACTGGCTCGCCATTTACGAGCGCGTGAGCGTCCCCAACAAATGGGACGAGGACGGCAAGTTGACAAACTTGGTGTTCTACCTTGCGGGCGTTGCAAGTTTGTGGTACACCAACCACGCGTCCGAGTTTGCAACCTGGTCCGGTTTCAAGACTGCTATCACCAACGTTTTTGGCCGCCCTGCCGTTCGCAAGCTGCAAGCCGAGCAGCGCTTACGCGAACGCGCTCAGCAGGCCGGTGAGTCATTCACCAGTTACATTGAAGATGTCCTGGACTTGTGCAAGAAGTCGAACGACAGCATGTCCGAATCAGACAAGATCCGGAACGTCATGAAGGGCATTGACGATGATGCCTTCACGATGTTGCTTGCCAAAAACCCAGGCACAGTAGCTGAGGTCATCACGCTGTGCCAGAGCTACGAGGAGCTCCGCCGGCAGCGTTCGATGACCCGTCGCTCCACATCACGAGATGCAGGGCTTGCAGGCTTGGAAGCGAGCTGTGATCAGGTGGCACTGCTGGCAGATCTCAAGTCCTTCATACGAGAGGAAATCGCGCGGCAGTTCTCTCTCCTGCCCTTTGCCCACCCACAGGCTGCTCAACAATCGGCTTCTACCATTCTTCCACCCATCCGCCGAGCGATTGAGCAGGAAATAGCGGAGGTCATGCCTGCGTACCACCCACAACAACTTCCGGCCCCTGCACCCCCAAGTTACGCCCAAGTGGTCGCAAGGCCGCCTCCAGTCGTTCAAGCGCCTGCACCAGTGACTTACGCCGAAGCTGCCGCACGACCTCCGTCCTTTGCAGCGGGTATGCCGGCTGCATATATTGGCGCAACCCCTCAGCCTCATTTTCAGCACACCATGCAGCCTTTCCAGACACCGTTCCGGGCGAGACCCACCCCGGCAAACCGATGGCGCACACCCGACAACCGGCCCATCTGCTTTGCTTGCGGTTACGCCGGTCACGTAGCCCGTTATTGCTCTCGACTACAGCCGGCTCCCACTTCTCCTGTTGCTGGCCACCTTAGCCGTTCGTATAACGAGGAACTGCCGTCTGTGCCACTGTCGTCTCGCCCAGGTCCGTCTGCTCGAAGGTCGCCATCTCCACGACGTCGGTCTCTGTCCCCCATGCGGCCAAGTTCTTCTGCTCATGAGCGGGAAAACTAGTCGTCGCAGTCCCAGAGGCAAGGACTGCGACGCTATCGCATTGTGAAAGCCCTCAGAGCCGCCCATCTAATGTCATTGACGTGCTTGTGGACGGTGTTTATGCATCTGCTCTTATTGACACTGGAGCTGCGGTATCAGTTATGAGCGAAAACCTTTGCCGCTTGCTTCGAAAAGTGACGACGCCGATTTCTGGACTGTCCCTTCCTACCGCTAGCTCACATCGTATTAATCCTACAGCAGGCTGCACAGCTCGCGTTGTCGTTCAGGACGTTCTGTATGTCGCCCAATTCATCATCATTCCTGCATGCTCTCATGACGTCATCTTGGGATGGGATTTTCTCTCCCGCAACGACGCCGTCATTCACTGTGCCGCCGCTGAAATTGAACTCTCGCCCTTCTCGCATTTGACGCCAGAAGACGGTCCCTCGACACTGAACAAGATTCTTGTGAAAGACGATACTATAGTGCCTCCAAGCTCGACGATGGGCGTATCGGTATACTGCACCGATCTCTCCGACACAATTGCACTTGTTTCGCCATCCTACCGTGCTTCCAGGAGGAAAGGGTTGCTAGTACCTTTCGCGACCGTGCAAATCACCCAAGGCAACGCCGCTATTTTTGTGACCAACCCATCCCCGTACACTGTTACCTTGGTTCAAGGGGAATGTCTCGGCAGAGTGGAAGCAGTCGACGACGCACAAGTCCTGGACGTACCCGAAGACTCACGTTGTCCCGATTCACGTACCATCAGCGCTGTTTCTACTTCTGACCCATCATCTCCTGATGTATTTGGCCCATTCATTGATGACAACCTTACGTCTGTGCAGCGTTCCCAGCTTCTAGACCTGTTGCAAGAATACCGTTCTTCTTTCGATGTCGGGCGAAGTTCTCTCGGTCGCGCGTCCACTGTTACGCATCGTATTGACACTGGTGCCCATCCACCAATACGGCAACGTCCATACCGCGTGTCGCCTGCTGAACGCCGGCAAATTAACGAGCAGGTTGACGATATGCTCCGACGCGACGTCATTCGGCCTTCGGACAGTCCATGGGCGTCTCCTGTTGTTCTTGTTGCGAAGAAAGATGGTTCTGTGCGGTTCTGTGTGGACTACAGACGGCTCAATAAGATCACTCGCAAGGATGTCTACCCACTGCCGCGCATCGACGACGCAATTGACAGCCTTCACGGAGCCCAATTTTTTTCTTCTCTCGATCTGCGCTCAGGGTACTGGCAAGTACCCCTGGCTGATGACGCTCGACCGAAGACTGCCTTCATCACACCCGACGGCTTGTACGAATTCAACGTCATGCCGTTTGGTCTGTGTAATGCACCTGCGACATTTGAGCGCATGATGGACACCGTACTGCGCAACTTGAAATGGCACACGTGCTTGTGTTACCTCGATGACGTTGTTGTCTTCGCTCCAGATTTCTCCACCCATCTCCAACGTCTAAAAGAAGTTTTCGCACGTGTGAGCAATGCCGGCTTGCAACTAAATCTGAAGAAGTGCCGCTTTGCAGCACGCCAACTCACCATCCTAGGGTACGTCGTGTCCAAGGATGGCATTCTTCCTGACCCAGCCAAGCTTCGGGCCGTGGCCGAATTCCCAAAACCTGCGTCCGTCAAAGAACTGCGTAGTTTCGTGGGCCTGTGCTCATACTTCCGACGCTTTATACGAAACTTCGCCACGATTATATCACCGCTGACGAAGCTCCTCGGAAGTAACGGGCCCCTCAATTCGTGGTCGTCAGAGTGCGACAACGCGTTCTTGAAGCTCCGCCACTTGTTGACGTCTCCTCCCATTCTCCGCCACTATGACCCTACGGCCCCAACAGAAGTGCACACGGATGCCAGTGGTGTAGGCCTCGGCGCTGTCCTGGCGCAGCGCAAACCCGGATTCCCTGATTATGTTGTGGCATATGCAAGCCGTACGCTCACAAGAGCCGAGACAAACTACACCGTCACGGAAAAAGAGTGCCTGGCGATCGTCTGGGCTCTTACAAAGTTTCGACCTCATTTGTATGGTCGCCCATTCGATGTCGTCACTGACCATCATGCACTATGCTGGCTGTCATCATTGAAGGATCCCTCAGGCCGCCTCGCCCGTTGGGCTCTTCGCTTACAAGACTACGACATCCGCGTCCTCTACCGCAACGGACGCCAGCATGCTGACGCCGACGCCCTCTCGCGCTCCCCTCTGCCTGAAGCTAACGTGCTCTGCTCAGTATCCTCGGTTGTTGTTTCTGCCATTGATGTTGACATCATCGCTACCGAACAGCGAAAGGATAATTGGATCGCCCAACTGCTCTCTGATCCGTCCGCAACGCCATCCACGCGTGCCTTGCGTCGTCGACATCACCATTTCGCCATTTGTGACGGCCTCCTACACCGACGCAATTACGACGCCGATGGCCGACAGTGACTACTCGTGATACCCCGCAGTCTGCGGTCGGAGATATGTGAATCCTTCCATTCTGATCCACAGTGCGCGCACTCTGGGGTATTCAAAACCTACCATCGCATTAGACAACGCTACTTCTGGCGCGGGATGTACCGCTACGTCCAGCAGTTCGTTCGCTCCTGTCTCGCTTGCCAACGCCGCAAACCGTCCGCACACATGTCACCAGCCGGTCTGCAACCGCTACCTTTCCCTGACCGTCCGTTTGGGCGCATAGGTATCGATTTGTACGGACCACTTCCTCTGACGTCCACTGGCAACCGCTGGGCCATCGTCGCCGTAGATCATTTAACGCGATACGCCGAAACCGCCGCTCTCCCAGCGGCTACTGCGCGTGATGTTGCGTCCTTCCTACTACATCGATTTATATTGCGCCACGGTCCACCCCAGGAGCTTCTCAGCGATCGAGGCCGTGTCTTCTTGTCAGAAGTCGTCGATGCCATTCTCACTGAGTGCCATTCTGTCCATCGCAAAACTACTGCTTACCACCCGCAGACGAATGGTCTGACCGAACGCTTTAACCGCACCCTCGGCGACATGCTGTCGATGTACGTCGCCGCCAACCACACGAATTGGGATACCATACTGCCCTTCGTCACTTACGCCTACAACACCGCCCCTCAGAGCACGACTGGTTTTTCACCTTTCTTTTTGCTGTACGGAAGGCACCCGTCACACACCATCGACACGATACTCCCGTACACGCCGGATACATCTGAGTGTACACCTATTTCCGAGACCGCCAGGCTTGCTGAAGAGTGTCGCGAGCTTGCCAAGACTTTTACGGCGCATGAGCAAGAGCGGCAGAAGAGTATTCGTGATGGCTCCGCCACTTCTGAGCCCACCTTCCTTCCTGGTTCCCTTGTATGGCTCTCAATCCCGACCTCTGTAGCTGGCCTTTCTTCCAAACTACTCCCGAAATATGAAGGTCCCTACCGTGTGATCGAGCGCACATCTCCGGTCAACTATATTATCGAGCCAATTGAACAATCTTCGGACATGCGCCGCCGCGGGCGCGACATAGTCAACGTGGAGCGTCTGAAGGCTTACTATGACCCGCTCGTAGTGACAAGCTGTTAGGTCGCCAGGCGGCTCCCTCTTCGACCCCGGGGTAATTGTACAGAAGCCGCCGAACACTGAAGTGGGTCGAACTCTTATGTGCTTTCTAGTGGGTCTGCCCAAAGAGAACGCCGCTCGCGCGGAGACCCCGTGTTTTGGCCGTTACTGTCGCCATTGTGTAGACTCGCTGTGTGCCGGCTAATAAACGCCATAACAATGTATATATATATATATATATATATATATATATATATATATATATATATATATATATATATATATATATATAGAGAGAGAGAGAGAGAGAGAGAGCATCGAACGCTTTATTCGAAGGTCGTAGATTCGATGCCTGCTCACGGTAAGTTATTTTTTCACACACTTTTCTTTCTTCTTATTTACATTACATATGTTCTAATAACTTCCCCTATAGATTCCTTGGCATTATTGTCTGTTATATATTATTGATTATGTGTCAAAACACGCAAAAACGAGCCCTTAGGTATACATTTCTTTTCAATATATATATATATATATATATATATATATATATATATATATATATATATATGCAGTATAAAAAGAGGTCGACAAACGTGCGAAAAAACACTAGTTTTACTAACGTTTCGGCAGGTGGGCCTGCCTTCGTCGGAGAAGGCAGGCCCACCGACGAAGGCAGGCGAAGGCAGGCCCACCTGCCGAAACGTTAGTAAAACTAGTGTTTTTTCGCACGTTTGTCGACCTCTTTTTATACTGCATTTTCCACCGGATCCATTGAATATCACCCCACCATATATATATATATATATATATATATATATATATATATATATATATATATATATATATATATATATATATGTGTGTGTGTGTGTGTGTGTGTGTGTGTGTGTGTGTGTGTGTGTGTGTGTGTGTGTGTGTGTGTGTGTTTAGGTTGTATAAGAGAGACAATTAATGAGCTGCCCGCTCATAATAAGTTCACGTGCTACGTGACGCCAAATATGCGAATAAGAGTGTTTTCACACTCGTCGTTTGGCCTATAGATGGCGCTGACTGTCACTCCTACTTCTAAATTCACATATAAACCCAAAAAAGTGGATGGAGGGAAGGCCGCTGTGGTAGCTCAGGGATTCCACTTCCGGACGCCGAAGCGAACGGACGTGTGATAGAAAGCTCCAGTGGAGCCGCATCAGCGGCCCATTTCAGCCGCGGCAACACGTCTTTTGATGACGTTAAGGATTATGAAGTCGTGTTGCCAACCCTTCCTACAGGACGTATTGTTTTAAATGCGGTTTTTCTGCACGCTGACGTACGAGCCCGACCTTATCAAGTGGAAGATTTCCGTGACACCTTGGCCAGCCTGCGACTGCTCCCCGAAGTGGTTGCTTTGGGGGCGTATAGGATGAGCCACGTGTGGGCGGTAACGTTGAAGAACATGGACGCTGTCAAGACGATTTTATCGCAAGGCGATATCAAGGCAAAAAATTGTCGCTGTCTTGTCATTGATCCGGCAAACCAGGATGTGCGTATGAAAGTGCACTGGCTGCTGCACAATGTTCTCGATGAGGATGTGCGACGCGCTTTCGAGCCTTACGGCCAAGTGGTTGACGTCAACAGAGAGCGGTGGCGTGTCAACGGCATCAGTGAAAAAGGCTCCACTACCCGTATTGTGACCCTTCGGTTGAAAGTGGGCGTCAAAATTGAAGACCTGCCTCACCGAGTGAACGTAAACGGTGAGCAAGCTTTGGTGGTTGTTCCGAGCAGAGCGCCAATGTGCTTACGCTGTCGAGCAAAGGGGCACATACGTTGAGATTGCCGTGTGCCACGCTGTGGTGCCTGCCGAAGATTTGTCCACGAGGAGAACGACTGCACGTTGTCTTATGCCAGCGTCACCGGACCTCCGAGTGGCAACGACCACGCAGATCTGTTAATGGACGAGCATGAAGCTGAAGAGGCAGCGAGCGCGACTGCGAGAAAGGAACAGGTGACCCCAGAATTGGTGAAACTGAGCAGGCCTAGTAGGATGGACAATGAAAAGGTCGAGATTAAGGTGTCCGAACAAGAGCCAGAGAAACCGACAACGACAAACAAGCCAGAACAGCACCTGCCGACTGTAAAGGCTCTCAGCGACGCAGACACACTGCAAGACGACATGGAAATCAGCGACAGTGCAGGCAGTGGACTAGCTGGAAAGCGACCGTGAGACATTGTTGAAGACGTCACTACCTCCGGAGACGTTGGTCGAGAAGAACCACCAGCAAAAACCATAGGAATGAGGCGTCCAACGTTGAAGCCACGGTCGAACTTGCAGACCAATTCACGGGCGGAGGCCAGACAGCTTTCGCAAAAGCTTCCTGGGACTTGAGTTTTTTGTGCTTTTTTTCCGGATGGAAAGTAACCCGTAAGTGAGCGGAGTTTACACACACCATGCTTCTGTAAAACCTGGACTGATTACCGCAAACGTTTCAGTAAAACTAAAGCCGTTTTTTAGAAACGTTCACCTAAAGTAAACACTGTGTTTTGTACTTCCCCCTAAACAAAAATCATGGCTTTCAATATATAGAATCAGCCTTACGCGTCGCAACTTTTAACGTTACAAGTTTACGCTCGAAGAGACGACAGTATCGGTTACGCCGTTTGTTTCTTGAAAATGACGTTGATATCGCCGTTGTGCAGGAAACAAAAATTGAATCTGAAGAGCAGATGGACACCATATTTTCGAACTTCCGCTCCAGATACAATATATGTGTGAGTCATTCTGTAGGTACTTCAGGCGGATGTCTTCTCTTTATAAGGAACACAATTGACATTGTCGAAAAAGTGCACACAGTGATAATGAAGGGCGATTAATTGCATGTGATTTTCTTCTTTCAGGCATTAGTTGGCGCGTTGAGTGCGTATATGCGCCAAATAGACAAGATAGGAAAATATTCTTTGAAAGTCTTGATGCGTATCTATCATGCGAGAAGGCAGTTATACTCCTAGGCGATTTCAACTGTGTGTGTAATGCCGAAGAAAGGGCGTGTAAAACCCTTGTACGTGACTATAGTGCCTTGGTATTGGATTCAATGGCGCGTGAGCGAAACTTAGATGACGTGGGATATGTACTGGTGCAGGGTACTCACTATACGCATTACCAGCTCAACAGTCAAGCTAGACTTGACAGAGCATACGTGTCTACGTCCCTGCTTCCTATGTGCCAGGGATACGCAGTGAAGAATGTTTCATTTAGTGACCATAGCCTAGTAATGTTCACCATTATTAAAAAAACCAAATTCAATTGGGGACTCTGGAAGTTAAATGAAAAGCTACTTGAGGATGAGAAGTTTGTAGAAAACGCTGAAAAGGAATTAAAAGAAGTGGCGAAAGGTAACGCAAGTAGTGGAATTTACACATGGGAGTGCTTCAAGGAAAAAGTAAAAATAGAAGCAATTGGAAGGTCAGTTTCAATAAAGCGCACTAACCTGAAAAAAGAAAGACAACTGCAATGCGACCTTGATTTTTTGCTATGTCAAGAATGTGCGCAACCAGGAATGCGCAGTAAAGAAATAAGAAGAGTGAAACAAGAATTAGAAGCCGTAGATACGGAAAGGTACAGAGGAGCGGTGGTACGCGCACGCGCAGAAAGATTATGGTGTGGTGAGGTTCCCACAAAACGTGCCGTCACAGATGAAAAGAGCTACGCGACAAGAAACGAGATAAGGGCGATAGACTTCAAAAATGAAGTCACCACAGATAAAACCGAGATCGAGCACGCGTTTGTGAAATATTTCCGAAAAGCTGTTGGGGGGCGTCAGAGCGGGTACGAGTACGTATACTCGGCGTTTCTTGTCACTTATGCCGAAGCTTGAGGATGACGTAAAAGCGAGATTAGAAGCACTCATCTCGGTCAGATAAATCGAAACTACCATTGAAAAAATGAAAAACGGCAAAACACCCGGTCCAGATGGACTAGGTGTAGCATTCTACAAGAAATTTAAAAATCTTGTGGCAGAAGCTTTGTGGAATGTGTTAGATGAGGCATGCGAAAGGAAGGAGTTACCAATATCTTTTCGGAGAACACACATCGTGTTATTCCCAAAAACTGAAGATCCCAGGAAACAGCTGTCCGTCACATCCTACAGACCCATAACCCTAGCGAATGTTGACTTCAAAATATTCATGGGTGTTTTGGACAGGCGAATCTAAACAGTGATTACAAAAATAGTCGGACCACATCAGACTTGGGGCATAAAAGGCAGAACAATTATGACGAACATTCATATTGCCCGAAATATGTTAGAATGCTGCGATGAGTTTGACTGTAAAGTAGCTATGCTACAAATCGATCTCGATAAGGCATTTGACCGTGTGAACCATGACATATTTTTCAGCATTCTTGACCATGTCAATATAGGGTCCGTGGTGTTGGAAGGGGTACAAATGGCGTACAAGGGATGCACTACGAGAATCGTAATAAACAAACACCTTAGTGATAATATACAAGTCTTATCGAGTGTAAAACAAGGATGCCCTGCATCGGCACTGCTTTACGCTATCTCTTTAGAACCTCTATGCCAGAAAGTGATACAGAATGATCAGGTGGGGGGGTTTCATTTGATGGCTGCAGAGGTCAAAATACTTAGTTACGCCGACGATATTGCTGTGTTCTGCGAAGATCGGGAGAGTATTAGAGAAGCACTAAACGATGTGAAATTCTTCTGTGATTGCACTGATAGTAGAGTCAACTGGAGTAAATGTCTTGGAATATGGCACGGAAATTGGCAGAGCACACCATCAATATTTCAAAGCATTACATGGAAGGTTATACCTGACAAGTACTTAGGGGTACCTCTCCAACACTACAGAGACACAACAGAATATTGGAAACAAGAGACAAAGCAACTAAGAGACAAGACAAAAACGTGGGGTGGGCGCGATTTCACAATGTTTATGAGGTTAACAGTGAGCAACATATTTCTTATTTCACCAGTATGGTATGTTTTACAAGTGCTATTCATGTCACGTGTTGCTGTACAAAAGCTACACAGAGTGATCGCAGTGTTTATCTGGGCGTCCACGTGGGAAAGGACAAGCCGAACCAATCTGTTCCGTTCTGTGAAAAGTGGGGGGCTTGGTCTTGTACACTTGTTCCTGAGACAGATAGTATCTAGGTTTGTTTTTTTTTACGAGATCAAGATGATCGTTTTTTGAGAACGTTGATACATGTGCGGCTGTCCCATTTTTTGCCTGATTTTATTGCAACCACAGTCAATGGGGTGACAAAAAGACCCAAGGGGTACATGAAAAAAGTGATTGCTGCTTTGGAAATATTGAGAGTGCGATTTTCGATGGAGTATCTCTCTGGGGTTTCGCGAAAGAGACTGTACAAGGACCTTGTAGAAACCATGTTGCCAGAGCCTCTGTATAGAACATTGTACCCTAATGGGCCCAGGGATGACGTCTTGAAAAGAGTGAAGAACATGCCGATTAGACCATCAATGAAGACATTCTTTTTCAAACTCCACAGTGGCACACTCCCTAACAATCCATGGCTCCGAGAAAAAGAAATATTCGTCCTGTCAGTTGATTGCATTATCTGCAGAAAACTTGAGACAGTTGACCACATCTTTCTAGACTGTACTGATGCAGTCTTTCTCTGGGACATCCTTCAAAGGATCCTGAAGAAAGACCTGCCAGTTACACAGTATGGCATCCGTTTTTTGCCAGTCGTAAATGTAGGCGGTGTGCCCTAAAATATGTTCATGGTATTGGTTCTTCACAGTGTGTGGCGAACACGGATGGCAGTGCGAAACGTAGACGTGAATCCCCGGCCCGCTCGAGAGTACTTCATAGACAGTGTATAGTATTTGATGACGGCATACGAGGCACACGATAAGCCAGAGTGGTTGCCATGTTTAGATAAGTTGGTGGGCATAAAGCGTCTGCCTTTTTAACCCCCATGTGCTGGAAGATGTGACAGCACTTTTACACGTGACACTGCACTGTATTCTTATATTGATTTGTACTGTTTGCGAAGCAGGCAATAAAGAAAAAAAACTGTGGTAGCTCAGTGGTTATAGCATCGAACGCTTTATTCGAAGGTTGTAGGTTCGATTCCTGCTCACGGCTGGTTATTTTTTCATCCACGTTTCTTTCTTCTTTCTTCTTATTTACTTTCCATTGGTTGTAATAACTTCCCCTGTACATTCCTTGGCATTACTGTCTGTTAGATCTCATTATTATTGTGTTAAAACAATGAAAAACGAGCCCTTAGGTATACACATCTTTATCATATATATATATATATATATATATATATATATATATATATATATATATATATATTTATTTATTTATTTGTTTATTTATTTATTTATTTATTTTTTACTTATATTATGAAGTATTGGTCTGGATTACCTTTATTAGGCCCGAGGAACCGGCAGCCGACAGCTAGGATGAATGAGCCAAGATGATGATGCTACGCGACAACGATGAGGATGCGCGAGCCACACATGATAATTATGATAATGTACCGGTGAAGAGGATGCGTATTCTAAATGCCCACACCAATTCCCCCCACGTTAAAGCGGCCAGCCTGGCCGCGAAAAGTCAAGGGATAAAGAACGTCGCTTGAAAGGCTTCATACGGGATACATGGACGACCTCTGTAGTTCGATAACGGCAATCTGCTGGGGCTACAAGTGGCGTTACGCGTTAAATAACGCGATAATTAACGATAATTAATTAAGTCTCTTCAAGAACTGTGTACGGCCCGATAAACCGAGGCTGAAATTGGTCACACAAACCAGGTGTGCGAACAGGCGTCAAAAGGAGCACTTCGTCTCCTGGTTGGAAAGAGACAGCACGATGTGATTCATCATAAACTAGCTTTCTGTCTTGCTCTCGGGATTCAGTGTTTGTACGACCATGTTGGTGGCACTGTGCGAGTCGTGAAACGTATTCCTCTGAAGTGGATGGAGATGAATTCCCATGGCAGGTAAAGAAAGAGACGCCCAGGAAAGAAGTAGGGGAGCGTCCGTAAACTAGGTAAAATGGCGAGTAGCCGGTTGTCTGCTGAATGGCTGTATTGTAGGCGAAAGTGACGAATGGTAGAACGACGTCCCAGTTTTTGTGGTCTGGTTGAATATA
Source organism: Rhipicephalus microplus (assembly GCF_043290135.1). NCBI lineage: Eukaryota > Metazoa > Arthropoda > Arachnida > Ixodida > Ixodidae > Rhipicephalus > Rhipicephalus microplus. The sequence continues at coordinate 115,714,038 of NC_134706.1, forward strand.
AGTGGCGATCATGTCAGCAAGAGTGCGGTGGAATCGCTCAGTGAGGCCGTTAGTCTGGGGATGATAACTATAGGCAGTTTTGTGAGTTGTGCCAGAGGCTTTAAGAAGTTCGTTCACTAGTTGTGAAAGGAAGGCCCTTCGACGGTCACTGAGCAACACACGTGGAGCACCATGACACAGTATAATGGCTCGGAGGATGAAATCGGCAATTTCAGAAGCTGGACCAGTAGTAATGAATGCCGTCTCGGCGTAGTGCGTGAAAGGTCAATGGCTGTTACTATCCACCGGTTCCCAGCAGCACTGACTGGGAGGGGGCCATAAAAATTGACGCTTACAACTTCGAATGGTGTCGCTAGGCATGGAAGAGGCTGTAATGTACCGGCGGGAGCAGATGTTGGTAGTTTTCTACATTGGCAGGTAGTGCAGGAGCAGTTGTACCGAGCTACACTAGTGGTAATGCCTGGTCAATAAAACCAACTTCGAAGGTGATCGTAGGTTTTATGGTAACCAAGGTGACCAGCAGTCGGATGGTCATGAAGCGCTCTGAGGACTTCGGACCGAAGTAATCGGGGTAGAACTGGAACCCAGCGCTGACCGTCAGGATGGTAAATTTTGCGGCACAGCACCGAGTTGTCCAGCTTAAATTGTGAAAGTTGGTGACGGAGCTTTGCAATAGATGGACGGGAACTGGCATTGAGGTAGCCTATAATACGTCGACAGTATGGGTCAGCCAACTGTCGAGAAGGAGAATCATGGGGGTCGTATGAAGGCAGCTGGTTCATAGAGTCGAAGAGGAAACCACCGTAGACGTGGACTCCGAGGGCGTGTTGTGCAAATTGATTGCGGAACCACCGAGAGGAGTCGCTGGTAGTGAGAAGCGAGAAAAAGCGTTGGCGTCACTACGCTTCCTGCCACACGTGTATACGATCTTAAAATCATATTCTTGGAGGCGTAGAATCCAGCGTCTGAGGCTGGATTCTACCAGCGTCCAACAAGTTCTTGTCGAGCGTACCAGCGTAGAATCCCGCGTCCGACAAGTTCTTGAGTGTCGAAAGCCAACATAAAGCATGGTGGTTGGTCACAATGGTGAAATGGCGGCCATACAGATATGGACAAAATTTCTGTACTGACCAAACGATGGCGGGGCACTCCTGCTCGGTGATCGTGTAGTTCCTCTCGGCTGCGGAGAGGACGCGGCTGGCGTATGCAACGACTCGCTCGCGCCAAGAATTGTCGCGCTGCAGGAGCACGGCTCCTAAACCGCGGCCGCTAGCATCTGTGTGCAGGAAGGTCGGTGCATCATCATGAAAATGAGAAAGTACAGGGTCGGCCGTGAGGGCACTCTTCAACCTGTCGAAAGCCGATTCACATTCCTGAGACCACTCAAAGGGCATACCGGAAGCAAGTAGCTTATGAAGTGCTGCGGCTATGGAGGCAAAGTTTTGTATGAATCACCGAAAGTAAGAGGCGAGACCAAGGAAACGTCGCAAATCTTTCGGTTTGTCAGGGAGAGTGAAGCAAAGCACTGCAGCAGTTTCATCAGAGTCTGGATGAATTTCGTCCTTGCTTACAACATGACCGAGTATCTTGATAGATCTGCTGGCGAAATGGCACTTTTTGGTGTTAATTTGAAGACCAGCGCCCGCGAGACAAGTCAGGACCTCGTCCAAGCGTTGCAGATGTTGAGGAAACGTCTATAAAAAGACAGCAATGTCAATTCATTTCATTTCATTTATTGCATCCTTAAAGGCCCGAGGGCATTACATAAGGGGGGGGGCAAAAAATACGCTGTGAGTGTGTATAATTCAAGTTGAACAAATTATTATAAACAGTACAGTTCTACTATGGTAGTTTCGTCAAAAATGACAACAAAAATGAACCAAATAACACACAAAAGAAACTTTTTGGCTGGGAATTAGAGTACAAACAACTAGTCACAAGCAAATTATACATACAGTACGTTGGTAGAATATATTTACAGCCACGGGTTAATGGGTGGAATAAAAGTGGGATTCCAATTTTGCGCGGAATGATGTGCGGTCAGGTGTGGCAACAATGGTGTCGGGAAGGCGATTCCAAAGGGTTATTGCTTGGGGGAAAAAGGAGTCGTTCATTGCGGATGTACGGCCGTTGATTCGTGCAATGGGGTTTGAATGGTTAATGCGGGAAGAAGTTCTGTTTGGGGGCTGTAAAAGTTCGTGTCTTGATTGGGGTCGGAAAGAGAAACTGTGGAGAAGGCATAGGCGCGAGATGAGGCGGCGCGACGCGAGTGATGGCAGTTCAATTGATTGTTTTAGGGCGGTGACGCTGATTTCTCTGGAGAACTGTGAGGTTATAAAGCGGGCAGCGCGGTTTTGAACTGCTTCTAGTTCGCTAACTAGGTATGCCTGGGATGGATTCCAAATGGACGATGCGTATTCGAGCTTTGGCCGTACGTATGTTAAGTATGCTAGTTTTTCAACGTCAGGAGGTGCTGATTTGAGGTTACGGCGCAGAAAACCAAGCGTACGCAGAGCGTCTGAGCAGATGGACTGTACGTGCGGTGCAAATGAAAGAGATGGGTACATGTGCACTCCGAGATACTTGTATGACGAAGCCGAATCGAGAGGAAGCGAATTGATAAAGTAGGTATGATGAACAGTGGTGCGTTTAAGGGAAAATGACATCGATTTGCATTTGGTTAGATTTAACGGCATTGATGAGTCTTGGCACCATAGCGTAACTGTGTCGAGGTCTTGCTGTAGTTTAGTACTGTTTTCAAAGTTGTGAATGGGGGAGTATATGACACAGTCATCTGCAAATAGTCGAAGTTTTGTTTGAATGTTTGTTGGCAGGCCGTTTATGAATATTAAAAATAGAAAAGGTGATAAGCCCGCACCCTGAGGGGCGCCTGATGTTACGTGAGTTTTAGAGGAGTTATGATTATTAGCAGAGGTAAATTGTTTACGGTTGGAGTGGAAGTGTTTAACCCAGGAGACAATATTCTGTGCAATGCCAAGGGAGTTAATTTTGCTAAGTAATAAGTTGTGTGGTACGCGATCAAAAGCTTTGGAAAAGTCTAGGAATATGGCATCAATCTGCAGGTTATCATCCATACTTTTTAGTAGGTCGTGGGTAAACTCGGCTAATTGGGTCTCCCATGAGAAGTGCTTTCGGAAACCGTGCTGGTGACTATAGAAGAAATTTATTGATTCAAGGTGAGTCGCGTTGTGAGAAGATATAATGTGTTCTAGTAATTTAGAGGGAATGCTTGTCATGGAAATAGGGCGGTAGTTTGCTGGATTCGTTCGCTCTCCTGTTTTGAAGACGGCTACTATTCGGCCTATCTTCCAATTGCCTGGAATTTCGCTTGTTTCAAGGGACTGCATGAAGATGAGGCAAAGAATCTGACTAACCACTGTGACGGTGTTAACTAAAAGTTTGGGGGTTATTCGGTCAGAACCTGGCGCTGAAGATATCTTAAGACCGGTGATTAGTTTAACGATTCCTTCAGGTTTAAATGCTATTTCGGGGGATACAGCGCTGCGGGAACGGGTAGGTATTCGTGTTGACTGTGTAATGTTAGGGGTAGAAAATACTGGTGAAAAGTAATCATTTAAAGCGGAGGCAACGTGTTTTGCGTCTATTGGTTTCCCGTCTGGGTCTAGAAGATCTATGTTGGTACTTTTATTTTTGTGAGAGAGCATGCGCCAGAATTTAGTGGGATTTGAGCGGAGGATAGATATTAGGTCACATGAAAAATATTTATCTTTGGCTTTTTGTAGTTCCGTAAGACACTTCTGGGCGCACAGGTGATATTTTTCCCATGTTAAAGGGTTATCGCATTGACTGGCGGTCCTATAAAGACGTTTCTTTTTATTGAAAAGACTTTTCAGTTGTTTGTTGAACCAATGATTTGTGGAATTTGATTTTACGCGAATGGTTGGAATATACTGTTTTTCTAAGTCAAGTATCGTGTTTATGAATATCTGCCAGTTGGCGTTTACTGAGCGGGTTTGATATGATCAGCGAAAACTGTCAAGAAAAGAACCAAATTTGTCGTTGATAGCGTCATAATTTCCTCGTTTGTAATCAGTTATGAATTTTTCAGTCGGCGACCTTCTGATCAGAGGTAGAGACATGCTGTTGTGGATAAGGCTATGGTCGCTAAACACGGGGAGTACTATTGTGCGCTTTATGTCATCCTGGCTTGATGTTAGAAGAAGATCTAAAGTATTATCACCTCTTGTGGGGCATGTTATAGCTTGGTGTAGGTTAAAATCTAGCGTCAGATCAAGGAATTGCTTTGATTCGTTGGACGGGGATGCACTATAGGGGCTGAGAGTAAAAGCCAGTTTATTTGAGGGAAATTAAAATCACCGAAAAGAAAAATAGGGGCGTCCGAGAACTTGTCTTTAATCTGGGTGAGTGAATTTGAAAGGAGGATGGAAAAGCCAGGTTCAGAATCAGGCGGCCGGTAACAGATGCCAAAAATCGCCTTTTGGGCAACGTTTCACACTCGCACCCAGGTTAGTTCTAATGTGTCGTCATGAGTGATAAGAGATGATGTTAGATTGTTTTAATAGCTATGAGCACGCCTCCACCCCGGCGATTAGTGCGATCATGGCGATATAAAGTGTAGTCCATGTTAGACGGGAAGATTTCGTTGTCGAGTACGCCTTCGTGTAACCATGTTTCTGCTAGCACGACAATGTCGACCTCTATATCTTGGATAAAACTGTGTAGTCTGACTAGTTTAGGCAGTATGCTTCGTATATTAGTGAAGGCAACATTTATATTTAGCGTTGATTATCGGCTTGGTCGAGGGTTACAGGTACAGTAGACAGAGGGGCGTCATTCGGTGGATTTGCTGCTCATACCTAATGACTCACCAGCTATGGCACGCACAGTCTGTTTTTGCTGATTTCTACAATTTTGTCGGAAGTCTGGTCATACACGTAGCACTTTTTGTCCACGTGAAGTCTGTCGAGACTCAGTTTAAATGCGCATTTTTGGGGGCGGATGAACTGCAACAGCTTTGACCGCGCAATGCGGGTGACAGCTGCGAAGTCCTCCCTAATGGCGAAGTCTGTGTCTTTAAGCATGCGACCGCAGTTCAGAATGCGTTCCTTCGTTTTGTAGTGGGCTAGTTTAACAATGATGGGTCGAGTTTTGTTTTCTGAAAAGGTCCCGATTCGGTGTGCGCGTTCCATCGCACCCGGTTCTAGAGTAAGCTTAAGCTTGTCGGCACAAAACGTGAATATCTTTTGCTCCGACTCTTCCCATGTTTCCTTTATGTTGTCTTTTATGCCAAGGAAGAGAAGGTTGTTCCGTCGTAGGCGGTTGCTGGCGTCAATAGTTGCGGCTTTGAGCACAGAAATTTCGTGGCTTATCTGGGATGAATCGTTGTTATTGCTAGGGTTGCTGGTTTGGGGCTTTAGTTTTTCTAGGATTTCGAGTCAGTTGCTAATTGAGAAAATTTGTTTTTCCTGGGTTGCTTGGGCAGTTTTAAGGCCGTCTATCTCTAATCGAATCGTTTCTAGATTGTCCTCGACGCGTTTGATAGAATACAAAATTGCGGCTATATCACTGCTTTTTGTTGGGCCGGGATTCAGTTTCACGTCGCCAGAAAGCAGCAGTATTAATTGAGAACATAAACCAAAACAAATCGCGTCAACGCACAAGTCCAATAGACTGCGCAATTTAAAGTCGTTGGGGCACGACACAGCAATAAGGAAGCGATTACTGCTTCTACAAGATTTACAATTGTTTAGATAACTAACCTGCAAAGTGAGAAGCGGGTTAAGCATAGTGTGGCTTGCGGTGTCGTGCCTCAAACTGACGGCATCGGCAGAGCGGTTTTGTAGCGGTGACACTGGCCATGTGACCGGTGATGTCATCGATGGGCTTGGTTGCCAGCTGTAAGGGGGCCACTGGGCTGGTTTTGGCGGAGCAGCAAGATCCGGAGCGTCAAGGGGCGGGCCAGTTTCCCAGGCTGTGTTCCTGGGTGCAGGGGGTAGGTTGATCCGAGCTTGTCTTGGAGGAACGGGCACACACCGGTGGCGATGAAGCACACCAGCATCTGCAAAGTCAGAAGCGGGTTGAGCATGGTGTGGCTTGCGGTGTCGTGCCCCAAACTGACGGCATCGGCAGAGCGGTTTTGTAGCGGTGACACCGGCCATGTGACCGGTGATGTAATCGATGGGCTTGGTTGCCAGCTGTAGGGGGGCCACTGGGCTGGTTTTGGCGGAGCAGCAGGATCCGGAGCGTCAAGGGGCGGGCCAGGTTCCCAGGCTAAGTTCCTGGGCACAGGGGGGTAGGTTGATCCGAGCTTGTCTTGAAGGGACGGGCGCACACCGGTGGCGATGAAGCACACCAGCATCTGCAAAGTCAGAAGCGGGTTGAGCATGGTGTGGCTTGCGGTGTGGCTTGCGAGCATGGACACAGGCAAGTCTTCCATTTCTGGCCACGCAGCACGGTGTCAATCATGCGCTCAAAAGTTGCGGGCGCACTGCATAGACCGAACGGCTTAACATTGATTTCGTATTTGCCGTCCGGGGTAGCAAACGCTGTTTTTTCTTTATCATCTTCGTGCATGTGGATTTTTCGATAGCCGGAGCGCAAGTCGAGGCTTGAAAAGTATTCAGCACCCTGTAAGCAATCTAGGGCGTCGTCGATGCGTGGCATGGGGTATACGTCCTTCCTAGTGATCTTATTGAGTGCTCGGTAATCGACACAAAATCGTACAGAACCGTCTTCTTTACGCACCAGAACGATGGGCGACGACCAAGGACTGGTTGAGGGTCGGATTATCTCCCGTTGGAGGATATCTTCTACGTTTTCTTCAATGATTTTTTGATCGGCTAGAGAGACGCGGTAACGACGGCGGTGCACAATGGATGTTCCGTCGGTCTGAATACGATGTGCTGTAGCGGTTGTCTGGCCCACGGTGGATGAATGCACGTCAAAGGAGTTTGCATGCTTTTCCAACAAATCAAGCAGCTGCTGCTTCTGTGAGTCTGTCAAGTCTTTGTTGATGGCTGCTGTAAAGGCCGAGGAAGCAGCATGATCTGCAGGATGGCCTTTAGAGGAGACAGGGGTAAGAGGCACAACGCACACAGGCTCCAGATGGGCAACGCAGGCGACAGTAGTGCCCCGTGGCAGTAAAATTTTATCTTGTGTGGTGTTGGTAGCAGCGAGGACAGTTGATCCATTGTTGAAGCGGGCCCCACCTGATGCGAGAGCTATGCCTTTAATAAGACAACGCGGTGACGGAGTGACCAAAATGTCACCAGAGTCGACGTCGTTGGACAAAACTGTGACTAATTGATGTTCGTTTGGTGGTAACTCGATGTCTACAGCAGCGATGAGTCGAAGTGGCCTGTACGTTTTGTCGTTGAGCAAGTGGTCCATGTCAGTAAGGTGGACGACACGTTGTGCACAACAAATAACCGCAGAAGCAGAGGAAAGAAAGTCTCAGCCTAAAAGGTGTTGATGGGAGAACGGGGATAGCACAGCAAATTCTATACGATGAAGAATTTCGTCGATTAGTACACGGGCAGTACAAAGAGCGGAAGGGCGAATCATTGTTCCCTGGGCTGTAACCAGTGTCAGTCTATCATAAGGCGTCGTGACTTTTCGAAGACGGGCACACAAATCAGCACGAATAAGAGAAAACGCAGCCCTAGTGTCCACCAGAGCATCAACGTCCACTCCCTCAACTGTGACCGCAATCATATTGTAGGGGCGCGCTGGAGGAATTGGAGTCCTGTGTTGGAATGCAGTTTGTCCTCCAAAAACTGCATCGCTCAGTTTTCCGGACACCGATCAGAAGTAAGGGAAGCAGGCTGAAGAGGGGAAGAGGAGCGACGGTAGGGCGACGGTGAACGGCGTCGAGTTGATCGGTGACTACTGCGCAGTTCACCCGATGCTGGCGGAGATGGAGACCGACGCGGCGATGATGAATAACGGCCGCCCTGGTACAAGGCTCCTTCGGTATAGTCCCGTTCACGTATGTCATACCCTCAGCACTCATCTTGATGGCGCTTGCGGCAAAAGTGTGAAATATGACCACGATAGCCGCAATAATAGCACGTAGGCCGAGTCGATCGATTAGTAGGGCAGTAGCTTGCGCTAACTACACCGGGGGAGAGAGCAGTCAGAAGGACAGTTGACAGCTAAGGCGGTGGTGATGAAAAGCTCGTGGGAAAGCTTGTGGGAGGTGCGGCAGCAACCGACGCGTACGTTCGTGGCGGGGACGTCGAGCTGACGGTGCCTGATGGCACAGCGGCGGTGTGTGGGAACGATGGGAGAGTACGAGAGACAGTGGGCTGCAGGTTGGCCATGTGGGTCATGGACGTGAGCTCTTCCCTGATGACATCCCGCAATGACGTTGAAGAAGACTGGATGGGACACACTGAATACGGGCCGCGTCACTGTCTGGTTATAGGCGCATAGACTCAAGTTCTTCGAGGCGCTGACCGGTTGTCGCAACGTCAGCAACGGTAGCCGGATTCTGGATTGCAAGGGCATTGAATGCGACGGGTGCAATTTCGTTAAGAAGCTGGCGCACCTTGCCTGATTCTGTCATTGGTGTGTCAACCCGGCGGCAAAGTGAAAAAACATCCTCGATGTAGGATGTATACGACTCCCCGATGTGCTGTTTCCGAGTCGCGAGAGCTTTCTTTGCGAGAGCCGAACGAACAGCGGGTGTGCCGAAGACATGGCAAAGCTGATCTTTGAAGGCTGACCAGTCGGGGATGTCGATGAAGTGGTTGAGAAACCACGTCTTCGCGGCATCCGTGAGGTAGAATGACACGTGAGCGAGTTAGTAGGTGTTATCCCACCGGTCAGCAGCGCCGACACGTTCGAAATCGTCCAGCCATTCCTCCACATCTTCCCCGCGCATACCAGCGAAGGGATGGGGCTCACGCTGGAGGCTGTTGACGACGTGAGAAGGCGCGGCACGCAGTGGTGGAGTGGGAACGGCTGCAGCACCGGCCTCATCTTGGTGCGACATATTTCTGGACACCTTGCCCAAGCGGCGACCTGAACGTAGCTCCAGGGGGTAGAGTGGTCGAGAGGTACGGGGATCGATACACCGCACCTCCACCACGTATGAAGTCTTGGTTTGAATTACCTTTATTAGGCCCGAGGAACCGGCAGCCGACAGCTACGATGAATAAGCCAAGATGATGATGCTACGCGACAACGATGAGAATGCATGAGCCACACATGATAATGATGATAATGTACCGGTGAAGAGGATGCGTATACTAAATGCCCACAATATATATATATGTGTGTTTGTGCGTGTGTGTGAAAGAAGTGTAGTTTTAAGGGCTCGTTTTCTGTGTTTTGACACAATGATGCCAAGGAAACTATAGGGGAAGTTATAAACTGAATTGTGATGAAAATGTGAAGAAGGAAAATCTGGTGAAAAAGTGACTTGCCGTGGGCAGGAACCAAGCCTGCGACCTTGGAATAACTCGTTAGACACTCTACCACTGAGCTACCATGGCGGCTATACTCCCAGCCACTTTATTGGGTATATATATGAATTTAAACGTGGGAATGTCAGTCAGCGCTCTCCGTAGCCATGACAACGAGTTTGGCACAATCTCAATGAGCCTCTGTGATGTCAGATAGTACGTAAAATTATTACGAGCAGGCTGCTCACCAATAGTTCCTCGTATTATTGTTTGTTAAATGTCGTATATATATATATATATATATATATATATATATATATATATATTTATATATATATATATATGTGTGTGTGTGTGTGTGTGTGTGTGTGTGTGTGTGTGTGTGTGTGTGTGTGTGTGTGTGTGTGTGTGTGTGTGTGTGTGTGTGTGTGTGTGTGTGTGTGTGTGTGTGTGTGTGTGATGTAGGGTGACCCACTAGATGGCGCTGGACTAGACGACCCTATTGTATAGTTTCCAGGTTTCGCTACACTTACCCCTTCACAATGAGGGAGCGGCCTGGCTCAATATTCACCGGTACCACGCCACTTCACTGCCGAAGCTACTTTTGTCCAGACGTATGTGCCTGCCAGACCACAGTTCTGAAGATATCAGCGTAACTCTCCTACAATCCGCTTCCTCAAACAGGCACGAGCACAAACAGCGTGAGGCATATTTTATTTTTGAATTTAGAACATTCGTAGCCGACATCAACGAGGACCCGGGAAGACTCTCCTGCCTCCAAGAGGTAAGCGAGAAGGAAATCGGCAACAAAGATTCATAACTGCAGACCATGCTTGTTTTCTGTCTGACTCGTACGTGTACCGTGTTTTTTATTGTTGGTTTGGTTTTTCCACCTGTAAATAACTGTGAAGTGTTTACGCTCGCCTACCGCTTGAAGGCAAAGGAGCAGATACGGGTGAATATGACATGTAAAGAACCGACAGACCTATCAAGGAGAAGCTCTTCACTTACGCGCGGTGGCGCGGGCGCCTTCCGCCACCGCGGCGGCAATATTGGGTGGCCCGATATACGTCCAGAACTGGTCAGCACAAGATGACAACCAGATGTGGACTTACACCGACTTTTGGATGTGCACAGTCTGGTTTTGTCCTCATCATTCACAGTGCTTTTACTTTTAATTTATTTTATTTTTTCCTTTATAGTTCTCTCTCCTTCTCGCAACCAGCTTTGAAGGCGAGAGGGGCACGGCAGCAACGACGTTTGAGTATCTACGTTAGCCTAGCTGATCCTGTGACGAAGGGAGAACCCCTCGCGAAACAGTTGGGAAATAAATATGTTTATCCTTGTTGACAACGCTCTTGTGTTAAATCTCATATCTTCAATAAAACACACTGGCCCATTGAAATATTACTCTCAATATATATATATATAAATATATATATATATATATATATATATATATATATATATATATATATATATATATATATATATATATATATATATATATATATATATATATATATATATATATATAGAACATGTGAGCTATACCAATGGTATGACCCTCCACTGAGGAAGGCTTGGCATTTCTGACTGCTTTTTTGCAGACAAGCATGGCTGAGGACGACCTTGTGATCTCCGGCTTTTCCGCCTATTTCCCCCAAGCGGATCACCTGGTGGAGTTCAAGGAGAAGTTGTACGCAGGTGTCGACATGGTCACCGAGGATGACTCACGATGGCCGCCCGGTGCGTTTTGTCAATTTATAATTGATCCTAAGCTCCCGAAATCTTGGGCAGAATTGTCGCTATTGTACTTTCTCTTTTTATTAGAGCTTGTAACTGTCCTTCCCCTACGTCATGTTGAAAAGCCTCAGGCATGTCGAAACAGCATGTGACGGGCGCGTTTTCATTGTACGCAGTGTATACGCATGATTTTGAATGAATATCATTTATCTGTTTCGGTCACGCGTAAATCTCGATGAAACTCGCCAGCTCACTGCCCTTGATCAAGTAAAAACAGCCGTAGCTTTGAAATCATTAAGAACTGCCACAACGCAGCCCTCAAGCTACTGACTGTGTGGCTCAAAAAATATATATAAGTGTCATAGTTAATTTCATAATAAAGAGAAGTGTTTGCCACTCATGATGATATAACGAAGGCTTTTTTTCTACGACGTAGAAGCGTTCTGCAGTATCTAAAAGCAGTTTATTATGCAAGCAACATTGTACTTTATATCTAATGCGTTTAAGGCTATAAAAGCATTTGGTGTTTAGAGCCTTCCCAATGTATGCAGCAAAACAAATACCTAGCTAAATACGAAGACTACCGATACTAGTAAAACAAACTTCATTGTGTTTTTTTCCTCTTTATAAACCTACGCGTGCATTGAGTATGCTTTTAGATTGGTGTCGAAAGTGCACGTGAGCCTAAAGAGCCACGTAGAGCATGCCATTACGCTTCCTGAGACAGGCATGTAGTGTAGCGCTATGATCGCAACACATCCCATCTTTGCTGCATGAAAACAGCACAAAAACGGATCCGCATCCAGCAGCAGATGGCCAGTTGGTGCTTTGTACGTGGTGTCATGTAGCCATCAGTGCCTCAACAAGCTTTTAAATTTTATGTTTTTGCTATGTTATTAGCATGTCCCACCTCCAGCGTTTCTCATGGTGACTGTACTTTTCATGAGGGCTGATTTCTATGCTAAGAAATGCCATAGATAAGGCCAGCTATGGTGCCCCTCTCCTTAATATTTATAGCCTTATCCACTTTGTAATATATTTAGCTGTTAGTAAAGATGCCAGTAGCGTTAAAAAACAAAGACTTCATTTCATTCGGTGAACATTGTGGCAGACTTTGTAGCTGAATGCTTTGTGAAACCAGCAATATCGCACAGCACGAGACTCTTTCGTCCAGATCACGAAGGAAATGAGATTTCCCGAGACATTAGGAATTGGCGCCTTGTGTTTTAAAAAAGCGCTTGTCTTCGGCACAGACCATGGCTCGGGGAGGAGATTGAAGAACTGAACTCATCCGGCAGTAATGAAGTCTATTGCGTGCTCTGACATATTATTGCGATAGCTATAACATCGGCTTTCTCGACGGGCTTCTAGTATCGGCGTCAACGTTGTCACCACCATCACGTTCAAATGAGTAGATCTGTCCAAGTCCAAATGAGTAAGATCTGTCCACGGGTAAAAGCGTGTGAGCGGGGCACCGAATGTGGTTCAAGTAGAGATGAGAGTGCTGACTGCTCTCTCAAGTCTAGTTGAACCACGTTCTCAGTGAACGCCCCACCCGTCAGGAAGAAGCATGTAGGGACGTACGAGGGATGTTATGCGTTGCTCGAACAGCAACCGTGAACTTCGATCATAAGGGTGCTGACGCGATGGCTGACGCACGTGCTATCTCGGGAGACATCAGTTCACGGCAAGAATACCCTTCTACGCGCTGTGCTCTCAGTGAAGACTGCAAACACAGCAGCTCGTCCAGGAGTGGCCGCATTCTATTACACCAGCTTTTTGTAGAAATGCACAAGGTCGGATTCAACCTAGCTACCAACCTTGCTATTGATCGGGGGACTTGGTTCATTATAATATGGTATTGCTACAGCACATTCGTTTGTTTGTGTTTTCCTTCACTGTTGCCACTTCTAATGTGACAAGAAGAACGAAAAGCACCAGATAACTTGCAGCTCGCTGTTGCAGCACAAAGAACACTTGAAAAGAAAGCACACGTCTGCACTGGACTTTAGGACGACCACGAAGTAAGAACTGTAAGAGTTGTTACTAAGTTCGTAAGGAGCATGCTACAATTGCCGCCTATGCCCAACCGACTAGCCCATACTTTGGGTCTTGTAGCTAGCACATCATGCTTTTCGCAAACACGGCCGCTACAACTAGCGAAGTGATTTTTGTTCGCTGCATAACTTCAATGTAATATTTGCGGCTAAAGCTCAGTATGCTTGTGCAAACCACTGCTGTCTTTTTTTCTTACGCGCATTGCGCCCTGAAGGGCCATGTACAGGAGATAAAAGTAAGAGGCGCGCGCGTATTGCAACTACGGTGAAAAACGAGCGCTGCGGCGACCTATAAAGCGTGGTCTTCGCGGTACCTAACTGATGTTAAATTGAACACTCTGAAGCGTCTTCGATCACTGCGTACTGCCAGGTGTAAGTGTTATATGTAAGCAGCTTACCATTAGTATGGTGAACAACGTATGATCCGTATTCGAGTAGTTTAACGAGGTACGTTGCGAAGCGAATGGTTCTAATATTGATGTCGTGGTCGTGTGCTTGAGAAAATATTTCTTCTGAAATATTTCATCACGAAGAAAACTGAGGTTCGGGCTACCAAGACTTCAGTGACGTATTTTTGTCACACAAATAACGTCGAATTCACGTACACGATCGTATATGTCCAAGAAAGTTCCACGTCGGGCACCTAGGCAATGACTTCTCGGTCCTCAAGTGACACAGGCCGAACATCCTATCCAACAAGCCACAATCACACGCAACCTAACACCTCTGTAAACACGCCTTTTATATGTCATACTTCCATCTGAGAGTAGTTTTAATCACGGCGCGGTGTCACTCCTTGGAGTGACATAGTGGAGTAATTCAGTAAAGTGGCCTTACCGATTAGCACCTGAAACGCATCCGTCGTATTCGGTGCGTTGTCAACAGAAGTATGACCATGTCAACGCCTTAACACACCAAGACTAAGAAGGAGGAAAAACCTTTACTGAAGCTGGTGGTGACAGATAACCTTTATTTCCGCCAGGCTGGTCGACATCCTTAGTCCGTGATGTGATTAGTTAAAACCGCCACAGAAGCCCACCTGACCAGATTTCGCTCTAGTGTGGAGCTATTGAGTAGGGTCATCTCCCAGTCCTGTTTGATGTTAGAAATTGCGCTTCATTTTGGGTTCATTAGGCAAGCTCAGACCATATGGTAAGTGTTGGCCACTTTACCACAATACTGGCACTGCTAACTTATTCTTGGATCGTAATATTTGAGCATGGCTGGACAAAGCAGCGTCAAATGTAGTCACAATCAGCGCTGATCGAGCGGTCACAGGTTTATTAGATACATGGCATATGACAATCGAAATCATTACATCCCAGGTCATCTCGGCTTACCTACTCGACATGGCAAGATCCAGGACCTGTCTCGCTTCGATGCGCAGTTCTTCAGTACGCACCCGAAGCAGGCGCAGTTGCTGGATCCTCAGATTCGACTGCTGTTGGAGACGTCGTACGAGGCTATCGTGGACGCGGGATACGACCCGGAAAGCCTGCGTGGACGTCACATAGGCGTATTTATAGGCGTTTCCACGAGTGAGACGAGTGATGCTTGGAGGGCAAACGCACAGAGGGCTGATGCCTATGGATTGCTCGCCTCCTGCCACGCCCTGTTTGCCAACCGAATCTCGTACGCCCTGGACTTTCACGGTAATATATATATGTGTTTTACTGCTTCCTGTACGGTGCATGTTTGTTTTCAGTCTGTTAGTAAGGAGAGGTGCTGAATAAACTTACTCGGCAAAGTACTTGTGGGTGCAGCATCCAGACCGGTGCGGGAAAGAGCTTTGCAAACTAAGTGAGCCAAATACACGTGCAACTGCCAAAATTATTCCAAACTTGTTCTTGCCATACTAGGTGCTCTACACGAGGCATGACTAACGTCAAAATTTAATAAAAGCATACTAAAACACGCCAGTCGTTAAAGTTTGTTCGTCTTAAGGCCCAAATATAATATGGAGTGTTCAGCGCAGTCAGTGTTGGCGACCAATTCGGCACTCTAGAGAGCTATGCTCTCACCATGCCACGACGAGTAGCTTCGGAGTGGCGCACGCCTAAGCCACCAGACAAAATGTTACGACGTGAGACTGCGCTTTCTCCAGTTTTCGCCGGCGTAGAGCGTGTATTGTCACGCGTATGCACTACGTAGGACTATATCTAGGCCACTTCGTCTTCCCTCCTGCTCCTGTCTTCTTTTTAGGAGACTAGACCTTTAATGACTTATTTTTTGCTTTATTGCCTGTTTTCAGACACTATGTAGATGAACGATGACGTAATGATCACGAAACAAGTTCTAGCATTCTTACTCACCATACACTAATGTCAACATTCCTTGAGAGCTATCAGGGGTTCTACACTCGACAACCACTCAGCACCAGACTTCTATGATTTCTTAAGTTCTACGAGTTTCACCATGCAAGCTCAGAAGTACATTACTGTGGGTCGTGCATTTGAACCACAGTGAAATCCTGTCATACGGGCCCACCGATACACAGTAGTTCCCATTACCGGTCACCTTCAAGTGACCTTGAGCCAAATGCTGGTGCCATTGTGCATCGAGCAAATGTGCATATGACTTAGCGTGGTAACTGTAAAACGAAGAAAGGATTTCGTTTGTTAAGAAAAAAAATGTTTACGATTTCGAGTACTTCGTATTCAACCATGGGAAATCAAGGAGCCGTCCGGCTAAAAGGAGCATAAGTGTGTTTAGCAAAAGTAGAAAAAAAAACTTTGTTAGCGGCCTTGGAAACGAGCTTCAGCGTCAACGAATTCGATATAGCGCGATTTTAAGTTGGCAGCCCTTCCTATGGGACCCATGACATACGTCGGTTGGGGTCCAAACAAATTAGGAGGCGAGCTAAACCGAAGGTCTTTGTTTCATTTTTACACTGTGACTGAAGCCATAACTTTCAGGGCACTGAAACGTTATTTACGATTTTAAATATTCACATTCGAAATTTTGATAGGGCTCCGTACACTTATTATAATAAAAGAACACTACACAGAAAAATGGAAACACGGTGTTTTGTGTATTGGTAAAGTACAGTTTCCTAGTCGCGAGAACGCAACTTTTACCGTGAGACGACGCATGGTAAGACAGCAAATGCGCGAAAAGGAAATGTGGGTGCAGAAGTCACCTAGAGATTCTCGCACCAAACACCATGACGTAAATTTTGACAGAGTCTACCAAGTCATACATTTTTCTTATTCTGGCAGATTGAAGTACATTATCCCTTGTCGAAGCCGTAGACCGAACGAAATAAATTTCAGAAAACTTCCCCGGGCGAACGTCGCCAAAATGCAAAAAAACTCAGAAAATTTGTTACGGCAGGTGCGAGAACTTCGGCTAACTACTTAAAAAAAGAAACTTCAACCTAGATTTCGTCCTCTAACAACAAACATTATGACGAAATTTACGCTATTAGCATTCCCACAATAAATTTTATCAAAATACAGAATACCCTTAAACGACAGCGCCAAGCTTCTCAGTTGGTATGCGGGGTTTAACCTCCCAAAACCACCATATGATTATGAGAGACACCGTAGTGGAGCGCTAAGAAAATTTCGACCACCTAGGGCTCTTTAACGCCCACGCAAATCTAAGCATACGGACCTACAGCATTTCTACCTCCTTCAGAAATGCAGCCGCTGCAGCCGGGATTCCATCCTGCCACCTGCGGGCCAGCAGCCGAGTACCTTAGTCACTAGACCACCACGGCAGGGCAGCGCCAAGCTTCTGCTTTTTAGAAATCCCACTGTAGGCAAGTAAGGAAGAGTCAACTTTATCTAGAAAGACGGCGCAAATCACAAGGCGACTTCGCATAGATTTAGGCTATGCATGGGCAGTGACCCTTTCCGCCCAGGCGGGAATTGCTTTTCCCTAAAGTTGCTTTTCCTTAAAGGGGGTTCTAAAGAACTCCCACGCTGAATGCGAGTGAGCTGGCAGAAGCGTTCACAGCCCACGTTCACTCACCCACTCACTGCCATAAGCAGCAGTCCCTCAGTTTGACGCATTCCTGAATTCACCAGCATGACACCTTACCGCATTGTCATCTCTACGTGAGTCCACTTGCCGACATTCATCATACAATAGATCTTATCCAAACAAGCCGGACTCCCCCCTTTTGCGGGGGCTGAGCGGTAGGAGCTATGGGCACGTGCGTGTCTATCTGTCTGTTTGTCTACCTGTATATAGGTCCATCTGTCCGTCCGTTCGTTCGCCCATCTGTTCATTCCTCCGTCCGTCCATCCGTCTGTCTTTCTGTCCATCCGTCTGTCTGTCTGTCTGCCCATCCGTCTGTCTGCATGTCCGTCTGTCTGTATGTCAGTTCATCTGCCCATTTAATGAACACTCCAAGTTCCGCCATCTCGCATCTTTTCATAATATATTCGTAATATAGAAGTACCGCCATCCAGTGGACATCCAAGGACGAAACAGAGAGGTGGCTACTACCTACCGAAAACACACGACCCGCACCTTAAAGAGCTTCGCCCTTACGAAGCTGCGTGCATCTTCCAACGGGGGAAGTCGAGTAATTGTGACGCAGAGTGGGGGGGGGGGATTCGCGTGAATTTTGCGTAATTGAGTATCATTTGGGAACGCCTAATTGTCATTTCGTGTTTATTTTTCTTATTCATTCGATGAAGAAGCGTTGCCTTCAACGCGTAGTGGGACGCTGGTGTGCGATCCAGGGCCTACATAAACGGGGTGGCCAGTAAACGGTTGTGCAGCTTGAGCAGTCAGTTTTTAAATGCGAAGCATTCCTTAGCGAACTTCGGCGACTTTGAGCGTATCTATCTATCTATTTATCTATCTATCTATCTATCTATCTATCTATCTATCTATCTATCTTTCTATCTATCTATCTATCTAGCTGCCTACGAGCTTTAGTTCTCCTGGCCGTCTCAATATTGGTATCGATACCAAACTTGGTATGGCATAACATGACTGTATGAAGAACGTATTTGAGCTAGTCACATGAAAATTATGACATCTGTGTCATGAATGTCATGATTTACATGTCATGGTCCTGCATCCATTGCGTTGGTTTTGTTCACATGGCATGTTGCAAAAATAATATGCTATGACATGATTACATGGCGAACACAAGCGACCGACCCTAACATGACAATCATGACATGCGTGTCTTGTAACAACATGACAACATACTACGTATGATGCGCTCATGGCCGTTTCGCTAGCTTCGCATGTACCAAACTCGTTATTACGCAAAGCGAACGTACGGCATAAGTAAATGAGATAATAAAGCATGCTAATCACGACATACGTGTCATGTAGCAACATGTCTACATGTCACGCTTATGATGCGCTCGCGGCCGTTTCGCCAGCTTCTCATATGCCAAGTTTGGTATTACGTGACGACAATGGATTACAAAGATACGTTACTGGTGCGAACATGATAATCATGAAAAGCTCGTCATGCGAGAACATGAATACATGCCACAGTCAAGGCGCCGATACATGTCATCGTGACGCGGTGCGCGCGCTCGCTGATGTTCATTCCGTCGCGTCACGCCGGTGTTGCCTTGCCAGGCGCCGGTCCTGCCATATACTCAAAGCGCGCACCACGCTGCGTTGCTTTGACGCATGTACGTTTCAGAGCGTCTAGCGTCCCTCCGTCACGAAAAGAGGGAGACGCAGTGTTGTCTGGGTAATGTATGGGCGCTAAATGAAGCATTTTCGATTTCACACCGGCTGCCGTCGGGCCACGCCGACGGACGTGCTCGCGTTTTGCTTAGGTAACGTCGTTGTGTCCAGCGTACGCACGCGTCATCGCTATATTGAACTATATTGGGCCCTTCATGATGCGGTCACGGTTATTTTGCTTGCTCCACATATACAAAATTTGGTGTTACGTGACGTTAATAGATGATGAAGTATATCACTGGTGCAAACATGATAATCCTGACACGCCTGTCATGTAAGAACATGACAACATACTACGCTCATAGCGTGCTCGCGGCCATTTCGCTGGCTTCACATATACTAAATTTCGTATCACGTGAGGTGAATAGATGAAGAAAGTAAACGGCACATCTAAACATAATAATCGTGACACGGAAGTCAAGTACGGCATCACTTACATCCAACTCGTAACGTTGCACTGATTTTAAAGTGACTTATCAACCTTTCTCATTCGTGCTTCGCATATCATCGATTCTCACTGTACGTGGGATATGCCAATTTTTTCTAGCATACGCTGGCTGTGTCGCCTTGGCGGGTGAGAGAGGGGGGAAGAGGAGGAGCAAGCGACAGTAGGCCCGAGACGCAAGCATGCGGCACGAGACGGTAAGCGCGAGCGTGCGTACTGGGGCGGACACCGCAGCCACTGAAGCCGGATTTGCGAGAAGGTGTGCCTAAAAAATACGCCGCATTAAAATAAAAAAGTAGGAATACACCACCCAGCGAAAAGACCTCCAAAAGAGTGGACATAGTAGGTATTTGGCATGCAGCATAAATAGACAAAGGGTGCGCTGCTCGCCGAGCTCCAGCGAATAAGCGGAGGTTGAAGTAGATGATGCACTGAGAGGATGTAAGGAAGATCGCGTCTCAACAGTAACGGCTCAACACGTGACATTCTGCGGGAGCGATGACGTAATAAACAAGGTTTGCCATGGCTTCGTTGTGTGGTTACCGCCAGTTTTCAATCAAAGTGCGCTTGCTCAGTGTAGTTCGGGCAGCTCAGTCACAAGCTGAAAGACAAAACGTCGCTAGGAGAACAAAAGGTTCCGCATACTCTACGTTATGATCACGTGTTGGTCCAACACAGTGGACTTCATTCAATGGCATTGCGCAACACTCACTATCGACTTATTTTCCTTCATGGTTGTCCGCATACGGTAAGCAAAGGGCGAGAAATATTTCGCAGTCTCTGCAATAAGTTTATGCACCATCTTTCCGAAGGGAACCCTGATAAAACGCGGAGCAGCAGTGGTGCACAGGGTTGACCCTGTTGAAACGGGCGTTGACGCGAACGCTGGAAGAACTTTTTGAAGAGAAACTCGGTGTAGAGTTTATTCGCGTGAACGTTTGTTTGAAACCGCGGCAATGACATGGAAGGCGGGTTGGGTTTCCTGCAAGTTTCATCACAGAAATATTGTTGCCTCAATGTGCGCTTAAACGTTGTGAGTGGTGGAAAGGGCGACGAGAGAGAGATAACACGCGGCGAGCGGCGACAGGCTTGGAAAAGAGGGACGTCAACGCGCGCGCACTGCGAGGAAAGGCGTGACCTACTTGGCACCGCTTAACACCTGCGGCCAGGGTAGCGCAGTGCGGACGGAGAAACAGGATTCCACAGGCTAGTCAAAGAGCTGCTTCGCATCTAATAATGGTGTCTGTAGGGCGATTTTACAGCAACATAATGTTAACCTGTGCACTGTGACAGCAGAAAATTGCTTGTATATGAACAAGTTTGGAGAAGCTGCGTTCCAGAAGAACCCGATAATGCCTATAGGGAGGTGCAAGTTGCTCCGCTGTACATTGCAAGCCATGAATATTTTGAGAAAACAATCGCTCATTATTACTTAGGGCACTCAAACCTAAAGGAATTCATGTTTTGACGTTACATGTTCCGAGAAAGAAGGTTGACGCGTTGCACAACTTTTGTTTGTCTCACATACTTCATGTTATTGTTCTAGGGCAAATTTTAGCCCACGTGCGTGCGCCTCGCCGCGGCAACTTTACTTTTTTGATAGCACTAATGTTATATCAGGTTGTAACATGTTTACCCTCCAACAATACGCAGGCCCCAGCATGGCGGTCGATACGGCTTGTTCATCGACCATGACTGCCTTACATGAGGCAGTGCTGGCGCTTCGCTCGGGACGCTGCGAAGCAGCCATCGTTGGAGGAAGCAATATCACCCTGGAACCCACAATATCTCAAAGCTTCCAGCGGCTTGGCATGCTCTCCCAGGATGGAAAGTGCATGGTGTTCGACGCTGATGGTGCGTGCCATATACTACCATGTACCGTGCACAGCTTTCTCGCAAAAAAAGTGATTGAGGTTTAACTATTTTAAGCCTAGTTACCAGGAGCCAAAGTATGTTTTGATTACTGTCTCTTGTTGGTTGGTTGATTGTTCCTCAACACCTTGGCGCAACCCACCTAAGGGGATAAGCCATGATTGGGACGGTGCCTTTCTTTTTAAATTACTTCACTTCATGAAAGGGAGGCTAGCAATAATTAGGTAATATATGTATTATTATGGAGGTGTTCGATTTCTAAACAAACAAAAAGCCTTGAAAAGAAAAACATAACAAACACACAGAAAAAGAAAATAATCTATGCATAAAACAACTGAAGTTATTTATTTTTAGCATTCCATTCTTTTGAATACTCGTAAGAAATTTGTAACAGAGGTAAAAACGCTCCTGTGGGTAAAACCAAATGTGACTGCGCCAAATTAAATTATCACCGGAAGTGTCAAGTTTTAGGTAAAACTTTCGTAGGGGTTCTTCTAGTAGATTTTCCCTTTGTCTTCTGAATTTCTGGCATGACAAAAAGAAATGCTCTAAAAATTCACTCTCAATACAACTGTGCCAGACCTGACCTGTGTAGGTAGAAGTTCAATGAAGGGACTCTACAACGCAGCCTTGTAATTAACATTTCTTCCTTTCTTGGTGAACACCACTTGTTCTTCCAAAGGAACCTTAGCTGTGGATAGTCTGATAAAAACAAAGGAGATTTTTCGAAGTTATTGGCCGTTGTGCGTTTTTCAAAGTATGCTGCTGTGATATATTTCGAAGTAGGCAAAATAGGTAAAATAGGACAATCGAGGGAAGACACAGCTCGTGAATCTGCATGCTCATTAAGAGCTAAACCTCTATGGCCTGTTACCCAAACTGATCGAACGAGTCGCACATGTCTAGGAACGAGCGAGTAGAACGTTTCTAAGGTACGCGAAAAAGTTGGTGAGCTTAAGGCAGTACAAACCGAGAGAGAGCCCGTTAGAACAATCACCGCTGATAAATATTGGGGTACTTTACGCAATGCTAGGACTATTGCCAGTAGCTCAGCTTAGTAAATAGGGGTAAAGTCGGGCAATATAATTGAGAAAGCCCATTCTAGAGAGGATGACGCAATTTCTACGCCGGCCCTCTTTTCATAAACAGAAGCGTCCGCCGTATTCCAATGTATGTTTTTATATTGGCCAAATGATCTTCCAAAACGCCATTTATATACTGATATCGTAATTTTTTTGCATTGTTGGGATACATATCATCAAATTCAATCCTAATTGCATCTACAGTGTTAAGTGCAAGTATTTCGCAAAGGATAACTCTTAAGGGGTCCAAACGTTTCTGTGTATATATTATTTCAGGGCACCGCAGTTTAAACCATTGGTGGTTTAAAACTGAGGTCTGCTGGTTAATGAATGATTTTAAGAAACGTTCGTACTGTTAGAATATGAAATATTATGATAAGAGAAGGCAGGCGGGATTCTTCGTACAGGGTATTGCTCGCAACATATTTAGGTAGCCCTAGGCATAAGCGTAAAGCTTCGCGTTCTAACAGATTGAGTGGTAGAACTTTGTAAGCCGGAGCGCCAGAAAACAAAACGCAGCCGAATTCTAATATCGGCCGAATGTACATGCAATATGTCATGAGGAGCACGCCTCTACGCAAACCGACACTATAAATACTGAGCCAGCGCAGCTTTTCTACGGCACGTGCTCCTTTAGCAGCCATGTTTTCTATCTGGCGACTCCAGGTAAGTGTTTCGGTGTAGGCTACCCCCAAGTACCTAACTGACTCGACTAGAGGCATGGCGTCTAGTCGGTACATTAGTGAAATTCGCACTGGAGCATTTTGTGTGGAAACTATGATTGTGCTTTTGTTTAAATTGAGGCGTAGGTGGATATCCTCCAGCCACATTTTCAGGCTATTCATGTATGTCTGCAGAATCAGATACAGTGTGTGAATAACCACCAACGCATAAAAAATGCGATATCATCGGCATTCACATAGACCTGTACATCTTGCTGAAAGGGAATGGTGCATAGCAGTGCAATAAATAATAAGGGAGATAACACTGACTCTTGCGGTAGACCTCTCGTTTGCCTTTATATTGAAGAGTTGAAACCAGATCGCGAGCAGTAAAATTCTCTATCACCTAAGAAAGCACGGATCCTGGCCACAAAATATTGAGGCAGTCCTAAGTTCTGAAGCGAATCTAGCAGTTTCACATGCTCCACGCTATCATAGGTATTTGTGATATCTAAGGTTACGAAAGCGGAGTATTGTTTCTGATATCGATAAATTTGAATCCGGCTTTCGAAATCTACGGGCGCACACCAAATGGAGCAACCACGTCTGAATCCAATTCGACATGGGCTCAGTGTCAATGTTTATGACATCCATCGATCTATGCGTCTATATAAAATTCTTTTAACAAGTTTTACTAGGTTCGATGTAAGTACAATGGGCCTGATATTATCTAAGGTCAATCCAGTGCCTCTCTTTCTTTAATGATGAAATCGCCTTTGCCATTCTCCAATTGGGTGGAATCCAAAAACTTCTAAGTTAGTGATTATTATTGTGAGTAGGTCAAGAAGGTATATTTTATGTACTGATTTTATCACCGACGTCGTCATGCCATCAGGACCAGGAGCAGAATGGGGTAGTGTTCCGACTACGTTTTCTAGTTCTGCAGGTGTGACCTCTTCAAAATCCTCAGCCCTATGGGGGTACTGGGCTTTGTGTGAGAGAATTGTCGTAAAGCGACTTTTTAGGCCCAGAGCTATATCTTTTAGAAAGGCCTTTAGTTCAACTGGTGATGATAGTACAGTTTCTATATTTCTTAGTACCGGAAAAACTTTCTTATTTCTCAGAAAGCCAAAAAGTGCTTTTCTATTGACCGGCTTTGAAATGATCTCACATCGGTCATTGTTAAATTTGTCCTTCGCATTAGCGATGGTTATCATAAAAATAGCGGCCGCATACTTATAATCATTCCAGTTCATGAAACACTGGTTGAAAATTAATTTTTTTCATGCAGTTTTTCTTACTCTATGAGGCCGCGAACAGTCTGCATTCCACCAAGGATTGGTAGAAAGTTTAGAGCTCTCAGTGGTAAATTTTTAATTACTCATCGACTCCTTTAAAATGTCGCTTACTCTGATGACGTCTAGTTCCGCATCATTCGTTCCGTTAGATAAAGCACCTCGTATTGATTTCTTGGGTGTATTAAAGTTTACATGCGTAACAGATGAATATATTCTAAGAGGTTATTCTAAATACCACCTCGAACAATAATGGCATATGGTCACTACTTGTTCCCGAGCTAATCGCAGACCATAATAAGATAGACAGGTTAGCGTTAGAAAAAGTTATACCAAGCACCGAGGAGGACTGATTACACATAAAACTAGGAGTTTTTGTGTTTATGCATATAAAGGTATTCTTGTTCACCCAATTTCACAAACGTTTGCCCTTTAAATCAGTTTTAAAATCCGACAAAATATGATGAGAATTGAAATCATCTACTAATACAATATCTTTCTGGCAATGGTAAACTGCAGTATCTAGAACGGAAGAATTCAGAACACCAGCAGGAAAATAAGAATTAATAAATAAGAATAGAGTAACTCAGGATTAAGGATGCTTAATTCGGAAATCTCGCTTTCTGAAGTCATTGACTGATAGATAATTTTAGCTCTATGGGCGACTTTAAATGAGATAAATATTGCCAAACCTTCACCCTGAATTTGGCGGTCTAGAAGAAATGTGCGGTAATTTTTTATCTTAAAATACCTATTTTCTGCAAGCCAAGTTTTTTGTAAAGCAATATTATCAGCGGAATAGTTATCGCGAAGATGAAGTTAGTCTGTAGCTGCTGAAAAAAAAATAGAGCGGCAATTCAACTGCAGTACTTTTCAATTTCCCATTTTGAAGAGATACCAGCAGCACTCACTGCTTTCTCTAAGATGCTATCATTTAAAAAATCCTTCTTTGACGGATTTTCCTACTGGTATTTCTTATTTGTTGATTTAGGACTAAGTGAGGAGCATTTGACCTCAGGAGAAGCACGTCTTTTCCTATATCTTGAATCAGAGTCCATTTGTTCTGGTTGTGACACATCGGAATCGGAGTCCGAGCTCCAATTTAAATAATGAACAATAGGCATAATTATTCTATGGTCAGAGTTCAGCGTGCCTGGCTTTGACTTCGAAGGGCCTGGTTTCGATGGAATATCAGTAACCTAAACTGGTGAAGGTAGAAAAGGGGGCATGGTAAGTTGGTTACCTCCCTGCAGGATTTCAGTCAACTTAGTGCTCATTATTTGTGCCAATGACTCCGTTAGCCTCACGAATAGAGAATCCATAAGCTTCGTCACGGCCCTTTCCACCGTTGATGTTATTAGATCAGGAAACGACGACTCAAGCATCTGGTTTGCCTGGTTGGCACTGGTGCCATGGCCATGTGAGCGCTCAGAGAGAATAGATCGGGCCTCACGCCGGGTGCATTGTTGTTTTTCGATGATCTCTAGAAGTTGCAACTCATACGTCCTCACGGGGCAACTTTTATCGTCAGCTGCGTGATTTCCTCTGTATAGGCAGCATCTCACCTCTTAGGTTGAACATTCATCGGGTTTATGTCGGTCAGTACATGTACGACTCCTCACATCCGATCTACATCCCTTGAGGGTATGCCCGTAGCTCCAGAATTTTTCGCACTGCAGTGGGTGAGAAGATAGTGCATCTAAATGATAAATTAGTGGCCCTGCCTTAATTTCGGTTTGTCGAGCCGCGCTGGCAAAAGTTACGATCGCTAATTCTGTGGGGACCTTTTATTCTCAATGTTGCGCGAGCATCAAAATACAGAGACTGCTCCTGCAGCCGCAAAGAATTCAAGCATTTGTGGTGGTGTAAGGCTCACGTCCACACCTCGAACTAGTCCCTTCACACAGGCCAAATGGACAGGCACGAAACAGCTCAACGGATTTGAGGCAAAAGTTGTGCATTTGAGGAGATCAGAGATGCAGGCTTAGTCCGGCGAGCAGCACAGGATGCCTCTACATCCAAACTGACGCACATCGGTAATCATTTTGTAATCATCGAAAAATTTACGGAGTTCTTACTGAATGATATTCAGATTTTTCATGCGAATGAACTCGCCATTGGTTGGAACCAGGGCCACAGGAACGCTCTTCAGACCACCGCGCGAAAACAGATCGATTGGAAAATCCCTGTTAGAAAGGGACGCCAACCAGGCAGAATATGCCTGGGCGGGAGAGGAGAGAGACATCAGGTTGATATGTTTAATCGCACCGCCTGATCCGGCTGCACCCCCCCAGGAGGAAGCGCGAAGGCGCCCTTGAAGTACCAGCGGAGGTAGATCTCGAATTGAAACTGCACATTTTATCTTGTGTGCGTGGAACTTAAGATACGTTTCTTCTTTTCTTTCTTTGGAATTCTGTGCGACGGTGGCGGCAACAGCTTGGAGTTTGGCATGCTTTCGTGCTTAGTATGTCAATATCACTATGCCAGTGCTATAATCAATATGTCAATTGTCAATATGCCTGTAGCAATATAAAGAACAGGAACATATATTGTGGTTGTTGTTGTTGCCTCTAACATCGCTTAGACCCACTCATGGGGATCAGCCAATAGTTGATGTCAAGGTTGCCTTCTTTTTGCCCGTTAATGACACACTAATCCTGATGATGACTGTTGGTGTGCTGTGGGAGATGGTCGTCACCTTCCATTTTCACCAGCAATTTTCTCTAACACGGGCTAATCTCCCCTCAGCCTACTCCATTGTTTCAGCACGTAACTTTGCAGGTACGCGGGATTTCACAAACTGACGTCGAACTTTATAAACGGAAATAATTGATTCAGATTGTCGTCGGTGCTGAATCACATGCACAGAAGGCACAGCTGGCGCACCATCCATGGCTAGAACTAGCGGTCAAACGCTGGTGAAGCGGCCGTTAAACATTAGCTTGTTCAGGCGGTGTTTCATCTGCGACGCTTTACCACATGGAATCACGTAGCGTGCCGCGACATCCACAACGCTTAGGCTACGAGTGCCCGATCTAATTGCGTTGCGATGGCGCAAAGAGACAGCTTTGTAAGTTGAATTCATTTACGACGATACCGGTTTCAACAATACATTGCTTATAAAAACGAGGAGCTGTTGTACCACAAACTCTTTATATGGTGAAATAACCAGCTTACAGCAACGCCTGCATACCAAATTACCGGTTATAACATTGTAAAAAATAAAACTGCAAGATCTTAACGCTATAGCCAAATTGCGTCAGTGTCATAATAAAAAAAAGAACGCACCAATTTTCCTTCATTTATGTCATCAACGACTTTTTGATAATACCTTTCATTAAAAGCTTTGTCAAGGATGGTTTGATGACCTAAGTAGTTTCATCTGTTCGTGATGGTAACAACCAGGAAACTATAGCCGCCTACTACGGATTGCAAATAACATCACTACATCACAAACTTTGTAAAATCATGTTTTGTAAGATCGTGGTCAAAACTTTCTTTGTTAATTATAAGAACACAGCAATGGATAAGTCCTCTATAAATGGAGTAGGCCACCTCGGCAGTGTTGCGATATGTGAAAAATACTTGTTCCTATGCTTATTCAGAGTAGCTTAAAGTTACCTTATTCGCCTTTTCTGTACTGTTCTCCTATAACTGTGGTGCTGTGGAGAGGTTGATGTTCATAATACCTCGGTTACTTCGAGTTCTACAGTGGAAACAATAATAACAAAGGTTCTTGACAAAACGAACAATCCTGCAAAAAAAAAGAAATCACCATATTAGCACACTGAAATGAGTTGAAACAACAAGGCAATGTAAATTTTGCTTGCTGCAGTTCACACTGTTATAATACGTACACATGCACACCTTTTTATTTCTTATCACAGAATATTACTAATACATCATTCCATATATTACACCTAGCTATATGTCATAAACGTTTATTTTTGTTGCTCACTTTTATTGGCGAGCTGTTGCTACGGATAACACTCGCCATGAGGATGAATGCCTAGAATTTTTTATGGCTCGTGCGTTATAACGCGGTTAAGAAGAGTGTTTACGCTGGACAAATTACCGAGTTGGCTCTTCGCAGGCGATGGCTACGCCCGCAGCGAGACCATTGGGGCGTTTTACCTCCAACGGGCCATCGATGCGCGTCGGGTGTACGCAAAGGTCGTCAATGTCAAGGTCAACACGGACGGATACAAAGCCGAAGGTGAGTCGCTCTGCTAATACGCCAAGTACGGAGAATATTATCTTTTCTACTAAAGTACATATCCATTGTCCCTGCGTGATTGAAGAAATAGTCCCATTTCATTTCTCCAGTGCCGTACGTAGAGAAGCGATAAACAACTCAATGACTTTTGTGCGTGGTTCTATTTTAATATGAAATTCAGGCAACTCGACTAACATTCAGTTTTATGCTACAAGATGAATTATACGAAAGGCGAATGCAAGCGCTGTACAAGCTGATTAGGAGGGTCGGGGTAATGACCACACACGAAAAATAGTCCGCGTCAGAAGCTGTGGGACGAATCAAACAGCCTGTTTTGCAAATGGGTAGTTATTGATGGGACTAGAAGCCGCATACCCAAAGCCCTTTCTTCGTGCTTTTCCGATTAGCCCTAATCTTTCGCTAGTGATAGATGGTTCATTTTTCTTCACATGAGCAGTTCCTGTTTACTGATTTTTCGTTAATTCAGGTTTACAGTTGTTCCCTAGAGCTTTCAAGACTTATCTGTTCCTGAAAACTATTCCAGAAGGTGATTTGCCATAAGATACACATGAATTTACACGGCGATCAAGTGGGGGCACCACATTGAGTAAAGAACGTGCCATAAAAAATTTAATCGAGTCATTTGCTGCATAAAGCGAGTCATTTTGTATGATTTTTATAAATACTACAGAATGACGTTTCACACAAGACAGGCAACCACAGCCTCTAAACGATACGTAAGAAGCGGTGCGATGTTATCCATACATTTGTTTTCTGCATTTAAAGAGCCACAATTTTTCGTACAAGATATAGCAACAACTGCTGCTCAATCCCTACGACAAAGTCATTGTTCATCCACTCAAGTTGGCTCAAGCAAAGGCAGTTGTATAGCTCTCTTGAAGCGGGTCTCATAGGTGAACTAGAAACTGCCGAATAATTTATTGCTTTCAGCAATATATGAAAATATTGAAAACGGATGGTGAGTCAGTTTCAATTATGTTGTTAATAATATTAAAAAGGGGGTTTATTGAAGGAACTGAGCAAGTGGGTGGTACCTTGAAAGAAACGCAGGTGAACCCAGATGACGGTGCTTGATCGCCGATCTTGTGCCTTTTTCTTGGGTTGATGATAGTTGAGCCGATGGTACAAACGTCTTTCTTATTCACTATGATTCTCCCCGGCAAAAACCTTTGAGCCATCCTGGCAATCTAACACGTGGGGACCAGTGGGTAGAAGTAGGGCTTGAGACGGTTTACGTGAACAATATCACGTCCGCGCAGGCGACGGTCGCCCGATGGCGTGAGGGGTTCAATGGCGTAGTTCGTGGGTGAGGTACGCTCGACCAAACGGTAGAGACCGTGATAATTAGAGCATAGCTTGGGTAATACACCAGGGGCGCAAGATGGTACATGCAGCCATAGAAGTGCTTCAGGAACGAATGTTGGTGCAGAACGATGGTCGTCGTCACCGGCCTCCTTCTGGCACTGACGGTCGGCTGTAGTAAGCCGCTTGGCAAGCTTGCAGCACTCTTCTGCGTAAGGAGCGGCTTCCGAGACAGGCGTGCATTCGGAGGGATCTGACGAGTATAATGTGTTGGTGGTGTGCGATGGTTGGTGACCGTACAGGAGAAAAAAATGAGGAAAACCCGGTAGTGACTTGCGTAGCGGTGTTATACACGTATGTCACAAATGGGAGAACGAGGTCCCAATTTGTTTGATCAGCAACGACATGCTTCGTGAGCATGTTCCCCAAAGTACGAATAAACCGCAACGTCAAACCATTCGTCTGTGGGTGGTAGGTTGTACTCTTTCGGTGTACAATATGGAACTGTTGAAGAAGTGCTTGGAGAACATCGGAGAGGAAAACACGCCCTCAGTCACTGAGTAGTTCGCGAGGATCATGACGAAGCACAAACCGATTAGTATGAAAGTTGCGACGTCTTGTGCTACAGCTGTGGGGAGAGCAGACGTTTCAGCGTACCATGTAAGATAATCCACAGCCACGATAGCTCATTGGTTGCCTGCCGTTGTCAATAATAGTGGTCCATAGAGGTCAATTCCTACACGGTCGAATGGCCAGTCTGGACATTAAAGTGACTGCAATGAACCTGTTGCAGGATGTGGTGGGTTTTTCCGCCGCTGACATTCGTGGCAGCCGCGAATTAACTGGCGGATGAAGGTAAACATTCCGCGCTAGTAATCCCTTTTTTGTAGGCGCTCGTAGGTCTTGAAAACACCAGCGTAAGCACAATTGTGGCTCGGAATGAAACGACGCGCAGAAAGTAGAGTGCAGCGCTCGGGGAATGACAAGCAGCCATTTTCAACTACCTGCTAAATATTATCACCGGTACAAAGAGCAATGCCGAATACTAAAGTTTGGAGCCTGGCGGCGCAGGGTTCGAGTGGTTGGAAGTGTTGGTGCTTCGGATAACGCGTCAAGAAGTGAAGTGATCTATGGGTCATTGATCCTTGGGTCATCGGAAGAGATATTGTCCTCGTCAAGAGCTGACAACGTGTTGTCCGAGAAAACAGATGCAATGTCCGGTGATAGGGGAAAATGCGAAAGTGCATCAGCATCAATATGCGTGCCGCCGGAACGATATATACATGATAGATGTCATACTCTTGAAGCTGAAGAGCCCATTGGGAAAGACGACTCGATGGATCCTTGAGCGAAGACAACCAGCATAGTGCGTAATAGTCCGTTACTACATCAAAAGTACGGCCATAGAGGTATGGGCGGAACTTTAGAAGGGCCCAAACAATCGCCAAGCATTCCTTCTCGGTGACGTTGTAGTTCGATCCAGCCTTGGTGAGAGTTCTGCTGGCGTGGGCGACGACATACTCGGCGAATCCAGGTTTGCGTTGCGCGAGAACCGCACTGAGGCCGACATCATTGGCGTGGACCTCAGTTGCCACCGTAGAATCGTAGTGGCGCATTATTGATGGCGAAGTGAGGAGACTCTTAAGGGTACAGAAGGCTTGGTCACACTCCAAAGACCATGACCATACATCAGTGGCGCTGCTCAGAAGTTCGGTCAAAGGCGCATGATAGAGGCGAAGTGGCGCACGAACCGGCGAAAGTAGGAGCATAACCCCACTAAGCTCCGTAACTGCTTTATAGTAGTTGTTTTGGGAAAGTCGACGACAGCCCACAATTTAGCCGGGTCTGGAGGTATGCCATCCTTTGATAGGACGTGCCCGAGAATCGTAAGTGAAACTTCTTGAAGTTGAGTTGGAGCTAAGCATTCGTCAGGCACGTGAAAAGGTGTTTCAGGCGCTCTAGATATGTTGTAAAGTCTGGCGCAAAGACGACAATATAGTCGAGATAGCAGAGCCATATTTGCCACTTCAAACCCTGAAGAACTGACTTCATCATGCGCTCTAAGGTGGTAGGCGCATTGCAGAGACCGAAGGGCATGGCAATAAACTCATATAGACCGTCGGGTGTTACGAAGGCTGTTTTTGTCGATCGGCATCAGCAAGCGGGACCTGCCAGTACCCTTAGCGCAAATCTAATGATGAAAAGAACTGGGAACCTTGTAAAGTATCAAGGACATTGTCAATTCTGGGTAAAGGATACACGTCTTTTCAAATGATGTTACTTAGGCGCCGGTAATTCACGCAGAAGCGAATTGAGCCAACCTCTTTTTAACAAGCACCACTGGTGAGGCCCGTGGACTTTGTAAAGGTTGAATGACACCACGTTGCAGCATATCGTCCACCTGTTCGGTAACAACTTGGCGTTCCGCCGCAGAAACACAGTATGGTCGTTGCCGTAGTGGCACATGGGAGCTGGTATCGATGTAATGTAGAGTGGTAGAAGTGCAACCAAGTGAAGGTTGAACAACATCGAAAGATTCGTGGTACTGGTACAGCAGTTCGAGGAGTTAATATCGTTCAGATGGTGACAGTTCGTCTGCGATCATCGAATCGAACACTTTCGAAGCCTGTAGATCAGAGTGGTTAAGAGCACTGACGGCGGTGAGGTCACATTAGGATGATTCTTGCGGCAAGGTAAAAATTTGTTCGTTATCGATTGACTGTACGCATCCAAGAGATTCACCTTTAAACAGTTTGATGATGTGCGGAAAAGGATTGGTAAGGCAGAGAGCACTGGCTGCATTAGAAATCGAGAGGGCTGAATAAGGAAGCAGAAGTGGTTTCGGAGTTTCAAAGAGGCTTGATGGCTCAAAAAATGCTACTTCATCACGCATATCGCTGTTTTCGGTGGATTGTCAGTGTCTTCTTTGACAACTAGCTTGTGCGCGGCATGATTCATGTGGTCGTAGGGCAGGTCGAACAAAGGAAGCAGTTCAAGTTCAGAAAGGTCACAATCTATAACGCTGTGATTACACGATAGGAAATCCCAGCCAAGTATGTTCGTCATGAGAGCAAGAGGAAAGGACGATAAACTCAACAATGTAGTGGTCCTCCAAAATTGTGAGTCGGGCAGTGCAGGCGGCTATAGGTCAAATAGGTTCTCCATTTGCTGCACGTAAGGACATCATATCAAACGGCGTGGTCACCTTTCGAAGCTTGCGGCGAGGTTTGGCGTCTATAAGAGACACAGTTTTACAAGAGGGCATGCATGGGCACCGTCTACAAAAGCTTCAACGATATTTGACGACAAAGTGCGAGGACTTGAATGTTTCGATAGCGCAGTTCTTGCCTCCTTAACTGTGATGGCTAGTTTCCTCATTTTGAGGGGCTGGTTGGGGACACAAGGGTGACAAGGAGCGACGATTGGGTGAAGGTGAACGACAAGACGAAGTTGCCGGATAGTCAGGGGAGGCGTGCTTGACTGATGACCCGAACTTTCATACTCAAAAGGGGGTCGGTCAATGTAGTTGTTCCGTGATCGTGCGTCTGTGTAGCCAGGCACGCGACTACGGCAGTATCAAGAGATATGGCCAGGGCCGCCGCTTGCAAAACAGATCGGCCGGTTCTTGCACGTTCGCCAGGCATTTGCAGTGAGGGGCGTCGCCCACGTGGCATACGGCTGAGTCAAGGCTGTGGTAGCGAGGGTAGGAGCCCATGCGACGGAAGAATGAGTAGGAGTGGTGACATGGGGTAGTCCATTGAACAGCGAGGGCTGGTGTGGCTGTTGCCTCTTTACTGCGTCAGCATAAGTAACAGGCGCGGCGACAACTTGCTGCTGAAAGGGCACTGGCATAGTCTCGATAATCTGGTCTTGAAGCAGATGTCGGAGCATGGGAGATAACTGTGTCGGTGGCCGCTCTTGCTGCTGCTGCGGGAACTCTTGGCGCTGACAAAATGGCAGGAGGGAAAGCTGACGTGCGACCTCCTCACGCACAAAGTCTTTCATTTGTGCTAGAAGGCGGGAGTGATCAAGCATGACGTCCAGTGCAGCGAGTAGGTTGTTAGGCTGAAATGGACGACAAGTGAGAGCTCGTTGTCGTCACAATTCGTCGTAGCTCTGACACAGAGTTACCACTTCAGACACCGTGCCAGGAGACTTCACAAGGAGAACTTGAAATACGTCGTAATCGACACCTTTCATAATGTGCGGAATCTTGGCACTTTCGCTCATCGCGGCATCGACGCGCCTGTAGAGATCGAGTTCGTCTTCAATATAGGCGGTAAACTTTTCGTCAGGTTCTTGTGCCCGTGTGCGCAGGCGTTGTTCGGCACGCAACTTCCACATGGCAGTGCGACCGAAAACCGAGGATATTGCCTGCTTGAAAGCGGCCCAGTTTTCAAATTCGGATTCGTGGTTTGTGCACCACAGCTTCGCCACGTTAGCCAAGTAAACGTTGACGGTGCTCATATTTGCAGCGTCATACCACCTGGTTGATCCACTGACTTTTTCGTAGGACGACAGCCAGTGCTCGACATCCTGGTCTTCGTCGCCCGAAAAGATCAGGGGGTCTCGCTAGTTAACCGGGCCTGGGCAAGTAGCGGCCATGAGAGGTGCTGTCTGTGTTGCAGCATCAACTTGCATGGTCGACAGCAAATGCGGGATTGGAGTTCCAGGGTGTACGTGGTGTAGTTACTTAGCAAGATACACCAAATATAAAGGGGATTTATTGAAGGAACTCAGCAAGCGGGTGGTAGCTAGAAAGGAACACAGGTGGACCCACATGACGGTGCTCGATCGCCGATCTCGTGCCTTCTCTTGTGTTTATGATAGTTTAGCCGATGTTATCAACGTCTTTCTTATTCACTATAATATTAACAGTAATTCTTAAGGTTGAAGGCTCAGGAACCACCACATCTTTATCAATAATAATGATAATCATTGTTGTTTCACGTTTCAAAGGCACCTTATGATTATCAGATACGCCGTATAGTGAAGGGCTCCAGAAATTTCGACCACCTGGGGTTTTTTACAAGAACCTAAACCTAAAACCACGGGCCTGAAACTCTCTCGCATTCAATGGAAATGTGGCTGCCACAGATGGGATTCGTCCCATCTCATCATAGCGGGCAACCATTAGAGATCCATAACCACTAGACTACTGTGGTTAGTAACGATATCGAACCTCTTGGTATAGTGTCGATAATATATAAGCTTTACTTTCTCCCTCTTGCAGAGTATATAAGGCATTGCAAAATGAGCTCTCCCGAAACCCGCAAATTGAATCAAGCCTATTGAAACGTCTGCTCGGCTGCTGACCCGAATATCACTGGTTCGATCCGAGCCGTGGCAGACACATTTTGATGGAAGCAAAATGGTAGAGGCCCGCGTACACTGCGATGTCTGTGCATGTTAAAAAGCACAAGATGGTCGAAATTTCTAGAGCCCTGCACTACGGCATCTCTCATAACCATAATAGACACGTTTAGTCTGGTGTAAAGAAAAGATGCGTACGCTGTGACAATTACGTTGCGTATGCGGCAGGTGCAGCGTGCGACAAATCTTTTGTTTCAACGTACTTTGACGCGTTTTACTCAAACAGATAGATGGTATGCGAGATGCAAGTGTTTGTAATGCTAATCAGCGTCACCGACGTAGAAGTACGCTAGGTCCTACTACCGTGGTCCCAGTAATAACGTGGCCTCTGTGATCTGCACGAAACACGACTACCAGTGTAAGGGCCACCAGCGTACAAGTCAGGCCGTGGCGTTCGCTGTGTAGATTTTTAGCATCGTTCCTGGGTGCACAGGATGCGCACGTTCACCTTTGCTGTTGTGAACTTGGGTGCGCAATGTAAGAAGGCATCTGATCGGGCATGGTCGCACTGAATCGACCCCAGCGTTTTATCCAGCACTGCTGCGGATGAGGCTTAGCGTACGTCGAAGCAAGTGGTCGCATTCCAGGTATTCATGACCTTACGATCGACTACCAGCACATTGAACGAGTAAAAGCTCTTACAGCGTCCAGTTGATTGATTGATTGATTGATTTGTGGGGTTTAACGTCTCAAAACCACGCTTTGATTATGAGAGACGCCGTAGTGAAGGGCTCCGGAAATTTCGACCACCTGGGGTTCTTTGACGTGCTCCGAAATCTGAGCAAACGGGCCCACAACATTTTCGTTTCCATCGGAAATGCAGCCGCCGCAGCCGGCATTCAATCCCGCGACCTGCGGGTCAGCAGCCGAGTACCTTAGCCACTAGACCACCGTGGCGGGGCGTACAACGTCCAAGGCATGTCATGTTGTACCATGAATAAAGGCACTTACCAAGGTGCCGTTTTATTTACGGGTTCGTTCGCCGAGAGGCATGGCAGAAAGAGACGCCTTCTCGCACTCATTCTAATGAACGCAATTCTTGAAGACTTTTGTGAGACGCCAGGCAGTTTCTTCTGATTAATCAGGATGCCGGTACACGCAACTTGAATTTACCTTGTGTGGCATGAAAACATCGTCTTTTGCTGTGAAAGACACATGCCTTGCATCAGGTCTGATGTTGCTGTCTGCGTCTAATTCCGCTGCGGTCACCACATACTCTCGTTCAGGTTCCTTCGGGATATCGCGAAAACGTAACGTAGTAAGCGTTGCGTTACGTACGCAGCATCATGTTTCGAGCGTATGCTCGGCTCTCTAGAATCAGTATGTTACGTGCTGCACTTGCGCATATCTCACCCATGACAGTTGCGTACGTGGGCTCCTTACATTCGTCCAATAATAAGTGTCTTTAGTGATCTTGGAATGTAAAACCCAACATACTATTAATTGTTTTTGAATCGTAAAAATGTTTACTTTCATGAAACTGAAAAAGAATTGCGCCTTCTGCAAAGCGCTGACGGCCCAAAAGGATTATCTTTGCACGTATTTACTCTGTGCGCATAAAACAGACTCTTTAGCCACGTTTAGTGTATGCTTAACAAATAAAATTATTGTGTATTATTCCATTCTGTTCCATAAAGAGTGTTCACTTATTGAGCACCATTCGAACTCCAACAGGGCTCACTTATCCTTCCGGAAAAGTGCAGCAAGACCTACTCGTCGACATCTACCATGAGAGTGGAGTCGACCCGCTGAAAGTCGCTTACATTGAAGCTCATGGCACCGGAACCAAGGTGGGCGATGTGGAGGAGCTGAATCCTATCGGTGCAGTATTCTGTGGACCAGCGCGCCAAAAGCCGTTGATGGTTGGCTCCGTCAGAAGCAACATGGGACATGCTGAAAGCGCCTCTGGTAAGGCGGTCGGATGAGTTTGTTCACAGTTTTTTAGATGTTAAAAACCAGTACCATGTGGCTCACTCGCAACGACATGTGCCAGTAGGCATGTTTTATACCTACTGCAAGATGGCTAGGAATGACGGTGAGCGTGTTTGACAAATGACCTCATCACAAAGTGACCATAGATCGGCAAGCAAACTCGTTATTTGATTCCTTCAGGCACATGGCTAGTTACGGATTTCGATTAAAGTGAGTAAACTGGCCTAATGATTCCGATGAGCTAGAGACTAAGTTAACCCGTGAGACTGGAGTTTAGGTGAATGCAATTGCTTAGATTTTATGAAAAAATATGAGAGATCATGTCGAGAGGGAAGGGTTTGGCATAAAAAACCATTCTTCAACTGTACCTAGATATGCAATTGGATGTGCTACGCAGACTACACGGGACGAGCGCTTGCAGACCTATTCATGTAGCTTCATGATGCATTTATCAAGCTCCCTTTTCCCGAACTTGCAGCATTGTGCCTTCGCGAGAGCTTGTCACCCCAGCGCCCCGCAAAACGATGCAGGCTGAATAAAACTTCCAAGGGCTTGCATTTTTCTTTTTTTTTTCGTGTGTGACGAGCGATAGCAGACGACGCTTGATGTGTGTCTCACACCTTTGCGCGAGGAAAACGAAGTTAATTGGCGCCGAGTTCGCGGGCACTCGAGGAACGTGGAACAAAAAAAAAGGGTCTGGCAGTCCCTTTCTGATCTTGAATGAGTTTGGACGCCCTTTTTAGGCCGCCTCGGAATCTAGTTTATCCGACTGCCGCAACGGCACGTCACAATTGGCGCCCAACAGCTCGAGGTGAACTAAGAAGACGCTTACATCTTGTACATAGAAACGTCGCTTCCTACGCGCTCCTTTGGCTCAACCACTGACGTTTGGACAGCGTCGGCTCTGTTATTCCAAGATGGCGACGGCCCCGTGTTCTGTCGACGTGTTGGAGCAGCTGGATGACGCCACCCGGGTGGAAGCCTACCGGTCAGCTGTGTCTAAAGCCGATGTCCTAAGGACCAAGGTGTGTCAGCTCCGCAGCGAATAGGGGTAACTGAAACTAATGATTCTCAAGGACCAGGACACCGCCGAATACGACGACGCACCAAAACCGCCTTTTGATTCGCAAAAGGCAAGTCACGACCTTTTGTGTAATTTACTTAGTAGAGCGCTTTAAGCGTCTGGAATTGAAAACGCATGAAAATTCTGACGCAAAATCAAGCACGAATGCAAAAGAGAGCAGTGCATCGATGAATCTCGAACGCGGCTCGAGAAAGCAACAAACACAAGCCAGAATCAATTCTCCCGTGTGCATGTCTAGCAGTGAAGACCGTCGCGACCGACTTTCGAGTTTCGCGGCGAGCTCCTTACCACATCTTTGGAAAGATCTAAACGTCTGGTTTCACCAAGGTGACTAGCGGTTTAGAACCTTCTGCATTCCCCATGACATCGCCATAGCATTCAATATCTCAAGGCTCCAAGCTAAAGATTTTACATAGATGCGTCACCGCACGAAGGTGGGTAGTATCAGTACTTGGGCTGACATCAAGGCAGAGTTCCGCCGAGGTTATAACATGGACTGCGATGTAGCATCTAAGCAGCGAATGTTAGGCGCAACTCGACGTGCAGGCGGGTCATGTAGAGACTTCACATACCGAAAGCTTGACCTGATGAAACAGTACAACTATCCTGAACTACAACAGGAAACGTGGCAAGTTTTCGTGGCTACTCCATCACCCAAAGCAAAGAAGCACATCTTCGACAACACATTTAGGCGGCTAGACGATATTATAAGGTTTTTCTGCGCTTTGACCAAATCAGGGATTCGGAGGAAAGCAGTCAAATTTTTCGGCTGCGGAAAAACGTGGAATGCCATCCACAACACCATCCGCCGAATGCCGTGTTATGGCAAAACGTTCGCTTCGGAAGCCTATGAGTCATCGCCAACGCTCAGACAGCATAGAGTCTAACGGTTCCTCTGATGATGAAGTAGCTGAGAGAAAGGTGAAAGGGGATACAAAAGCGAAGCCATCACCGTCGTGGAATTCCGCAACGCGTGTTTTTGAGAGGTCGCAAGGAAATGAGAGTTCGTAAATTGTGCTTGAACTGCTCCAGAAGTAGCAATTTTGTCACACAGTGTTGTGTACCGCTAACTGCAGAATTTATGAAATGGCAGCAAGATTTCGAATCTTCCAGCTTACAACAGCGGGGAAACGACCACCTGGTGACGACGATGCCCACGAACAGACGCCAGAAATTGGGCAGGTGTCATGTGTCTCTGAAGCAGGTACTTTTTCTGTTTCTGTCGTCATCAACGGACAAACGATTGAAGACCTCTTGGATTCTGGAGCTGCCAAAAGCTTGAATACGGCACCAATAGTTGACAAACTCAAATTAAGCATAAAGGCTTCGTCCCTACGTTCCATATGAGCAAGCGGCCATAAGCTACAAAGCTTAGGTAAAGTAAGTGCTGTGGTGACAGTGAACGACCAAACACTGCAGCATGTCTTTGTTGTTGTTCCCTATTTACCTCAGGAAGGAATACTGCAAGGTGATGACTTCTTGCGGGTTTCAAGATCCTTCATCGACTGGGGCTTGGAGAGCTTCGCGGTATTGGTCCCTCAAAAGGTACGCAAGGTCTACCTGGTTAGGGAGCAACCAAGCACTGCCAGCTTTATCGCGGAAGTTATGTCCTGTGTGCTGGCATCGCGTGTTGGAAGATGAAAATCATTTAATGGTGATCACCCGGACAAAGCTCTAGTGCGACCGCTATTCCGTCATAGTGGAGCCCATGGTAACAGCTTCATCGAAAAATACAACGAAGGTTTTGATCACGAACTGCTCTTCTCAAGCCGTCTTGCTTCCTTAACAGATGACAATTAGCCTTATGGAAAAGGCAAGTAAAACTGAAAATATCGAACTTTCTGAAAAAGACTGCCGACAGATCCTCCAAATTTCATGCCTTCCTTCTCCTGTGGACCTTGATGCGCCTCCATCTCATACGGTCATTGATCCGCAGCAACGTCAATTGCAATTGACATCAGCTTTAACAATGGAACAACGTTAATTCGCAATGAGCTGCAGGCCGTGAAGGCTTTGTTGGTGCAACATTCGGTTTGCTTTGCATAGTCAAGTACTAATGTAGGCTCCTGCACAGTTGAGCGACATTGCATACCAACTGGAAACAAAAAGCCAATATCGGAACGTCCTTGCAGATTGTCACCAGCACAGCCTGATCTCGTCAAAAATATCATCAAGGACCTCATTGATGCCAATATAGTGCGACCTTCTCGGAATCCCTGGGCGTCATCCCTTGCCCTTGTAGCGAAAAAAGATGGGATGATGCGCATGTGAGTTGATTATCGACGTTTCAACGCCATCATTGAGGACTCTGTACCTTTTCCCAATAATTGAAGATGTGCTGCAGGCACTCACCAAAAGCAAGTACTTTTCTGTTTTGGACTTGGTGTCTGGACTTTATCAGATCGCCATGCATCTAGATGACATATAGAAGACTGTCCTCGCCAAGCCGTTGGGTCTTTACGAATTCCTCCGGATGCCATTTGGCCCTAAAGCTGCCCCATTAACTTGCAAGTGAGCCTGGATACGATCATTGACGGTAATAAATACGACAATGCCCGTATGCATATGGATGACTGCGTTGTCTTCAGCCGGACATTTGAAGAACACGTTTCACACCTTCAGAAGATATCTGCAAAATTCGAAATAGCAGCCTTGAAGTTCAAGCCAC
Source organism: Rhipicephalus microplus (assembly GCF_043290135.1). Lineage (NCBI taxonomy): Eukaryota > Metazoa > Arthropoda > Arachnida > Ixodida > Ixodidae > Rhipicephalus > Rhipicephalus microplus. Next base: position 115,754,873 of record NC_134706.1, read on the forward strand.
AGAAGTGTTTCTTTTTTTTGTACTGCCATCAATTACCCTGGACACGTTGTCACAAAAAGCGGTGTATCTCCGGACCCATCGAAACTGGCAGTGGTTCAGGCTTTCCGGCCTCCTAGAAATGTACAGGAACAACCATTATTCATTCGGCTCACATCATACTTCATGAAGTTTATCCTAAATTACAGCGAATCACTCAAAAAGGAAAACGCTACTTTTTCTTGGGAAGAAGATCAGCAAGTGGCATTTGAGACAATGAAGTGCGCGTTGTGCCAGCCGCCTGTCCTTAAGTTATTCTCTGAAAAAGGAGAATTTGGTGTCGAAGTACTTACAGATGCATCTCGGCTCAGCTTGGGAGGTCTATTGCTGCAAGAAGAAGAAGAGTGACGATATTGTCCAGTGCTATATTTGAGTCAATCTTTTAAAGGCGCAGACTTTAAATATTCTTCGAGAGAACTGGGAGCTCTTGCAGTAAAATGGGCGTTAAAAAAGATACGACCATACCTGAGTGGCCGAAGATTTCATGTTGTCAGCGACCACTATGCACTGTGCTGGGTATAGCGCTAAAAGGAAGGATACCAGCGCCTTCTTCTTTGGTCACTGATTCTGCGAGAATTTGACTTTGATGGCCTTTAGAAATCGGGAATTCCGCTCAGTGCACAAGATTGTCTTTCCAGGAACCGCCCCCCCCCCCTCATTGTTGATGAAGCTGAACCAACTCTTGTGAACCTGTGACTACATGGGTGGCGAGCAGCGTCAGGATCCATTTTGCACTTAAGACGTGGATATGCTTAGGGGTGCGCTGGGCACGCAAAAGCAACAGAAACGCGTGCGAAAGAAGTTTATTACGCATAACGATGTGTTGCACAAAAGAGACCAAGGCCCAGTCAGCAGTTGATTTCTCCTCTGTCCTACTGCACAACGACAAGCTGAGGCACTCCGTGAACTGCATGAGGGATGATACGGTGGCCACATGGGCATCAGGTGAACATTCTATGTCCTTAGGTCTAAGTATTACTGGCCAAAACTCTATGCAGATGTCAGACGGTACGTGCGTCACTGTGACTTTTGTCAGAGGATGATGATGTCCACAACGGTGCCTTACGGTCTAATACAGCCAATAGAAGTCCACAGCCCATTTCGCACAGTTGGTATGGACATAATAGGGCCATTCAAAACTCTAAGAAGTTACAAATACATCATTGTAGCTATTGATTATCTCACAAAGTTGTGGAGGCAAAACCACTCCAGAACATAGAGGCCACAGCCATCCAGAAGTTTGTCGAACGATGGGTCATCTTGAAGCACAGATGCCCAGCTACAATTATTACGGACCATGGTACTCAAATAATGGCGCGCTCACTGAAGCATACCTCAAACATCGGGGCATTAGACATGCTGCCACTACCGCAAATCACCCCGCAGCAAACGGCTTGTGCGAAAGAGCCAATAAGGCAACAAAACACATGATTGCCATTACTACCACTGGAGGAAAAAATGGGCCGATGTCTTCTCTTATATTTTATTCTATTACAACTCCAGGTACCAAGACACGGTTCCCCAAACTTCCTTCTTCCTGGTCTATGGTAGGGATCCGGTACTACCTTTAGATGTTGTATACAGCCGCCAAAAGCTTCAAGAGCTCAAAGAAGAATCGAACTACTTCACGGTAGTGCGTGAACGACAACAAAAAGCCAGGAAGTTCGCAGCTACGCACATCCGACTGGCTCAAGAAAAACCGACGTGGCACTTTGACAAGCACCACAAGTACGTTGTGTTTGAAAAAGGACAACTGGTGCTCCTCAAGGTTCCAACGTCCGGTGTGAAAACAACTACATCGTACACCGGACCTCACAGGATAGTGAATAAACTGTCTCACGTGAACTACGAGATCGAACTCTTGGACAACATGGGAAGTGACATTGTGCATGTGAAAAAATTAAGACAATATCTGAGTCCCATTGCTCACATGGAGCAACACCATGTTTCGGACTAAAATGTACCTGTGTGCTGTGCACTGTAAGTAGTTGTTGCTGCTTGAGTATAGTTTTGTGTGCCTTAAAGTGAGTAGACAATGTTTTGTAGATTTTGTAAATAATTAAAGATAGGGCTGTTTAGGTTAGTTAAGTTATGTCTGTCTTGGTGTTTTGTGTATAGGCCGGGACGACAAGTTTCTTAACCCGGGCATTAGAAGAGCGATAGCAAACGACGCTCAGTGCGTGTCTCGCGCCTTTGCGCGAGGAGAGCGAAGTAAATAGGCACCTAGCTCACAGACGCTCAAAGAATTGCAATAAAAGAAGGGTCTGGCAGTCCCTTTCTATTCTTCAAGGAGTGTGAACGTCTTTCTTAGGCCGCCTCGGGACCCAGTATATTTGACGGCCACAACGGCACGTCACACCGGGTCACCACCGATTCAAGCCCTCCTAGTATGAAAGAGAACGTATTATACACTCGTGCTTGCGCGTCATGCGAGGCGACAAAAAGCAGGTTCAGGAGGGACTTACAGGAAAAGCTAGCTGTGGAGAGTCATGCACTCTGGCACGTAAGATCGAAGCATGCTTTGAAAGCCTTTCCCGTCCCATTTGCGATTGAGGTCTAGCAGCACCAGGTGCTACAGATCTGTAGACGGCGATGTTTCGAAAAGCAAGAAAATAAACGCAAGTGCAAGAACAAGGGGACAAATTTGTGAAGCTATGTCGTGTTGCTCGGCCCAGTGGGCATCCTCTGCGTTGCCACCTAACTGACCATCACTGCTTTTGTTTACACGGGGTGGCGGTGTTGGCCGCCGAGCAGTTTGACGGGGGACTAGGCCTATGGCGCACGTTTGATAGTGAGGGTGTGTTACCTCGTTAAGAAAACGTACCAGCACTGGTATTGCTGTGGAGTGAGAACGCTTTGCGAATTCCTGGTGTTCAGAATAAGTGCATACAAGGACGCCTTGACCCGAATATTTAGCAGAGCTCCTGTGACTTCAAGTTTGAATAAATGTTTGCCGTATAATTCTCACACAGGTACTTAGGTTCCGTGGATAAAAAGTTGTGATAATAGCTGGGGCTTTGGAGTCAAACCACGAGATGATTATAAGGCATGCTGTATTGTTGCTCTGTGGATTATTCCTGCTGCATAGGGTTCTTCAACGCACGATGAAATCGTATAGTGGAAAATCGTGAATGATTTACTCAACTTTAATGCGGCTGCTACGGCCGGGATACATAACTAGCCAGGGTCATAACGGGAGCCTAACAAACCCCGGCAAAACAATTTATTCGAATGCTTTCTCACCAGCGGGAAACGTTTGAGCCTTATTTAGGCTAGAGTGTCTGCTATCACAGAAACTGCTTCGATACAGCGGTAGGCTTCACGCCCTTATCACCATCGAACCTAGAACCGCGCTTCCAAAAGTATTCCTTTGAGCTAAGCACACATTCCGTGTAAGTTGCGGTTAGAAAGGGTCATTATGACATTACTTGATCATGGCCTATTTAGGGCAAGCGTTGAGTCAGTATGTACAACTGCTACCAAGTTTTTTGTCCTCCCATTTTCGCAGTCTATGAAATATAATGCTGCATCATGCACCGTTATGGGTTTCACAAGGCTAGGCATTTTTTTCTTATCCGGACAGCACAGGTTAATGCATGGACCTCATTGGATATAATATTTCTCATGCATAAGACAACTTAACATGACCTTTAACTCAAGGTTAGAAGGCGAGGTGGCAGTCAATCTTGCCCATAAAGGCCTAAATTAGGCGTCCAGCCAATATAAAACGTCGTGCTCACTACTAAGTATTTCTGTTCAGGCCACTGTAGAGAATATTTCTTCTGTATCAGTGTTCTTTTGTTTTCGGCTCGTGTCCTTGTATCTTCAGCAACTATGAAAACGTTTAAAAGCTGTGAACGAACTATCCCGCAAGAAAGTCTCAACAAGACGTTTCCGGCTGAATGTTTTTTTTGAAACTATTGTTAGAGGTATGTGTGCAAGTTAAGTGACAAATATCACTTAAGCATTAAAAAGCCCCTATACAATTGGTGTTGCTGCAGGTGTGTCATCAGTGGCAAAGGTTATCCTGGCCTTTGAGACAGGCATGATCGCCGCAAACCTGCACTTCAAGGTGCCCAACGCCCTAATACCTCACCTCCACGACGGCAGCATCCATGTCGTTGCCAAGCACGAGCGTTTTCCGGGTGGCCCTGTAGGCATTAATTCGTTCGGCTTCGGGGGCGCCAATGCCCATGTGATCCTTGAAGCTGGACCTGAACTGCACGTGAACAGCCTTGTTCGTGACAAACCTGATCTGCCGAGGCTTGTCCTTTTCGCCGGAAGGACCGAGCAGTCCCTGACAGTGAGTAAACGTGCGCAAATGCACACTAAAAGAAAAAACATGTGGTGCCAAGAAACCTCCCATAAATGGCTTCATAGACAAACACAGGGAATGCTTAAGGGCTGAAATTTCTTTTGGTAAATACATTAACAATTGCAATTAACGGACAAAGTATGCACAGGAGAGAATGGAGAGGTAGGTATGTTAACCAGCATAGAAGGCACGGTATGCTGCCTTACACCGGGGAAAAAGATGCAAGAGTGTCAAAGATGGCGAAAAAGAGAGAGCACGCAAAAAGATATCCAAGGAAAGTATAGGGGATATTACTTGCAGTTATTACATCGTAAATGTGGAGAAAGTAAAGATGACGTATATTAACTTGCACCTGGCAGAGACCAAACCTGCGACCTTCGAGTAAAGCGTCCGACGCTCTACCAATGAAGCTACAGTAGCGGTCATGTCTCAGTCCATTTTTGGGGGTCTGCTTGCGCGTTTAAACGTTAGAGCGTCGCTATTAACCAAGACAGCGAGTGTGCAGCGCTTTTTTTTGTAGGCGTAACAAAGCACGCGTCTGTTTACAAGCCTGCAGCTGAGTTGTTCAAATACAGTCTTAAGACATTTAGTCTAGCAGAACGAGACCCTTGCTGCGGATAAACGAATGAAAAAGATTACTTAGGGGCTCGTTTTTCTTCGCTAGTTTTCCAAAAAGATTCCTTAGAACTAACAAACAAGACAGCTGAGAGATATAGAGGGGATCTCATTTCTAGGTATTATGACGGAAATATAGGGAAAGAAAAGAGAAGGAAATCACACTTGCTGAGCTTGCTCACGTTTCCGCAATACTACCTACAAATACGATCTCCTATACATTCCTCGGTTTCTTGTCTGTTAGTTTTAAATAATGTAGCTAATATAGAGTTATATTTTCACGTGTTGGGGACGGGAAAGAAAGCAGTAGCATCTGGTGAAGATAATTTCGTTGATTTGAGCTGTGCCCGGACAAGGAATGGCACTAAAGGTGCAAAGGAGATTGGTGCGAACAGTGGTCTGTCATCAGAAAAATTTGGCAAATCCAACGTATTTGGGGAATCGAAGTTACGCGAAGCAGGCGGAATGCAGGTGACTGTGTTGCTTTTTAATGAATGTAACGTTACATATCCACGCTAATATTACGTGCAAAAGTTGTATGCTCCGTTTTGTGGTAAATATTTGTATATAACCAGTCATTTACAGCTGCATGACAATGCCAAACACAACATTGGTATTAGCAACACCAGAAGCGGGGAGCTGACAAGTAGCGTTGGTGCTCACGAGGATAATAGCCCTGCACACTGCTACAACTTCAGTTAGTGGCAATTAACTATAATTTACCCTTGTACCACGCAACGTATCTACGATGTCGAAGCAAGTTAGTTAATGTTGCGGCAACGCTCTGTTGGCATCTGACGCTATTAGGGTACGTAATCCCGAGGTAAAAGCTGAATCATACGAGTATAAATGTATCATCTGTAAAAATTAATAGTCAGCACTGGAACCACAATATACATTCGCGTACATTGGTGCGTATTTGAAAATCATTCCTGAGGCTTGGCGCGGCACTGTGGTCGAATACTTGGTTGTCGCGCAGAATGCGTTGGTTCGATAACTGCTCCGACCCCGACATTTATTCTTTACATTCATTGGGTCAACGCTGCCCAGTTTAGCCGTTCCTCAGGATGAAAGTGCCAATGATGGTTCTCGGCGTTCCTGGGCAGATATAAAGTGTCAACAACTTTTGACTCATAACTGCACATCTTTGGTGCCTACGTGCACATGCCATGCGGTTATGTGTCACACGTATCTCGCAGAAAGGGTTTGATGACTTACGCGACAGGATCGTCAGATTATTTGTCACAACCAGCGAGTCATAATTGTAATATGGTGTTACCCTCCCATACTAATTTTGGTTCACCCAAGTTAAGGGGGGGGGGAAGGGCATCACCAAAGCACCCAGACGTAGGCAGAGGGATATATAGACAAACAAACAAACAGACAGACAGACAAACATACAGACAGACAGACAGACAGACAGACAGACAGACAGACAGACAGACAGACAGACATACAGACAGACAGACAGACAGACAGACAGACAGACAGACAGACAGACAGACAGACAGGCAGGCAGGCAGGCAGAAGATTGGGAAGCCTACCTAACTATGCCATTGCCGGTGTGTTTTTCTTCAGCTTTAAAAGACATGCTTGTGAGCATAGTTTTTGTAGGCTTGCAAATATAAATATAGCAAACAAAGCTAAAAACAGTCTGAATGTGTGGAGACTGCAAAACTTATTGGCAAGCTGTAGAGATTGAATTTGCGTTTTACTTTAATTTGCCCATTCTTTGCCAAGAAGAAACGAAACGCTTTTTATTTCATCGTGTAAAATATTGTCACGGGGTCGTGACGTGGCCAAAGACAGGAGACTTCGTGTTGGGATTTAACTGTTTATTTGGGCGAACCTGTGCCCGGTAAAGGGAAAGTCTAATTACAGCAGCAGTCTTGCACAGATAGCAGTCTCGGACTGATAGCGGCGAACGCAGCGTCGGCCTTCGATCAACAACTGACAAGCGGCGAAGCGCGTCGGCGTTTATACCCTTGCCGTCGAATGTTCTAGCGTTATCGCTGGCGGTGGCGTAGGTTCCAGAACAATCTGTACCGTTCGCACAGTGGGCGTGATCTTATCGAAATGATCTACTAAAGTCCGGAACCTTCTCGAAACCTGCAGGCGCGGTTTGCGCCGAGAATCGTGTGGTGTTTCGGAACGATAACAAAAACTTGTGAAATGGAACGTGGCATAGCCCCCCTCTGAAAAAGGCATCGTCCCGATGCTTTAACTAAAGATGAAGGTACAATAATTATGCAAAAAAGTACAATGAATAAATTACAATACAACAATAATACAAAAAACACTGTTTCAGCTTGTTAACGTGCATGAAACGGCTTTAGGCGCGTGACATGGACGACTTCAGGTCGTGATCGGCGTCGTTGAGAGTTCGTGATGCCGTCGGGGACAACCTCGTAATCAAGTGGGCCGAGACGTCGAACCACCTTGTACGGTCCGAAGTATCGTCGCAGAAGCTTTTCACTTAGTCCACGTCGGCGTATCAGCGTCCACACCCAAACACGTTCACCGGGCTGGTATTCCATGAAGCGTCGTCAAAGGTTGTAACGGTGGCTGTCGGTCGTCTGTTGATTCTTGATACGGAGACGCGCAAGTTGTCGGGCTTCTTCGGCGCGTTGAAGGTACTCGCTCACATCGAGGTTTTCTTCGTCGGTGACGTTGGGTAACATGGCATCGAGCGTCGTTGCCGGGCTCCTTCCGTAGACCAATTTGTATGGAGATATCTGCGTCGTCTCCTGCACCGCCCTGTTGTATGCGAAGGTCACATACGGAAGAATGGCGTCCCACGTCTTGTGTTCGACATCGACGTACATTGACAGCATGTCGGCGATCGTCTTGTTAGGCCGCTCGGTGAGGCATTTGGTCTGTGGGTGGTACGCTGTCGTCCGGCGGTGGTTTGTTTGGCTGTATGCCAAGATCGCTTGAGTTAAGTCGGCAGTGAATGCCGTTCCTCTGTCGGTGATAAGGACCTCCGGGGCGCCGTGACGTAGGACGATATTTTCGACGAAGAACTTAGCTACCTCGGATGCACTGCCTTTTGGCAGGGCTTTTGTCTCGGCGTAGCGGGTGAGGTAGTCGGTAGCTACCACGATCCACTTGTTTCCGAAAGCCGACGTCGGGAACGGCCCCAGTAGGTCCATACCAATCTGCTGGAAAGGTCGGCAAGGTGGATCAATTGGCTGCAGAAGTCCCGCTGGCCTTGTCGGCGGTGTCTTGCGTCGCTGACAGTCCCGGCATGTCCTCACTTAACGAGTGACGTCGGTGGTAAGACGTGGCCAGTAGTACTTTTCTTGTATCCTTGCGAGCGTGCGGGAAACACCGAGATGCCCTGCCGTCGGATCGTCGTGCAGGGCGTGCAGGAGTTCTGGTCGCAGAGCTGAAGGCACCACAAGGAGGTACTTAGCTAGAAGCGGTGAAAAGTTTTTCTTTTGTAGAAGACCGTTTCGTAGAAAGAACGACGCAAGTGCGCGCTTGAATACCTTCGGGACTTCGGCGGTCCTGCCTTCGAGGTATCCTATTAGGGCTTTAAGTTCCGGGTCGGCCCGCTGTCGTTCAGCGAAGTCTTCGGTAGTTATCGTTCCCAAGAAGTAGTCGTCATCCGAGTCGTCGGGTAGCGGTTGGTCGACAGGCGCACGAGAAAGTCAGTGTCGGAGTGTTTTTTGCCGGACTTGTGAATCACAGTAATGTCATATTCTTGAAGTCTCAGGCTCCATCGTTCGAGGCGACCTGAAGGGTCCTTAAAGGTGGCTAGCCAACACAAGGCGTGGTGGTCGCTCACAACTTTGAAGGGCCTGCCTTAGAGGTAGGGGCGAAATTTCGACGTAGCCCAGATGATGGCGAGGCACTCCTTTTTTGTTGTGGAATAATTTGCTTCTGCTTTGGATAGCGATCGGCTGGCGTAACTAATAACCCTTTCAAGTCCGTCAGCCCTCTGCACAAGAACGGCGCCAAGACCTACGCTGCTTGCGTCAGTATGTATTTCTGTCTCGGCGAATTCGTTGAAATGGGCAAGTAACGGAGGCGTCTGGAGGCGATGTTTAAGCTCCTGGAAAGCGTGTTCCTGTGGCGTTTCCCACTTGAACTCCGAGTCGGCCTTGGTAAGGTTAGTGAGAGGATCGGCGATGCGGGCGAAGTTTTTCACGAACCGCTTATAATAGGCACACAGGCCCAGAAATCGGCGCATGGCTTTCTTGTCAGTGGGCGGCGGGAAGTCGGCGGTGGCGGCTGTTTTCCGTGGATCGGGAAGAACTCCAGACTTGCTGATAACGTGCCCCAGAAACAAGAGCTCCTCATACGCAAATCTGCACTTTTCTGGCTTCAGTGTGAGTCCGGAAGTCTTGATGGCTTGAAGTACAGCTTCAAGGCGCCGAATATTCTCGTCGAAACTCGAGGAAAACACGATGACGTCGTCCAAGTAAACAAGGCAAGTCTTCCACTTCAATCCTTCCAGTACTGTATCCATAACGCGTTGAAAAGTTGCAGGCGCTGAGCAAAGGCCGAAGGGCATCACCTTAAACTCGAAGAGGCCGTCCGGTGTTATAAACGCCGTCTTCTCTCGGTCTCTTTCGTCGACTTCGATTTGCCAATAGCCAGTTTTCAGGTCCATTGACGAGAAGTACTTGGCGTTATGGAGCCGATCAAGTGCGTCGTCTATTCGTGGGAGAGGATACACGTCTTTTCTTGTGATTTTGTTCAGGCGGCGGCAGTCGACGCAAAAACGTAGGGTCCCATCCTTTTTCTTCACTAACACCACGGGGGATGCCCACGGACTCTTGGACGGCTGGATAATGTCATCTCGCAGCATTTCATCAACTTGTCTCTTCATTGGCTCACGTTCTCGCGTCGAAACCCTGTACGGACTCTGACGGAGTGGTCTGGCATTTTCTTCGGTTATGATTCGATGTTTCGTGATAGGGGTCTGCCGAATTTTCGATGACGACGAAAAGCAATCTTCGTATTGCAGGAGAAGGGCCTTGAGCTGTTCTTGCTTATCGTTCGGAAGTCTGGGATATACGTCGAAAGCTATGGGAGGGGCTTGGTTCCTCTGAGCAGGTTCGGCAGAATCGGCGAGGGCGAAAGCACTGGTGGCTTCGACAATTTCTTCGATGTATGCGACCGTTGTTCCTTTGTTCACATGTTTGTACTCATTGCTGAAATTCGTGAGCATAACCGTTGCTTTGCCTCCCCGTAGCTCTGCGATTCCTCTTGCGACGCAAATATTTCGGGTGACCAACAGATGCTGACTGCCTTCAACGACGCCTTCCAAGTCAGGTGATTTAGGAGCGCCGACTGAAATAATGACGCTTGAGCGAGGCGGAATGGTGACTTGTTCTTCCAGCACATTCAAGGCATGGTGTCCTGACGGGGTGCGCGGCGGTAGTGCTTCTTCTGTGGATAACGTTATTGACCTTGTTTTTAGGTTGATGACAGCACCATGGAGGCATAAGAAGTCCATGCCAAGGATGACATCTCTCAAGCAATGCTTTAGGACTACGAAGGCTGTAGGATAAATACGGCCGTTAATGGTGACTCTCGCTGTGCAGATTCCTGCAGGCGTTACGAGATGACCTCCGGCTGTGCGGATTTCAGGGCCTTTCCAAGCTGTCCTAACTTTCTTTAACTTCGCGGCGAGCGACCCACTGATGACAGAATAGTCGGCTCCAGTATCGACGAGAGCAGTCACACTGTGGCCGTCGATAAGAACGTCGAGGTCGCTAGTTCGCCGTCTCGCATTACAGTTAGGGCGTGGCGTCGGGTCACGGCTGCGTCGGCTTGTTCCGCTGCTTCCATGTTGCGTCGTCCGGCCACCTTCGGTAAGTAAGCTTTTGCCTTCAGGGCTTTGCCTGGTTGGTGTTGTGTTCAAAAAGCTCCGTCGCGTCGGCGTCGTCGTCGGAGGATCTTCGGTAGTTCGTCGCACAGCAAGCGCACCTCCATCGGTTGCTGCCCTTAGTTTCCCGAATACGGGCTAGGAGACCGGCCCCGCGTTGGGCCAGAGTACTGCCGGGGGTGCGGTGACATGCGGCGGCTGGGGGACGGCGAACGGGAAGGACTTCGTGGTGTCCATTGAGTTCCTGCCAGGTAGTCGGCGATGTCACGTGGCCGATCTCCTGGCTGCGGACGCGGTGCATTGACGGCGAAGCCACGCAGTCCCATCTGTCGATACTGGCAACGGCGGTATGTGTGCCCGGCCTCGCTGCAGTGGTAGCAGAGCGGGCGGTTGTCAGGTGCACGCCAAACGTCCGTTTTCCTCGGTGCACTGCGCTGGCCCGCTGGGGAACGGTAGGACGTCGGTTGGGGTGGTGGCGGCGGTGGCGTCTGGCGACGGAAGTGTGACGGGGTGGCGTTTTGGCGTGGACGGGGAGGAGCGTTGTGGCGCACTGCAGCGGCGTAGCTCATAGTTTTTGGCTCGGGCGGCGGTGTTTCGTTAATTCGAAGCGATTGCCGGACTTCTTCTCGCACAATGTCGGCGATCGAATCCACTTGGGGCTGCGCCGAAGGCAACAGTTTGCGCAGCTCTTCCCGCACGATCACTCGGATCGTTTCACGCAGGTCGTCGGAGTCACTGGCTTGAGCAGCAGCGCATTCTGGAGTCAGGCGACGATTATACTGTCTGGTGCGCATGTCCAGCGGTTTTTCGATGGTGGTCGCCTCGGATACAAATTCTTGGACGGTGTTCGGTCGATTCCTCATTAGTCCCGCGAAGAGCTCCTGTTTGACCCCTCGCATGAGGAAACGAACTTTCTTTTCCTCAGGCATGTCTGGGTCAGCGTGACGGAATAGGCGGGTCATCTCCTCTGTGAAAATTCCAACCTTTTCACTTGGTAGCTGAACCCGGGTCTCGAGTAGAGCAGCGGCCCTCTCTTTGCGAGCGACGCTTGCGAACGTTTGCAGAAAGGCGCCGCAGAAGACATCCCACGTTCGGAGCGTGGACTCCCGATTCTCTAGCCAGGTCCTTGCGGTGTCTTCCAGGTAGAAGTACACAAAACAGAGCTTTTCTTCGTTGTCCCAGTGGTTGAGGGCGGCCACACGGTCGTATGTTTCTAGCCAGGTTTCCGGGTCTTCAAACGATGAGCCATGGAACGTTGGTGGTTCCCTGGGTTGATGAATGACGATCGTGGGCTGGGACGCTCCGGTTGTCATTGTCGCTGCAGTCGAGGTCATGGTCTTGGTCTTCCGCGCCTTGTCTTGTAGAAGGCCGTACTCCGGTGGGAGACCTTGCTGTCGGCGGCTCGTTTGCTGCTCTTGGTTGGCGTCGGTGTCTTCTCCGCGACGGGGGCTGCGTTCACGGCTTGACGGGGGCGTCTGGTACATGAACGAAGCAGCACCTCCACCAGATGTCACGGGGTCGTGACGTGGCCAAAGACAGAAAACTTCGTGTTCGGATTTAACTGTTTATTTGGGCGAAGCTGTGCCCGGTAAAGGGAAAGTCTAATTACAGCAGCAGTCTTGCACAGATAGCAGTCTCGGACTGATAGCGGCGAACGCAGCGTCGGCCTTCGATCAACAACTGACTAGCGGCGAAGCGCGTCGGCATTTATACCCTTGCCGTCGAACGTTCTAGCGTTATTGCTGGCGGTGGCGTAGGTTCCAGAACAATCTGTACCGTTCGCACAGTGGGCGTGATCTTATCGAAATGATCTACTACAGTCCGGAACCTTCTCGAAACCTGCAGGCGCGGTTTGCACCGAGAATCGTGTGGTGTTTCGGAACGATAACAAAAACTTGTGAAATGGAACGTGGCAATATGGTAATCTCAGGCACCAACATCCCTTTTTATTTCACAGTGAGGGCTCCCACGCTGCTTCCACTATTCCACAAGACATTTTTGGAGCGTTCATCACTGAGCACCGCTAAGCTTGGGGTTCCTGGCCATGCACCTAGATCCTAGCTGACCAGATGCGTAGCCTGCTCTAATTTTTATGGAGGAAGAGGGAAAGGGAAGACCGCATGGCATTTAGATCAGAATACGAGGTGGGACGGAGAAGCAGAAAATAAATAATTGTGGTTTCTAAACGATGAAATTTTGTGCGCAAGATAAATTAGTGTGGCTTATATGTATATAATAAATAATGTTTTCGATGGTCTCAATGATTTCGGCCCGAGAGGAGGTAACGAAAAGAAGCGACCGTATTCACACATCACGATCAGCTGAATAACTCCTGCAATGAGAGATGTATATACCACGTATAAATTGTTCGATCAGCAGCAGACAGAGTTATCTGGTACGCTATCAATCGAAGTGTTGTATATCTTTTTTTGTGTGTGGCATCTATGCACTAGGCGCCAGGGTCACCGGAAGCACTTGTGTAAGTACAGTGAGCTTAGTGGCAGGACCAAGCTTTGCGTATATTGAACCCTGATATGTGCATTTGGACAAATTTGAAAGTTGCACATACACTAATTAGTCGTTCTATCTTATCTCACTTCTGAAGTGATTGCTAGGCTATTGCCTGTGTGAGCAGTCAAGAGAAATATTACGGGGATATTTTTCCTTTCGACCACTAACCTGGCACCACATTAATGACCTTTGTTCTCGTGATAGCACTCTATGTCACAGAACGAGCGCTAAAAAAAGAGCGCGCCGCCAAATTCTTGCGACAACGGGCGGAAGAAACGCCGCGAGGTCAAAAGGAAAAAAAAAGAAAAAAAGAAAGCAAACGTCCGAGGCTCCCCGGGCGCGCGCTCTCCCCGCGGAAGCGTGGCGTCGCAGACGAACCTCCTCACCCCGCATCGGCGGCCCAGCAAGCCCGCGATTTTTCTAGAACGAACGGGGTGGGGTCATACCGAGTTGAATCATCCTCCGGGGAGGGCAGTCGAACCGTTTCGCACCTCTCCCCAGCTTTCGCTGCGTATCGCGCCGACGAAATGAGGAGAACTTTCTGGAAGGTGGCGCGGAAGGTATTTAATCGAGCAGCCGAGACGAGAAAGCAGGAGGAGACGGAAGTTAGCGCCAGAGTGCGTAGGGATTCCGCCGTGTAGTCGGCGAAGTTTTGGTCCGTAGGGACGAGGCCGGGGGTGAAGAGGATTTCCACCTGAGGGGTGACGACTCGAGCTACCGGCAAGAGTGTGTGTTTACCGCTATCGAGCGAAGACGCGGGGCAACAGCTGCGTGTGTGAAGCCGACGTGTTCCGGCGAAGAAGTTGAAGTTGGAAGAGTGGCCAATTGAAGACGGGAGGTTTCCTGGAAGAGAAACTTCGAGAGCTGCGGAACGACAACAACGCTGGACTTTGAGTGAGTGATTCTCGGAAGAGTATCATTCAGACTTTTGTCCCAAGGACTTTGGACTGAATAGGTTTTATATCTCTTTAGTCTTTAAGTGTCTTGGTTGTTCAATGCATGCGACTGCATTGTAGTGTGTATTGTTGTCTGTGTCCGTTGTTTCAAGTGTGGTTGATTGTACTGTGTAGTACGTTGTTTGTTTGGTGACGTATTGTATGTAACTATTGGGGAGTGTGCATTCTCGTGTATTGTTTTCGATCTGCCAATTTTGAGAATATAATTTGTTGTTTATCAACTCTCGGCTCTGACTTGTTCTTTGGGCCACAGCCGGCGTCCGCTGGCGCGCCAAATAGGACCACTTCTAAATTGTCCACGCTTTCGTGGTGCGGTTCGAGGGGCCGATACTTCGGCCCTTGGAATTAGCCCGGCGATCGCCTCCCTAATAAACGGGACCTGTGTGACAATTAATCTGCCGTCCGCGACATAGGACCTTTTGGTGCACAGTGTGTCCAAAGTAGTAGGAAAGAGCCTCGAGTTGGTGATACTGCTATCGGAATGATTCTGTGTGTTGTTCAGTGTTCTCGTTAACGAGTGCAAGGGAGTGTTCCGATAGACTGATTTAGGCAGATACTTTTGCACGCGGCAAGGTTGTATTTGCGAGTTGCGAGACACAATGGATCTCGAAAAGTTAGTTGCGCTTGGTGAGAAGATGGGTCTTTCCGGCGCCGAACTACGGAAATGGGTAAGCCAGAAGGAGAAAGAGGCGGTGGAGAGAGAGAGGTTGGCGGCAGAGAGGGTCAAGGAAGAAAAGGCAGCTGAGTTGGAGAGAGAAAGGCTGGCCGCTGAAAGGGCGAGAGAATAAAGAGAAGCAAAGGAGCGACAGCTGAAAGAAGAAAGAGAGGCAAAAGAGCGACAGCTGAAGGAAGAAAGAGAGCAGCAATTGAAGTTGGAGCTGGAGAGAGAAAAGTTGGCAGCCGAAAGGGCGAGAGAAGAAAGAGAAGCAAAGGAGCGACAGCTGAAAGAAGAAAGAGAGGCAAAAGAGCGACAGCTGAAAGAAGAAAGAGAGCTGCAATTGAAGCTGGAGCTGGAGAAAGAAAGACTGGCAGCTGAGAGGGCGAAAGAAGAAAGAGAGGAAAGGAAACGGCAGCGTCAGCACGAGATGGAACTCGAGCGGCTCCGTTTGCAACAGCGAAGCGAAACTCCCGTCCAAGCTAGAGTTGAAAGCAGCGAACGGGAAGATCACGGCTTCCGCTTGAACCCAAACAAGCTGCTCGTAGCGTTTGATGAAAGGAAGGACGACCTTGACGCCTACCTTCACCAATTTGAGACGATTGCGAAGAGCCAGAATTGGCCGGAACATCAATGGGCAACTGCTTTGAGTACTTGCTTGAGTGGTGAAGCGCTCAGTGTGTACGGTAGGCTGACGCCGACCGATGCAGCCAACTATGCAAAGGTGAAAGCTGCTTTACTGAAGCGATTTAGATTCACCGTGGAAGGATTCCGGGACAGATTTCGGACAGGAAAGCCAGCTGATGGTGAGACGGCTACACAGTATGCCGCCCGACTTTGTCATTATTTCGACAGATGGATTGAACTTTCAGGGACAGCGCAGGAGTACGATGAGCTTAGAGAGATCCTAATTAGAGAACAATTTCTTTCTAGTTGCCACCCGAGCCTGTCGCTGTACTTGAAAGAGAGGAAGGCTGAGTCACTCGAAGGAATGCTTGAATTGGCTGATCAATTCTTGGAAGCGCAAGGCGGAACTAATTTGGCCAAGGTCAAGAAGGATTGTCCCGATGATTCGAAGAAATTGGCTCCCGAAGAAAAGAAGCGTGCACCAGAGAGCATTCCGCGATGTTTTCTGTGCAACCGAGTGGGTCATCGCGCGAAAATCTGTCGAACGATCTTTACGAGCCCTACGGCAGTAAAATGTTTTAAGTGTGGTCAGACTGGGCACAAAGCAGATGCATGTCGGAACGGAGTGAGTCAAACTCACCAGGTATCCTGTGTGCAAGCGGCACCAAAATCTGATAATAATGCCGTCACTGATGGATTCGTAGAGTTGAAGAATGGGGAGAAAATTCCTATTGTGGGTGCTGTAATGTCAAAACAGCCAACCGGTGTTACGAAAGGAATGCCAACGCTGCCTGGAAAAGTTGCGGGCAAAAAGATTACGGTGTTAAGAGATACCGGCAGTTCCACTGTTATCGTGCGGAGAAATTCGGTACGGGAAAGGGAGTTGACAGGCAGAACGAAACCGGTTTGCCTAATTGACCGTACAGTTCGCCTGCTTCCCGAAGCAGAAATTGAGATTGAAACCCTGTACTTCAGCGGGAAGGTCACTGCTTTATGCATGACGACCCCCCTGTACGACCTTGTCATCGGAAACATCGACGGGGCGCGAGGACCGAATGATCCGGAATGTTTGGGAGAAGACCCGAAGATAGAGCCCTCGCCAACCCAGCGATCGCGAGATACAGGGGAGAAGCATCTTGTGACGGATCTCACTAGAGCCCAAGGGGAAGCCGCGGCGCAAGAGACAGCGAAGGAGAAGACGATCGTGTCGAATCAGTTCACGGGCCGAGCAACCGGACTTGCGTCGGCACGACCTCAACCGACTGACAGTGTAAAGGAGACGGAGTTGGCCAGCCGGGAAAAATGTAGAGGCATGATGAAGCGGGTAAATAAACAGACAGGACCCGTCGAATGTAATGACGCGTTAACGGTGTCGGAAGAGACAACGATGGCTGAGACGACGCCTCAGATATCGTCGTTGGAAAGGGCTCGCCGAAAAAGAACGTGGAAACACAAGAAGAGATCGAGCGAGCACCGCAAAAAGGGGCGCAAGCGCTGCTCGAAGTACATGGGATAGGTGCGGAGGTGGAATCGGAATCTGTCTGGCAGGGCTGAGTGACATATGTTGTGTTCTTGTTATCCTGTGTCTCAAGTGTATGTCGAGCGAGTCAAGGTGTTCTGTGCGATGATGTGATGTATAGTGTTGTATAATCGTTGTAAAGACAGAACTTTGTACGTTTGTATTGTTTGGAAGGTGTGATGAAGTGTTGTAGTCATGTACCTGAGGTTATATTTCATGTGTATGAGATTGAATGTAATGTCCAATCGTATTGAGTGATATATTGTGAATGTGACGTGTCATGAGCGACGGACTATGTTACAGACTGTGAGAGTGTGTGGCGACTGTTCGCGCTCGTTTGTGTGGTTTTGAATATTATGAGATAATATTCCTAAAGTGGGGGGCAGTGTCACAGAACGAGCGCTAAAAAAAGAGCGCGCCGCCAAATTCTTGCGACAACGGGCGGGAGAAACGCCGCGAGGTCAAAAGGAAAAAAAAGAAAAAAAGAAAAAAAGAAAGCAAACGTCCGAGGCTCCCCGGGCGCGCGCTCTCCCCGCGGAAGCGTGGCGTCGCAGACGAACCACCTCATCCCGCATCGGCGGCCCAGCAAACCCGCGATTTTTCTAGAACGAACGGGGCGGGGTCATACCGAGTTGAATCATCCTCCGGGGAGGGCAGTCGAACCGTCTCGCACCTCTCCCCCGCTTTCGCTGCGTATCGCGCCGACGAAATGAGGAGAACTTTCTGGAAGGTGGCGCGGAAGGTATTCAATCGAGCAGCCGAGACGAGAAAGCAGGAGGAGACGGAAGTTAGCGCCAGAGCGCGTGGGGATTCCGCCGTGTAGTCGGCGAAGTTTTGGTCCGTAGGGACGAGGCCGGGGGTGAAGAGGATTTCCACCTGAGGGGTGACGACTCGAGCTACCGGCAAGAGTGTGTGTTTACCGCTATCGAGCGAAGACGCGGGGTAACAGCTGCGAGTGTGAAGCCGACGTGTTCCGGCGAAGAAGTTGAAGTTGGAAGAGTGGCCAATTGAAGACGGGAGGTTTCCTGGAAGAGAAACTTCGAGAGCTGCGGAACGACAACAACGCTGGACTTTGAGTGAGTGATTCTCGGAAGAGTATCATTCAGACTTTTGTCCCAAGGACTTTGGACTGAATAGGTTTTATATCTCTTTAGTCTTTAAGTGTCTTGGTTGTTCAATGCATGCGACTGCATTGTAGTGCGTATTGTTGTCTGTGTCCGTTGTTTCAAGTGTGGTTGATTGTACTGTGTAGTACGTTGTTTGTTTGGTGACGTATTGTATGTAACTATTGGGGAGTGTGCATTCTCGTGTATTGTTTTCGATCTGCAAATTTTGAGAATATAATTTGTTGTTTATCAACTCTCGGCTCTGACTTGTTCTTTGGGCCACAGCCGGCGTCCGCTGGCGCGCCAAAAAGGACCACTTCTAAATTGTCCACGCTTTCGTGGTGCGGTTCGGGGGGCCGATACTTCGGCCCTTGGAATTAGCCCGGCGATCCCCTCCCTAATAAACGGGACCTGTGTGACAATTAATCTGGCGTCCGCGACATAGGACCTTTTGGTGCACAGTGTGTCCAAAGTAGTAGGAAAGAGCCTCGAGTTGGTGATACTGCTATCGGAAAGATTCTGTGTGTTGTTCAGTGTTCTCGTTAACGAGTGCAAGGGAGTGTTCCGATAGACTGATTTAGGCAGATACTTTTTGCACGCGGCAAGGTTGTATTTGCGAGTTGCGAGACACAATGGATCTCGAAAAGTTAGTTGCACTTGGTGAGAAGATGGGTCTTTCCGGCGCCGAACTACGGAAATGGGTAAGCCAGAAGGAGAAAGAGGCGGTGGAGAGAGAGAGGTTGGCGGCAGAGAGGGTCAAGGAAGAAAAAGCAGCTGAGTTGGAGAGAGAAAGGCTGGCCGCTGAAAGGGCGAGAGAAGAAAAGGAGCGACAGCTGAAAGAAGAAAGAGAGGCAAAAGAGCGACAGCTGAAGGAAGAAAGAGAGCAGCAATTGAAGTTGGAGCTGGAGAGAGAAAAGTTGGCAGCCGAAAGGGCGAGAGAAGAAAGAGAAGCAAAGGAGCGACAGCTGAAAGAAGAAAGAGAGGCAAAAGAGCGACTGCTGAAAGAAGAAAGAGAGCTGCAATTGAAGCTGGAGCTGGAGAAAGAAAGACTGGCAGCTGAGAGGGCGAAAGAAGAAAGAGAGGAAAGGGAACGGCAGCGTCAGCACGAGATGGAACTCGAGCGGCTCCGTTTGCAACAGCGAAGCGAAACTCCCGTCCAAGCTAGAGTTGAAAGCAGCGAACGGGAAGCTCACGGCTTCCGCTTGAACCCAAACAAGCTGCTCGTAGCGTTTGATGAAAGGAAGGACGACCTTGACGCCTACCTTCACCAATTTGAGACGATTGCGAAGAGCCAGAATTGGCCGGAACATCAATGGGCAACTGCTTTGAGTACTTGCTTGAGTGGTGAAGCGCTCAGTGTGTACGGTAGGCTGACGCCGACCGATGCAGCCAACTATGCAAAGGTGAAAGCTGCTTTACTGAAGCGATTTAGATTTACCGTGGAAGGATTCCGGGACAGATTTCGGACAGGAAAGCCAGCTGATGGTGAGACGGCTACACAGTATGCCGCCCGACTTTGTCATTATTTCGACAGATGGATTGAACTTTCAGGGACAGCGCAGGAGTACGATGAGCTTAGAGAGATCCTAATTAGAGAACAATTTCTTTCTAGTTGCCACCCGAGCCTGTCGCTGTACTTGAAAGAGAGGAAGGCTAAGTCACTCGAAGGAATGCTTGAATTGGCTGATCAATTCTTGGAAGCGCAAGGTGGAACTAATTTGGCCAAGGTCAAGAAGGATTGTCCCGATGATTCGAAGAAATTGGCTCCCGAAGAAAAGAAGCGTGCACCAGAGAGCATTCCACGATGTTTTCTGTGCAACCGAGTGGGTCATCGCGCGAAAATCTGTCGAACGATCTTTACGAGCCCTACGGCAGTAAAATGTTTTAAGTGTGGTCAGACTGGGCACAAAGCAGATGCATGTCGGAACGGAGTGAGTCAAACTCACCAGGTATCCTGTGTGCAAGCGGCACCAAAATCTGATAATAATGCCGTCACTGATGGATTCGTAGAGTTGAAGAATGGGGAGAAAATTCCTATTGTGGGTGCTGTAATATCAAAACAGCCAACCGGTGTTACGAAAGGAATGCCAACGCTGCCTGGAAAAGTTGCGGGCAAAAAGATTACGGTGTTAAGAGATACCGGCAGTTCCACTGTTATCGTGCGGAGAAATTCGGTACGGGAAAGGGAGTTGACAGGCAGAACGAAACCGGTTTGCCTAATTGACCGTACAGTTCGCCTGCTTCCCGAAGCAGAAATTGAGATTGAAACCCCGTACTTCAGCGGGAAGGTCACTGCTTTATGCATGACGACCCCCCTGTACGACCTTGTCATCGGAAACATCGACGGGGCGCGAGGACCGAATGATCCGGAATGTTTGGGAGAAGACCCGAAGATAGAGCCCTCGCCAACCCAGCGACCGCGAGATACAGGGGAGAAGCATCTTGTGACGGATCTCACTAGAGCCCAAGGGGAAGCCGCGGCGCAAGAGACAGCGAAGGAGAAGACGATCGTGTCGAATCAGTTCACGGGCCGAGCAACCGGACTTGCGTCGGCACGACCTCAACCGACTGACAGTGTAAAGGAGACGGAGTTGGCCAGCCGGGAAAAATGTAGAGGCATGATGAAGCGGGTAAATAAACAGACAGGACCCGTCGAATGTAATGACACGTTAACGGTGTCGGAAGAGACAACGATGGCTGAGACGACGCCTCAGATATCGTCGTTGGAAAGGGCTCGCCGAAAAAGAACGTGGAAACACAAGAAGAGATCGAGCGAGCACCGCAAAAAGGGGCGCAAGCGCTGCTCGAAGTACACAGGATAGGTGAGGAGGTGGAATCAGAATCTGTCTGGCAGGGCTGAGTGACATATGTTGTGTTCTTGTTATCCTGTGTCTCAAGTGTATGTCGAGCGAGTCAAGGTGTTCTGTGCGATGATGTGATGTATAGTGTTGTATAATCGTTGTAAAGACAGAACTTTGTACGTTTGTATTGTTTGGAAGGTGTGATGAAGTGTTGTAGTCATGTACCTGAGGTTATATTTCATGTGTATGAGATTGAATGTAATGTCCAATCGTATTGAGTGATATATTGTGAATGTGACGTGTCATGAGCGACGGACTATGTTACAGACTGTGAGAGTGTGTGGCGACTGTTCGCGCTCGTTTGTGTGGTTTTGAATACTATGAGATAATATTCTTAAAGTGGGGGGCAGTGTCACAGAACGAGCGCTAAAAAAAGAGCGCGCCGCCAAATTCTTGCGACAACGGGCGGGAGAAACGCCGCGAGGTCAAAAGGAAAAAAAAGAAAAAAAGAAAAAAAGAAAGCAAACGTCCGAGGCTCCCCGGGCGCGCGCTCTCCCCGCGGAAGCGTGGCGTCGCAGACGAACCTCCTCACCCCGCATCGGCGGCCTAGCAAGCCCGCGATTTTTCTAGAACGAACGGGGCGGGGTCATACCGAGTTGAATCATCCTCCGGGGAGGGCAGTCGAACCGTCTCGCACCTCTCCCCCGCTTTCGCTGCGTATCGCGCCGACGAAATGAGGAGAACTTTCTGCAAGGTGGCGCGGAAGGTATTTAATCGAGCAGCCGAGACGAGAAAGCAGGAGGAGACGGAAGTTAGCGCCAGAGCGCGTAGGGATTCCGCCGTGTAGTCGGCGAAGTTTTGGTCCGTAGGGACGAGGCCGGGGGTGAAGAGGATTTCCACCTGAGGGGTGACGACTCGAGCTACCGGCAAGAGTGTGTGTTTACCGCTATCGAGCGAAGACGCGGGGCAACAGCTGCGTGTGTGAAGCCGACGTGTTCCGGCGAAGAAGTTGAAGTTGGAAGAGTGGCCAATTGAAGACGGGAGGTATCCTGGAAGAGAAACTTCGAGGGCGCAGAACGACAACAACGCTGGACTTTGAGTGAGTGATTCTCGGAAGAGTATCATTCAGACTTTTGTTCCAAGGACTTTGGACTGAATAGGTTTTATATCTCTTTAGTCTTTAAGTGTCTTGGTTGTTCAATGCATGCGACTGCATTGTAGTGCGTATTGTTGTCTGTGTCCGTTCTTTCAAGTGTGGTTGATTGTACTGTGTAGTACGTTGTTTGTTTGGTGACGTATTGTATGTAACTATTGGGGAGTGTGCATTCTCGTGTATTGTTTTCGATCTGCCAATTTTGAGAATATAATTTGTTGTTTATCAACTCTCGGCTCTGACTTGTTCTTTGGGCCACAGCCGGCGTCCGCTGGCGCGCCAAAAAGGACCACTTCTAAATTGTCCACGCTTTCGTGGTGCGGTTCGGGGGGCCGATACTTCGGCCCTTGGAATTAGCCCGGCGATCGCCTCCCTAATAAACGGGACCTGTGTGACACTCTAATGAGCGTACATCGGGGCTTCCCTTTAAAGAAAATTTTAGAGCGAAGCTTCTTAATACCTAGTTTCGTCTTCCATTGTGGTGAGGGTACGTAATCATTGCTATAGTCAAAAAATATGCCAAACACACACACAAAAGGAGATTTTACACTAAAATTTTACGTAGACCTAGGCTAATTTTAAGGTAGTGAATTGCTGTTTGTGATGACAAGAAGCGTATTTATGAGATATCTTTACTGAAACGTGCTTAGACGTTGAGGCTTCTTGAGGAAACTCCTAACACAAAGGCTCACGTCGAACACCTTTTATCAACAAACTACTCATTTTAAAATTGTATCTAGCCCCCAGTAAGACGGCGGATTCTTGGATTCACTTTCAAGGCATATCCTCTACACGTGCAAGTGTCTAAATTCTTTTTGAATATCCCATCACTCGTGGAAGGCGAAATAAATATGCATAGCTATGCACACCTAATGTCACTCAATTTATGTTATATAGGCACCGTGCAGTCAAGTTTTTCTGTGTCACTGCAGCGCCAGAACGAAAGGACTAGCGGAAAAAGAACGCAATAATAATAGGGGGTCATCAAAATGGAATACGATACCCGCGTCTCCCCGCCCGCATGAGTGAGCAGAGTGCCGCAGGGATACAGGGGGTAGCGTGCACGCGTCTGTTTTCTGCGTGCCCCTAACGGCTAACGTCAGTGAACTTAAACTCCGTTTTATACATCATGTGCAACGCTGTCGAAGCTGGCGCTCTTGTTTGCGCTGTGTACTGCCGTGACCAAAATGTAGTGCGTCGCTTGGGGTGTACGAGAATCAATAAATGCTTCTCGGGAAACTTCTAAGCATACATATTTGTCATCAGGTAAAAAGAAAACGCCTGTGTTGTCGGATAAACAGTCCAAATAGGTGAGTTGGTAATTTATGTTTGTCGCTTTCGTATCAGGTTTTCGCTCTCCGCGCGACCCGTGCCGCCGTTTTTTTTTTACTTATTGTGGCAGCTTCGAAAAATTGGCGTCCAGCTCTGCGTCCTCGACCACCTCTCCTGCGCGAATTTTTTCGAAGCTTCGCACATCAAAGCTGTCAAAGCACGCCAAGCAAGTAATTGCAAATGTGTACGCCCGTACCAGGATGCGTTTCCCGGAGAAATCCGTGCGGGAAGAGCTGAATGTTGTGAGCGATAACACTGGAATATCTCCCCGTACCGTGGCAAAATTGAAGGCAAAGCATCTGCGTGCGCCTTTGGTGTCACCGAAAAAATGAGCCCGCGAGGTGAAGAACTCGCAAAAATTATTTAAAAAATGACACCACGTGGATTCGAACCCATCCACTTCAAAACTACGGTGAACTCTCAGGAGCGACGCGTCAGACCACTCGGCTACAAAACCGCGCGGAGCAACACCTCGTGTTTTCTTTACGGACTACTTGCCTAGCCTTCACAGCGTTGCACCTGATGTATGAAACGGAGTATAGGATGGACTAGTGCCAGCAACGCAGCTCCTTCTGGTCAGCGGACGGTGCTTATACGAGAGGCGACGCTTGCGTAACGTACGGTTACTCACCGATACGTACCCACAGCTTTGCCCACTCGGCCCGATTTACTTGGTGGAGATGCGAGATTTTTTCGTTTGAGTGCAGCAGCTTCAGGACTTGGGAGACATAATGTCGGCATTGTACGTAAAGTGACCCATTGAGGGAAATTTATTCTCACAGACAGGAGACATCAAACATTTCAGCAGAACATTTCAACAAAATTGAACATATACAGACACACCGCAATTGTGTGTATGTGTTGTACGTAGAGGTCTTTGCAACTACTGGCAAGCTGAATGGGACAGAGAAGTTGACAACAAACTCCACCTTGTAAAACCCCAGCTGAGAAAAGTTAACCCCCAAAAACTCAGCAGGTTCGCCGAAGTCGCTCTAACACGGCTCAGAATAGGCCACAATTATGCCACACATAAACACCTTTTGACAGGCACTGATCCACCTACATGTATGCACTGTGGAGAGAGTCTAACCGTTGTGCATGTCCTCATACAATGTGCCATGCTGCACCAAGCCCGACTGACCCATTTCAGCGAGCTCTATCGATATCATATCCCACTTCATCCAGCGCTGTTTTTATCACTTGATGCAGTGGTTGACCTTAAGAGGCTTCTTCATTATCTTGGGAAAGTGAAATTTTTAACAATGATATCATTCCATCCTACGCACCAGGCTGCGCCTAAAGTGTGAGGTACCCCCTGGTGCATAAAAAAGTATGTCTGAGCCTTCGCAGTTCTTGCTCAGGCAAGGACTTCAGCTGCGAGGGTCTTGGGCCTTGCAGACAAATTTTTCAGCACAGACTTCAGCCAACAAAATAAAGGTTTTAGCAAAATGACATTCCTTTTTTAAACAAAGTGACATTCTTTTAAATGTACTGCGTTTTAAATAGTTCGTAGATATTTGTTAATTTTTAATCATGTTTTAATCATTTGTTTTAATTTTTAAACCAATAACCGAAAAGAAACACTTGTACTGGCACTCTTTGGCCTTAGATGCCCTTGCGCCAATAAAACTTAACGTAATAATAATAATAAATTGTGTGTATGTAATAAATTGTGAACGCTTTAGAACGCTATAGGCAGTCTACTATAGGACTGGTATTAAGCCGTCCTCGGCCGCTGACCACCGGCTTAGTTACAAAATCGGTTATGGCGAAAGTTAATAATTTCATGCCACTTTTCTCAGCCCAAACGGCAAGGCTATTGTTGGCCGTTTGGATTTAGCGATTCCCAATTTTGTGTAGCTCAAAATTGTTCGTGCGAATCGAAGCCATGATGTAATTTTTATTTCAACAAAGGTATAATAGAAAGACATGCAGGTAATTACGCCTTTCTACTGCCTACTTCGGTGGCAACCGCAAAAAGTACTTGGAAGCGTTGCTTGCAGTCCCTCTGCTGTAAAATGAGGCCCCTCACGGGGGGAACACTTGAACGAGCACTCGTGGTCTTCTGCGGGAGACGTGGAGCCTAATGTGCTCTATTCGTTCACGTCACGACCACGTGACAATATCAGTCCCTCTGTGTGTGTGCCTACAATACTTTCACGCATTCGCAGGGAACACTGGACCGGGTAGAAACTGATGGACCATACCCGGATTCAGCGTACGCTCTCCTCAACCGGGTTGGACAGCCTACTGTCAAGAAGTTCCCGTATCGTGGCTTTGCAATTATTTCGGTGGACCAACCCGACAAACAGGTCATCAAGCAAATTCAGAAAGCTCCCATCGAGATGAGGCCTCTGTGGTTCGTCTTTGCTGGTATAGGCTGCCAGTGGAATGGCATGGCACGCCAGATGATGCACTTTGACGTGTTTGCTCGCTCTGTACAGAAGTCGCACGAGATTCTGCAGCCCTTTGGCATCCATCTGATTGACCTTTTGACAACCGAAAGCCATTGCAACCGGACTCTACTCCCAACGCTCGTGTCCATAGTTGCGATTCAGGTGAGCGCTTATGTGCCAGTAGTACGGTAGCATGTTACTCTAACCGTGGAAACAGTTTCCTCTGTCAGCAACAATCTGACAGAAACTTCCGCCCCCTTTGTGTAAGACAATTGGTGACCACCTTATGTACGCCGTATTGTACTAAAAACGCACAGATATACCAATAAGTTAACACCCAAAAATCATTCGTCAACATTTGCATCAAATCAGTTAGAACGAAGAGAGTGTAGGTCGAAGAACGAGCTTATTTAACTGTTTCTTTATATGTGTACCTATTTATTTAGTGCTACAAATTGCAATGAGCGCAGGCACGCGATGACAAAGATAATCATGACTGTTCAGTACGACGTAAAAAGCATAACACAACACGACAGAAAGTAGATGTTGGAACACAAGCATCATCAAAGGCACGCGAACCACTTCAGTAAGTAGAAAAAAGATAAATGATGCAGGCAATGGTATTTATTCTGCTTATCAAGAAGAACAATGTGTAAAAATTTGTGCGGACCAGAGCAGATCTTGCACCACTCTGTTTGGGGCAAGAAGCGTTGACCATCTCTTTCTTTTTGTACGAGTGCTCTCTTTATTTTATACATAAACTCCACAAAAATAAACAAGAGAAAGCTCCTCTCTATTAAAACCTAATGAGTTCGTGAGTCGCGATCCTCCGCTGCATTCAACCATACTTTTTTTACTCACTGGCTGGAGCTTATTACATCGGATCGGTTGACCCAATCCGCCAGACTTGTAGCACGCAAGAATTAGCCGTACGAGCCCACATAATGTGAGGCTTTGAAGGCTTTCCGCCCTACAAAACGATCCTGCCAGCTAGCTCATGATCAAGGTGGAACAAGCCTATAAAAAACTGCAATTAGGGAAAAGCAGATGATCATAGTTGCCTCAGCCGAAAGGGCCAAAAATGTTAAGTCCTCTTTCCTGCATTGAGATGGGTAAGCATTGAAAATTTCGCCAATTGTTATTGACCTTTTCGCAAGGCTGCTGCTTCAATTAGACGCAGGGGCAAGTAGGCACGTGAAGACGTGAACACGTCATGATATAATGCTGTTGAAGCGTACATTAGTCTGCCTTAGGAGGCTTTACTACAGAACGATAAGAGATGATTGGCTGGATGAATGGGTTGGCTATGCATCATAGTAAAAAAAAGCAGCAGGGCATGCTGATTAGCAGCCTCATCATGTGTAGGGCCGATGGGTTGGCTGTATGCTCTCTCATAGTAATGTACCGAGCACTCTGAATTGCAACCACTTTTTAGGAACACAAAAGGATTGTTTTCTTTAATTAAATACACCTATACGCTTGCGGAGCGGTATGTTTGTGATGGCATTGTACCAACTAGCACACATATGAACCTTTCTGAGTGAAAACAACTTTCATGGTGAACTGATTTTATTAGCACCCCATAGTCTAATAAAATCATGCATCAGCCACTGGGGAAAAACAAATGCGAAATTTGCGAGCCACCAACGTCAAGAGGCACGAATAGCCTATGGAATCACGAGACAGTATTTAATGTATGTAAGGAGAGGTTGGTGCCAATGCGTGGTACCCTGAAACGTTGGGTATCAGTTCGCACAAGTGCACTTCCAGCAGTAATTTATTTTAGATGCGCGATATCACTGTATCGTCTGCAGGTAGCACTCGTCGACATGCTTCACGCAGTGGGCTTGCGTCCAGACGGCATCGTTGGTCACTCGACGGGTGAGATGGCTTGCGCTTATGCAGACGGATGCCTGACGGCCGAGCAGACTGTACTGTGCGCTTACTGGCGTGGTCGCTGCGTTCAGGAGGGTAACCTGGTCAAAGGAGCGATGGCTGCTGTCGGCAAGTGACACGTTTCTTTCGCGCTTTCATCCGTGTTAGTTTACTATACGCAAGAGAGAATATCATTGTCGCAATGTAGTTAGATTTTTCTAAATAGAAAAAGCTATCTTGTCTCGGTGGGAGAGATCCCTTGTGTGTATTGTCTATGACTCCTCATTTCCGAACCATCTCACCTGTGTTCATGCGTCCGTTGTATATTGCTTCAGTGTATTGGCCTTGATAATTACTGCAGAATGCGTGTTACCTGAATATGCGGCCACTGGAAGGGTACTCACTGGAGGCCTGTGCTGCGGTCTATACCCACAAGATCTTCCGTGAATAAAAATTGGTGTTCGGTTCTAACTGCCCTGTTTATCTAGAAATTTCGCACATTGCAAGGCACAGACCTTTTTCTTGCAACGGGAGGGCATACACCTGCACCCTCGCAATTCTAGTAGAAATGTGTGAGTGCACACACAGACCAAATGTGGCTGGGTTTGAATGGAAGGCTAACGCGCTAGGGACGAGGAGGAGGGGGGGGAGTCAGAAAATTATGTGGGCAGTTCGCGGAGCGCGACACAGTATGAAATGAAGAACTTTGTAATCAAGATTTTTGATGTGTTTCATTGTCTATGGTTACGTTGTGTGTAATGAAATGTACCACGTTGTGCAAGCTCTTGTTAAACTCGATCAGCTGAGCCCTATGTAACGGCTCCGCGGAAGGAGAAAGAAAAACTAGCGAACAATGTACGGGTACGCGAAATGAAGCAGTGATTTCACGATGTTGAAAATACGTTCACAGGCAGAAAAAAACGGGATTCACAAGTTGCTTCCAAACAGCTACGTAACCGAACTTCAGGCAATCAGGTAATTTTTTAATGCCTTTCAATCCTATACACTGAAGATCCAAAAGCCTGCACAATAACACGATTTTCAGCATAGTCGCGGTCGAAAATAATTACAATGTTGTTCAAGAACTTTATTGACCCCACCAGTGCTTCTGCTGGCATTTGCGATTCTAGAAAAGTGAGATGGGATGTTTACCAAATAATAACACGTGAAGACGTCATTTGTGTTATATTAAACGTGTTTTGTTTTCTTGCTGCTATCTAAAGCCTCCCGCCTCCTTCACGTAACATTCCTTGAGCAGACGTGGAAAGTTGAATATCAGAGCCAGTAAATCTCAAGGAGCTTTAGAGTCACTAGCAAGTTAGGATACTTTCTGAAGCGGAATTTGTATTAACGGAAGGCTCTGGATAAAATTATCCGAGCTCCCATTACAAAGACAAAATTTTGATATCCCGGCAGCACTTAATTCGCTAAAGCACTCTTGTAACGGCATAGATTCTGATTATCAGGATCCGATGTTATTCATGGAGAGTCTGGGCACGCCATCACGAAAAATGCTCGCATGCACAATAGCGCACTTGATAGTGTGATAGTCACATTCGTAAGGCTGTGTTGTCGTTTTCTTGCGAAGCTGTCTGGTGCTAGCACCACGTAGCGGTCGTGTCAATATTTGGTGGCAAAACGTTTGACAGAACCATCATATTGTGTTGGCGCATGCAGACGTGCACTATGGCAGACGCCTTGAACGCAAAGTCTTAGTTTGTTGTTCTTATTATAGCCTATTGTTTCAACATTTTCACGCTCGTGCCCGATATTATGAAATCTCGTCACCTCAAGAACAGGCCGCGTCCGTGCAAACTAGTTAGACACTACATAGCTTCTTATAGACAAAGGGCGTCACCATGCGGCGGCCGTAGGAGTAGGCACTGACTTCGAGGCGTCTTAACTCGAACTAAGGTCCCTAGATGAATTAAGTTTCTAAGGTAGCGTCACTCATCCCCGTATTCTAGAACGCCCCTTCACTCAACTCTCCACCGTCACTTGAGAAAGCCGATCGGAGCGCCATCTCTTGGCAGAACAAATCCCTGCATATCAGTGATAAGTTGCTGCTCTACATGAATAGCGCAGCGTCATTTTCAGCCGAGCAGTGGCGCAGTGCTCCATTCTGTCCAGTGAAGGGTGAAAGTCGACGAGTTGAGGAGCATTTGTGATTATGGGGGTCAATGTTCTCGAACCGTCCTACTCACCCTCTCGCTTACCCCTCCTTTTCTCTGCATCCACGTATGTGATTGGGGCATTCATTGCACGTGATCTTGAAAATGGCTGGTGGTGTTATTTATTATTATGCAAAAAAACTTAACCGAGTACGCATACGCTAATCGCTCCAGCCGGATTCTCGCGGTTACCAAAGACGAAATCGTAGCCTGCACATAAACAGAAGAGGAGGAGTGTTTTAGTTGCGCCGAGTCGACCAAGATTGTTTTGCTGTGCTCGTTAAATGCAATATCCACGTTTTTCAACTAGGCTGCGTTGCTGTAAAACAAAAGAAAACGGTTTTGCTCTCTTCAACTTACCTTGTGCCATCCAAAATGAAGCACGCCGTGAAGTATAGCTATGAAAACTCCCACGTGAACGCTTTCGTGCGACTCTGTCGACATCGGATCTGCGAAGCGAGTTTATTTGTCGGTTTTTATTGGAACGCTAGACGTGCGTCTAATGCGCGTCTAGTGCATGCCATTTGTTAGAAATATTTGTGCGTATGCACGCATACAGAGCAGCTAGAGGGTGTATTCAACGCACCTTAAAAAATATTTCACTCCCCTCAGCAGTCGAATTACCTATGACACTCGCTACCTCGCCCTGAAGAACGCAGATGTAGAGAAGCTGAACATAATGATTCGTAAGGCCACGAAAATCGCTTCAAGGATCATCTTCACGGCTTCCATTGCGAAAGTGCTGAAAACGGGCATACACAACAACTGGCAGGAACTAGCCGAAGCCCACGGGGCTAGCCAGCTAGAACGATTAGCTCTCGCCAACTAGAAGATCAGTGCTACAACGGCTGAACTATAGCGAAACCTTTACAGGCGACACAGACGCAGACCGAAAAGAACGGATTCCCCCAAACATAAACGAATTTTTCTGTATTGCACGAATCCCCCACAATATGCACCCCACACATCACAAGGAAAGAAGGCAGGCATGAGTGAATGCTCTACGACGAAATCACAGCCAAGATCTAGACGCCAGATATACAGACACCGCCAAGTAACCTGGTAGAGAGGTCTACGCTTTGATCGTCGTTGATACTCGGGGTGTAGAGCTCGCATCGGCCACAGTACGCACCCAAAGCCCATAAACTGCAGAGGAGGCAGCGATTGCCCTAGCTACCACAAAGTGCTTGGATGCAGCTGTGGTATTCACAGACTCTCAAGCAGCCATGCGAAACTACAGCAAAGGCCGTTTGTCTACCCAAGCAATTCAGATATTGAAACACCGAAGCACTCCGATGCCGTTCACCTGTGTGACATGGGTTCCTGGGCACGAAAGGCTGGAGGGAACCAAGGCGGCTCATGCCGTGGCCCACGATCACGCCTACCGGGCTGCACCTTACCGCTTTCTAGACTCCAGGACTGTATCCGCGGAGGCTGAGTCTGTACCTAAGACTTACTCTGCAATGCTGCAACACCATAGGCTGCCATGCAGAAAGTACCCACCACCAGACTCGAAGCTCAACAAAGAGGACTGCACTATACTAAGAAGACTGCAGAGCAACACACACACACACGGCATACTAATGCACTGATTGTACCCAACAATGCATGAATATGTTTGCCCAATTCGCGCCATACCTGAGAGGTTGGCCCACCTGATTCTTGAGTGTCCACGCAATACAAATACAGATATATTGCCTCCGCCGAACACCTGCTACGCTGGTAAAAAAAACGAACACCTTCTCGAAACTTGGGAGGCCAAGCTCGTCTTGAAGGACCTGGACCAACAACGACGCATCGTCGCCAGGGCCAAGGAGGCAGCGAAGGCCAGAGGGTTCCTGGAATGAAGACACCTCCCACCCAAGGTGCACGCTGAACCTACACTGCTGCACCGTTTCGAAAATAAGCGTTCATTCCTCCTCCTCCTTGCACAGTTGAGAAGAACACGGCATAAAGGAGCCGAAACGCGCTACTTCAGTACACCTTAGCAGTAGAACTCTCATTTTTAGGAAGTTTCGCGATTTGCACAAGAATTCACAGGAATCGCTATTGTCCAAATGGGCACGTTAACAAAGAAAAAAAGGGTAAATCCCGCGCACATTGGGAATCGATGATATGCGAAGCCCAAGTGAGAAAGGTTTATAGGCCACTTTATTGTCAGCAGAACATAATGAGGTGGAGGTAAATGATGTCGCACATCACTTCTGTGTCATGATTATCATGTTTGAATGTGTCATTTACCTTCGTCATCTATTCATGTTACGTGATAAAAAATTTATTATACGTGGAACTAGCGAAACGGCCGCGAGCACGCTATGAGCATAATATGTTGTTATGTTTTTACATCACACGCGTGTCAGGATTATCATAATTGCGCTAGTCATATACTTTCGTCATCCATTGACATCCCGTAACACCAAAGTTGGTATATGTGGAGCTAGCAGAACGGCCAAGAGTGCATTATGAAGGGCCCAATTTACTCCAATGTAGCGTTGACGCGCACGCACACTGAGCACAGCGACACTACGTTAGCAAAACGTGACCACTCTATAGTCTGACACCAGGAGTTACCCACGTCCATCGGCGCGGCCAGCCAGCAACCGGTGCGAAATGCGACACGTTGGATTTCGTGCTGATGCGTTATCCAGGCCACACTGCGTCTTGCTCTTTTAGATGCGGAGCATCTAATACTCGAGGCTTGTAGTGCGGCGCCGTCCGCAAGCTTCCTCCTCCTTCTTCTACCATCTGTGCATCCCTTCCTCCTCTACAAACCGCGCGCGCTTCACTCCTCCACCATCTGTGCACCCTTCTTCCTCTACACACCGCGTGCCCTTCTCCTCTTCACGAACATTTGCTAGCTGTATAATGTAGCGCGCATGCGCCGTCACGCTTCGAGAACATCGGCAGCTGACGCGCGCGCATGCGCCGTCGCGCTTCGAGAACATCGGCAGCTGACGCGCGCGCATGCGCCGTTGCGCTTCTCCCCCTTCTCGAACATTCGACAGCTGACAGCGCATGCACCGTCGCGCTGTATATATACTCAAGGTCAGTGCTCGCTCGCTCAGTTGCCGCTCGTCGGTTGGTTTGTACGGCGCGTCGACGTCCGAGGTCGCAATGATCGACGTCGCTTCGACCAGCGTCGGCCAAAGTGTTGGCGGAACCGCAACCAAGTCGTCGTCCAACCCTTTCGCATACGTGTCGTACGTGTTCACTCATTTAACACCCCTCCTACAACCACGTTAACCAATTTAGCCAGCGACCCAAGTAGGTCGCAACTTAACACCCCGTTAACCAATTATATGCTCCGCATCCTCCTCAGTGTTCCCCCGAGGGAAGCTGCGGGCAATTTTTTTGTGATGGAGGGACGCCGAACACGCTGAAACCAGCATGCGTCAAAGCAACGCAGCGTGGTGCTCGCCTCCACGTATATGGCAGTACCGGCTCCTGGCGTGGCAACGCCGGCGCAAGGCGCCGAAATGAACGCCGATGAGCACACGCACCTCGTCACGTCTAAATGTATTCGCGCCTTCACTGTGGCATGAAGTCATGTTCTCACATAACACGCGTATCATGATTATCGTGTATGCACCAGCCACATACCTTCGTCATACATTGGCGTCACGTAATACCAACTTATGCATTAGTGAAGCTAGTGAAACGGCCACGAGCGCATTATGAGTGTGGCCTGTAGCTATGTTGTCACATGTCACGCATGTCGTCATTATCATGTTTGGATGTGTCATTTACCTATGTCGTCTGTTCGCGTCACGTAATATCGAGTTTGGTACATGCGAATCTACCGAAACGGCCGCGAGCGCATCATTAGTACGGCATGTAGTCATGTTGTTGCATCACACGCATCTCATGTTTATCATTTTTGCACCAGTATCACATCTTCGTCATGCAATCACGTACCGTAATACCAAATTTGGCATATGTGACGCTAGCGAAACGGCCGTGAGCGTAACATAAGCGTGGCATGTAGTCAAGTTACATCACACGCATAGCGTGATTTTCATGTTATGACTAGTCAATATTTTCTTCAGACAGTCGTGTTTTGCCATACCAAGTTTGGTATCAATGCCGTTATCTAAACGGCCAGGACAGCCGTAGGCGTCTAGATAGATAGATAGATAGATAGATAGATAGATAGATAGATAGATAGATAGATAGATAGATAGATAGATAGATAGATAGATAGATAGATAGATAGATAGATAGATAGATAGATAGATAGATAGATAGATAGATAGATAGATAGATAGATAGATAGATAGATAGATAGATAGATAGATAGATAGATAGATAGATAGATAGATAGATAGATAGATAGATAGATAGATAGATAGATACGCTAAAAGTCACCGAAGTTCGTTAAGAAATTCTTGGCATTTAAAAACCGTTATTGCAGATCTGCTAGTCAAGCGTTCGTACCAGCCTGGCCGTGGTTTTTCCATGCGTGTGCACAAGCCGGCTGTAATCTTTCGTCCCAACGTCATGAGCCCTGTGGCCACTGGCAGGATCCAGCAAGGAGCGCGTTCACTGTGTCACAGCAGGAACAAAGCATATTCAAAGAACTAGAACAGTGATAACTGGACGAACTACCGTTTACGGTGTACGACGCGAGACGCCGTGGCTAGTGGTGTAAAATACAGAACTGCACAACCTTGCGAGTTAAGTAACTCACATCCCGCTTGCTCTTGTGTCGTACTGTTTATGTTCATAAAGTTAATCGTTTATTCCACGACCTATTAAATGCAAAGCATTTCTTAGCGAACTTCGGCGGCTTTGAGCGCATCTATCTATCTATCTATCTATCTATCTATCTATCTATCTATCTATTTATCTATCTATCTATCTATCTATCTATTTATCTATCTGTCTAGCCGCCTACGACTTTTAGCTCTCCTGGCCGTTGCGATAATGGTATCGATACCAAACTTGGTATGGCATAACATGACTGTATGAAGAACATATG
Organism: Rhipicephalus microplus; assembly: GCF_043290135.1. Classification (NCBI taxonomy): domain Eukaryota; kingdom Metazoa; phylum Arthropoda; class Arachnida; order Ixodida; family Ixodidae; genus Rhipicephalus; species Rhipicephalus microplus. The sequence goes on from NC_134706.1 coordinate 115,789,758, forward strand.
TGACTAGTCATGACATGAAAATCATGACATGTATGTCATGAATGCCATGATTTGTATTTCATGGTCCTGCAGCTCTTGCGGTGGTTTCGTTCACATGGCATGTTGCAAAACTCGCATGGTATGTCATGATGGCATGAAGAACACACGCGACATATCGTAACATGAAATCTTGATATGCATGTCATATAACAACATGACTACATGTCACGCTCATGATGCGCTCGCGGCCGTTTCACTAGCGTCACATATACAAAATTTGGTATTACAGTTCATAAATGGATGACGAAGGTATGTGGTGCAAACATAATAATTATGAGATGCGAGTCATGTTACAACTTGACTGTATGCCACGCTCGTGATGCGCTGGCGGCCATTTCGCTAGCTTCACTTATACCAAATTCGGTATTACGAGACGTGAATAGACGACGAAGGTATGATACTGGTGCAAACATGATAAACATGAAATTCGTGACATGTAACAACATGACTACATGCTACGCTAATGTGTGGTCGCGGCCGTTTCGCTAGCTTCACACGTAATAACTCGGTATTACGCGACGCAAAGAGACGACGTAGGTAAATTACACATCCAAACATGATAATCACGACATGCGTGATTAACATCATGACTACATACAACACTCATGATGCGCTCGAGGCCATTTTGCTAGCTTCACATATGCCAACTTTAGCATTGCGGCCCCACCACGGTGGTCTAGTGGCTATAGTAGTACTCGGCTGCTGACCCGCAGGTCGCGGAATCGAATACCAGCGGTGGCGGCTGCATTTCTGGTGGAGGCGAAAATGCTGTGGCCCGTGTGCTCAGATTTGGGCACACGTCAAAGAAACCCAGGTGGTTAAAATTTCCGGAGCCATCCACTACGACGTCTCTCATAATAATATGGTGGTTTTGGTATGTTAAACCTCCCATATCAATCAAATTTCTTATTACGTGACGTTAATGGATAACCAAGGTATGTGACTGGTGCAAACATGAAAATCATGAGATGGATGTTCTGTGAGAACATGACTACATGCCACGGTCAATTTGCCAATATATTTTGACGTGAGGTGATGCGCGTGCTCGCCGGCGTTCATTTCGTCGCGCCACGCCAGTTGCGACGCCAGGCGCCGGTTTTCCTATATGCTCGCGGGTGTGCGCCGCGCTGCGTTGCTTTAACGTATCCGCGTTTCAGCGCGTCCGGCATACCTCTGTCACGAAAAGAGGGAGACGCAGTGTTGCCTGGGTAAGGCACCGGCGCAATATACAGCATGTCGCATTTCACGCCGGTTGCCGTCGGACCGCGCCGACGGACGCTGGTCGCCCCTGGCGTTCCCTAACGTAGCGTCGCTGTGCCCAGCGTGCGCACGCGTCAACGCTACATTGGAGTATATTGGGTCCTTCATGATGCGATCGCGGCCGTTTTACTAGTTCCACATAAACTGAATTCGGTGTTACGTGACATCAATGGATGACAAAATATATAACTGGTGCAAATATGCCAATCCTGACACGCGTGTCTTGAAACATGACAACATGCCACGCTAATGTGTGCTCGCGGCCGTTTCGCTAGCTTCACATATACCAAATTTGGCATCATGTGACATGAATAGATGACGAAGGTAAACGACACATCCAAACATGATAATCATGAGAGAGAAGTCATGTACGGCATCATTTACCTCTACCTGGTAGTGTTGTGTTGATTTTAAAGTGACATATTAACCTTTCTTATTCGTGCTTCGCATATGAGTGATTCGCACTGTACGTTGAATTTGCCATTTTTTCTACGTGTTTTGTTTCATTTATATCTTTTCACCATAACAACTGAACCTAAACATTCGCTTTTTGATGAAACATTCGAACGTTTTAGTGGCGCTCCAGGAACATAGGTGAGGAGGAAACAGAAATACGTCGCTACCTTGGAAACTTGTTTCATCTAAGGACACTAACTCGAACAAATATGTCGCGCTATCTCATGGCGCCGTATGAAACCACTGGCAAGGGCTTTTTCGAACTTAGAGTTGTAAAAAGCTTCAACCACACAGAAATGTTCAGTTAACCTTATGTTTTGCTTCTCGATTACACAAACAAGTTCACACCAAGATCTCTCTAAGCACATCGGTGCCAGTACAAGCGGTGTGATTCGCGTAGCTGCCCTTAGAAACGTGGAATGGGCTTTTTTCAATAAAAAAGCATCTCGTCAATCATTCGCGTTGGTTCGTTATGTCATGACGTAAGGGCACGAATACACTGGAGGGAAGTGCCCCGCCGCGGCACTACGCGCGTCTTCGCCGTTCCGCCGCGCGGTAAAAGCAGCACGCTGGTCACATCCGCAGGAGTCACGTGACAACCGTATTCAGCGGTCTCGAAGCGGCTCACGAGACATCGCGCGCTTTTTTGTCGCCTGTTCTGACATAGCGTCCTGGATTTTCCTTGCCTGCCGGATGAGCACGAAACGCCCGTCATCTATGGCGGCGCTGCCTACCTAGGGGGGAACGGGTTTGCACTTAGCCTTTGAGATTTGCAACTTCGGCATTTGCTAATTTCGGAGGCTATGCCTTGTATTGAAGGGGTTGCCGGTTGAATGAGCGCGAAACACCTGTCATCTATAACGGCGTCATTTACGTAGGGTTAATTATAGTTACGTTTACGCTTTTTTAAAACTTTTTACATTATTTTTGTTGCATATAACTTCCAAAAACGTGAAAACTTATATGAAGACATTTCTACTCAAGTAGCGCCACCACCATAGTTCCGATGACGGCCGCTTCCCAAGTGACCGCCGATAGTCTGGCAGGCAAGGGAAATAAAATCTAGGAGGCTTTTGTTCCGAGCTCTCCGACTTTTCGGCGCAATCGTGCGGACAATGGCAGACGACGACGATCTTCTTCCAGCGCTCAACGTCACCGTGATAACGTGTCTGCTGTTGCTTCGGCGTCACCGTTCTCGAAATGCGCCGCGAAATGTTTGGGTCCATCCGCTTTGGAAATACCAAGATACCGAAGGACAAGCACACACACTGCTTCCGCGTCTTCGTTCAAGGGATGAAGTCTAGATGTGCTGTGTCTCGCGACAGCTGGCGGGCCCTCACCGCTATTGTAGGCTTCACCGCATGACCTTCCTGTATCAACCAATCTGTAGCACGACTTCATTGCGAAAAGTAGAATTGATAAATGAACGTGCAATGCATAATTTACGTACAATCACTTTTAATGGCATGTGGTGTTTAAAACAGCTTTCGCATGAGTGGGGTGCCCTGCTGTATGACAGGAAAAAAACGATCATCTTTGAGTCGTAAATAATTTTCTTTGAGCGACATCTCGGGAACGTGCACGTCAAGCTGAAGGGTCGGTCAGTATATTCCGGAGTCTCCCAGGAAAATCAAAAGAGTTGGCAGGCATGAAACACGTATCGTACGTGCGCTGCAATATGAGACGGTTCCTAATTGATCACACCCTTTTCCACATAGTGAGGTGTCTGCGCCAGCATGCTGTCAATTATGACAAATAGAGGCCACCTAAATTTTCCAGCATTGCCTGGCACACCGCTCCAGGTTGTCACCTCTACGCCCGACACAAGCTTCATTCATCTGTCCCGTATGTTCATGAACTTCAACATGGCCTGTGTTACTGCATGATACAGTCAATAATTCGTTCGCACTCAACATGCAGTGAGCGACGCAATTACTACTTATCGATCAACACAAACATAGATCCTATAATACCACAATGGTTTATTTTCGCCTCCTTGTCTTTGTAGTCGGGGATCGTTTTATTATAGAGGAATGGGTAAAGTATAACTTCCACTAAGAAGCATTTGGAGTCCATGGTGCCGTTGTCAGATCGTCTACGCTCAGAAATCGCGCTTCAAAAAACGACGGTGGCTCCGCCATGGTGGTCCAGTGGCTAAGGTACTCGGCCGTTGACCCGCAATTCGCGAGATCGAAGTTAGGCTGCGGTGGCTGCATTTTAGATGGCGGCAACAATGCTGTCGGTCCATGTACTCAGATTTGGGTGCACGCAAAAAAGAACCCCAGGCGGTCGAAATTTCCTGAGTTCTCTACTACGGGGTCTCTCATAATCATATGGTCCATGGTTTTGGGACGCTAAACCCGACAAATCACTTAATCGAATACGACGGCGCAAAAAAAGAAAGAAAAGAAGCCCCGTGCGTTGCTATGGCGACTACTAGGCTCGTCGCTCATTGGCGCTTTGCTTGTGCGGCAGCGGCAGAAATATCGCAAGGAGAGATGTGGTCGGGAAGAAATCTTTCCCGCTCAGCTACAAAACGAGCCAAAATCGGCGTCTCGCGAGCAGCGCGCGGGAGAGTGCCGCACCGCCAGTGTTGCTCTTAGTACTTGCCGTGGGTCTAACGTCCGCTGTACCCTTCAAGGAGGAGCATTGACATTGCGAGGAATGCCAGCACGGGAAGCTAAACTCACACGCGACCCACCATCATCTTAACGCTTTCCCTACTTCAATGGTCTTCTTTGTTCATGCTTTTCAGGGCTTAGCTGGGAAGAAGCTACCCACCTTTCTTCCGATGACGTGTACCCAGCATGCCACAATGCCGAAGACTCAGTGACCATATCTGGCCCCGCAGAAGCAGTGGCCAAGGTAGTTGCGCAGCTGACATCTCAGAACATCTTCGCTCGAGAAGTTGACAGTCTAGGAGTCCCCTTTCACTGCAAGCACGTCCACAACGTTGGACCAGCGCTTCGCGATGCCCTTTGCAAGGTACACTGTCTGCACGAAGGTGCAATGATCCGTGTTAAGCCCTACTGTTCACAGGCGTTTACAATTGTTCAAGGCCTAACAACATGTACGTTTTTACACTCGCGTGGTAGCGAGCCTTGCGTTCGTAGCTGGGTGCGCTTTGTGAGGAATGACAGTTTCTAAGCCCACTTTACGAGCTCGCTGCAAGCAGGTTGCTATTGATAAGTGCTACTTCATATGGAGATGCTTATGAATCTCACCATGCAGAATATAGACAAGAGGACACTCCGCCGATCAAGCTAGTGCCATACGAACGCATCCTCAAGTGCAATGCACATTGCTGTTAAATGCTGTTAAAGGCATGACGCGGCGTGTGTGAATCAGCCAATCAATCTTATGAAATGCTTCAATATGACTAGATATGTACAAAGTGTGATTGTAGATGAGTATGTATATTTGTAAGCCTAGTTGCATGTGGTGACGTACTATAGCGGGTACCCAAGGATTACCGATCTGGTGCTGCGATGGGCCCGGCTGGCTAGGCTGATATAAGGCTGACGGAGCACAGGAAAGCATTCTCTAGTAATGCTTACACACACTTAAGGCGGCATTGCTTAGAGTTTGGCTGCTTTCCGCTGTTCTCTGAGACTGAAATACTTTCCAGTCACACGGATCAGGTGACCAGGAAAGTTATTGAGGCTTTCCACATCTCTAAAAAAAGATAATTGCATTAGCCAAGCACTGATTAGTTTAAGCAATCGCGAACTGTGCTTTTTGAAAATTATGCTGTAGCCTGAACGTCATTATAACACGTGGTACACTGCCTTGTTGTATATAAACCACGTTCTTCTGCGAAATAAACTATAGTTGAGAGTGCAGCTGTGTCCCTATCGTTCCTTTCATGCTTGTCGTCGCGCACTGCTTCATAAGTAATATTACCGATCAATATGATATTATCTAGGTATTGTCGTCTTCAGCGCTGTCATCAAGCAATGACCGAAATATCAAGACCTTGATTTTCACTGACCGCTGCTTCTACGTGCCTACGCTCTTTGTCATCCAGGTGATTCCAGAACCTAAGCGGCGTAGCAAGTGCTGGATAAGCTCCTCAGTGCCAGAGAGCCCCTGGTGTGAACCTCTGGGACAGTACTGCTCGGCTGAGTACCAAACAAACAACTTCCTCTCGCCCGTGCTCTTTCGCGAGGCTCTTCAGCACGTGCCCCAAGACGCGATCATGGTGGAAGTCGCACCACACTGTCTCCTACAGGTGGGTGTGCAGTCAGGCAGCACTGTCGTTTGTATACTTCTGTATACTTTTTTTTCTTAAATTGTATACTTTTGGGTTCAAAGGGCGACAACTAAGCTAACTGATCTGCCCAATGAATAATATTTTCCAGCAAGCAGCAAGCATGCGTGACGTACAGTTGTGGCAAAGACCAATGGATGAATATGTATTTATTCGTTCATTTATATATTTATTTGTTTATTCATTGATTCATTCAACTTCCAGCTTAGGTACTCAATATTAAACACACTACACACATAATACCATGCAGTCTTCACCTTATTGTAATTACACTTGGCAGGACACTGTCACACGCTGCAGTGCGTTCCCCTTAGCTGAGACACTCTCGTAGCGTCGCTCTATGTATACGTCACCGGTGGTGACTACGAAACAGAGCTTCCAATCTTCGAAGAGAATCATTGCTTCGCTGCCCTGGAAAGCGTATCGTCGGCATGCTGGGTCACTTCCACTGTTAAATGAATAAAAACACTCGTACGTGTTTTTATGTTGGGCATAATAGTTTTTCAGACACGGCATCCCACAAGATTCTTGCAGGTGGGCGTACTTGATACAGTGATTTAGAACAGCCGCAATGACAAAGAATATCAATGAGAGTGCACAGCATACTTTATCAGAAACAGCCTAAATATAGGCAGGTTAGCACAGAGGTGCCAAATAAACAAACTAGAGCGGACAAGCATTAGCAACGGGAGATACATAAGAAGCTGCAACCACGTTTGTGCCGGGATTATTCAGATCAAAGATGAAGGCATACATCGACACGTGCGGTACGGTTGAAAAAAATTGGCAGCATATCCACGGAGTGAATGATGGAGAGTGAAGCGAAACATTCGTCCATCCATGCGTCTGTCTGTGTGACCCTTCATGCGTCCATCCGCCCGTCCGTGCGTGCGTCTGTTCGTGCGTCCGTGCCCGCGTTCAACCATGCATCCGCTCCTGCATCCGTTCATGCGTCCATCAATGCATCTGTCTATGCGTCCGCTCGTCCATCTATTCAACACTTAAGTAGCACCATCTCGCATATTTTCATCACATAATCCCCATATGGAAGCACCGCCATTCGGCGAACATTCCAAGGACTAAACGAGAGGTGGCACACACACGCACACACTTTCTTACAGCTTGCGCTTCAGGTCTACTTCTCACCTTTGACCACCTCGAGCTCATGGTATTGACTAGTTCACTGTATTTATGACACTGCGGCCCAACGCTCGCTAAACCTTTTTAAAACCAAGGAGGTTACAACCAGCGAATATAACTTCGCAATTTTTTCCTGTTAGCTAGTGCTCCATATACATGCCAAAGGCTGTTAATGGGAAATGAGAGACAGGAAAATTCGGCTTTTACTGATGGCGGTGCTTCTATATGGGGAATATATGATGAAAAGATGCGAGATGGTGGTACTGGAGTGTTGAATAGATGGATGAACGGCCACACAGACAGATGCATGGACGGACGCATGAACGGACGCAGGGGCGGATGCATGGACGAACGCAAGGACGGACACACGAACAGACGCAAGCACGGACGGAGAGAGGGACTCATGGACGGACAGTAGCAAGAACAAATGAACGGACGAATGCTTCGCCCCACTCTCCATCATTCGTTCTGTGGATATGCTGTTATGTTTTTTATTTATCTTCCTTGCTTTTCTTTTATGCTCTTTCTTTCACTTGTGTGTCTTTTTCACATCACTTTCAATCTATTTCTTCCGTACTCTCTTTCTTTTTCTTTCTTAGTTTATTGCAGTTCTTTCTCTTTTTTATCGTTTATCTTCCCCTGTATCGCTTCCTGTTTCTTTCACTCTTTTTTGCTCCTCTCACTTTCCCTCTCCGTCTTTTTTTCGGGTATTTTATCTTTTTATGTCTTTATTTTTTCTATTTCCATATTTCTCTTTTCCTCTTTTAATCTATTCATTTAATCCTTTCTGTGTCTGTTTTTCTTTCGTTTTATATTTGTGTCTTCACTCACTGCTTTCTCTCTACTCTTTACCTTACGTTTACATCGCTGTTTCTTTCTCTCTCTCTCTCTCTCTCTCTCTCTCTCTGTATCTGTGTATGCTCCCTTTTGTATTTTTCCCTCTGTGCCTTCATCAATTTATGTTTTTTTTATTTATTTCTACTCAATTGTTTGAAGATATTTGCCACCTCTATTATTCTCTCCATCTCTCTTTTTTTACTCCTATGGCGTTGACAGGAGTTGACACATCAGAATGCTTTGCGTAAATTTATTGTTTAGAAGGTGCTTGTAGTCCGTGGCTTTGTCTCTCTTGAAAGTTCAGGTTGGGGGAGGGTAGAACCTGCGTCGCAGCCAATAGTACTGCAGCAGTCCGCTATATAATAATTGTAGCGATTCGGTTACTCTTGTTGGTTTTCTGGTTCGGGGGGAGTACCGACTTTTGTGTAGGGTTGATGCATTCGCAGGCCGATGCGTGTGCCGCATAGTTTCCCTTGAGTTCGTTGTGACCGGTAACCCCGACAACGCAGGTGTATGAAGGAGGAGTATGGACGCGTTTCAGTCTTTATGTATTGTTGATTGTTGTTTACCGCCTTCTGAAGGCAGTCTTCTTGGGCATCCGTGCTTCCACCTCTCGTCCACGGAGTAATATCATTACCGTATAACGCATGATGCACCTCTGGGGCAGTGTTCTAGAGACAGAGATGCTTGAAAAGTGCCACGACGAAAAGAATTGGTGAGACCACCAAGCCCTACGGCTTACTTTTCTGAGAAAACTGAAAATGCTTGCTCCGGATGTTGACTATCCTCACAGCAGCCGTACTGTTGGTGATGAAAGCAGGCAGGTATGCTTATGTTTGGTTTCGCGCCTCAGCCGATGTCTTCTAAATTGCAGAGAATCGCGTCATGACTTTCGTTGTCAAACGTGCCCTTCACAACCGCCGCTAGAATTATGACTTCCTGTGTTTTCGGAAGCGCAGAAGGACTTCTCTTAACTGAAAGAGGACATCCTTTACGGAAAGCATTTAATGGAAGCCAAACATGGTGGTCGGCAAATGACTATTTCCTTCGAGGTTCGCGGTGAGCCACTCGTTGACCATGTGGTCAAACAGTTTCCAGGCGCAAAACGTAAGAAAAACTGGGCGGAGAATAAAGATGGAAATCGGCTTTTAGCTCGGGTAGCATGATCACCTCTGAGTGCTTCCAGGTTGTTGGTAGCTTCCCTTTAATTCAGCAGTCATCATAGTATTGAAGCAGCGTCGTCAATTCCAGGGAGGGTAGCTGTCTTAAGTGCTTGTTAGTGAGTGTCATAGCCCGAATTTGTATTGCGTGTCAGCTCAGCGAGACATACTTTAACCGTGAAATAACACAAACACACAATATAGAAACACATAACGACAAAGACAAGCGGCATTCTTACTAAATTAGACTGAGCGCTAACCCAGAAATATATATGCAACATATATACATGAGCAATATTCACCTAGCCTAGCACTATCCAGCTTTCAAATAATCTATTTTCCGATCATACAACGTCACTGACGTGTCGTTGATACACCGTTCTCCTGTGCTTATTATGCAATAGGCTTGCATGAACTCACATTCAGTTTAATACCCGAAGTATGTTATTGATTGACTACCAACTAGGCCAACAAACAGTCCTAATAGCTTAGCAATGGTCGAGTTTAACCCGGTCAGCGTAAAAGGTCAATCTAGTTCTTTGTTTGGTACTTCCTCGAAGTTGGAAAGTTGTATAAGGTAGCTTGCAGATTATTAGGGTCAAGTAACTTGATCTCAAGAAATTGCAGCAGCTCCTTCTCTGTGCCGTTATTGTGAATCAGCTGCTGCACTGTATGCCTTTGGGGCGTTTTGGTGTGGGTTTCACTGATCAGGGCTCGAAGAATGTGCCAGGACTTGTTTGTGCTCAGTATCTCTTAGAGTTGGTAGCAAAACGACGACAATTTTGGCTAGCTAGCTCTTCGACGTGCCCCCGTGCCTGCATTGTAAGTATAACAAATGTACGTTTGAGCTTTTGGTTTAGCCTTTGCCATCGCCATTGTTTCAGAAGTAATCATCGAGCCTCCCTTGGGGGAAGAATATGATTATCGACTGCCTGGTTGTCTTCGTCCAGTTGAATCCATTTGGTATGACCATCAGCAACACCGACAATCTCGTTCAGCCAGGCTTCAATATCATCAATTATTGAGTCATGGCCAAGTTCTATACTTTGTGCGTTCGAGTCCGTAAATCATGTCTTTTCTGTTTTGGGTGATTGGTGAGCCTGTTCGACATAAATTTAAGCGATGTTGTTTGGTGCGGTCGATCGTACGTCCACTGCAGAATACGGTCCCATGGTCTTTCATTCTTGACGTCATGAAGTTGTGCTGTTGCGCCACAAAACCATCCAACCTCACGTGGAACGAAGAGACCATACAGTTCAGTGGCTAGACCTTTCCTATGATTTTCGTAACCACTCTCTCTATTGTCCTGTCTACCAATGTCAAAAGTTTCTTCGTGAGAATTCGAAAGCTACGAGGAGTCGTTCAACGACGTCGAGCATCTTCACTTGATGCACTTGCAGCCGTTCCTCTACTCGCTTTGTTAAGCCTGCTTCTACTTGTCTTAGATTCCTGTCTTCAAGATCTGGCGTGCTGTGACAGGCTGATAGTCCTTGTCATACTGTCTTCTGTATTTCTTGAGCTTCATTTTCTAGCTCATGCATTGTCGCTATCTCAGCTGGAGAGAAGTCCGAAGCAATCGCGGTGTGTTGGGAACTGGGTCCATTGCTTCCACGCACCACGGCGGCGTAAGTTATTTACCAAGCGGATCGAGACTACGATAGTGTGCGAGATCCAGAGCTTGGTTTTCGTTCAAAATGAGAGCGGTTTCGGCCGGGATCCTGGTGGAGTGAGAGGGCCTTAGGGCTGTCAAAGCTGGTGACTATTTAGAGGAAGTCAGTGGACCTAGAACTCCATCGATGCTTTCGGGCACGAAAATTGTCAAGCTGCTGTCGTCTGATTCGGTATGGAGGAGGGTGTACTGCTACAGAGTTTCTTCCTACATTTCTTTCTGGCAGACTCGTGGTCTTCGCAGCAAATCTTGCATTCAGGTTGACAGTCATGAGTGTCCGTGTTCCCTTCGCTGCCATATTTGTAGCAGAAGTTGGCTTTAGAATGCAGGCAAATGTCTTGTCTGTGACCGATGTCGGCATAGGTTCTGCAAGACTGTACTGTTATCTATAACTCCCGCTGAGGTAAGTTGCATAAAAAAAGTCGTGCTGTCTGTCGAAAGAAATAATCATGCGGCTGTGGAAGATCTGAGCATGCGCACATCAAAAAAGGTGTATTTTGTGTCCACGCGAAGACCTGTAACAATCTCCGCAGGTTTGTGCCCGTTTCGACGCCGTAGATCGTTGCACGGCACAAGTCATCGGAGTGTCCAGTGTGCACAATTGACTTGAAATATCACTCCTACGAGTTGTACAGCATTTATACGTTGCAGTTTCGAAGCTCCTACAGTGATTGCTGTGCTTGCTATGACCACATTCTGAAGTTCCTGCACCTGCACTCCTTCCTACATTATCGAGGAATGCTAAGTCGAGCCACCAGATCATCCAATGGCATGTGCCACTTTGATCAGCGTTCCCTTTAAAAGATCAAGTCGTGCTTGTGGGCGAAAAACAATTTTGAAGTCATCATCCGGTAAGCATCGCATCTTAATACTGCGTTGACGCATGGTTTCTGGCTTTAGCGGTTATCTAGCTCTTTCTTCAGCTAACCCATTGTCTTCTTCGGCTTACCTGCCTATACCGCCAGCTTGTATCCACTCAGTGTGACATTTACCTGACATTTTCCCACTATTTGCTGTGAACTTGCCGTCTGAGTTTGTTCTTGAGTTACCCTCCGTGTCATCATCTTGAGCCATACTCGGGTTTTCTTGGCGTAAGTTATTCACCTGCATTTCCATGAATGTGCTGGCTCTTAACCTCTGCTCCTGTTTTTGGGCATCGCGTTACGTACCGCCAGCACGAGCCACTGGTTTACAGAGCCTTTCGTGAGACCGTCCTTGTGAAAGAGCATTGTGCGCGTGCTGCGCGGGCCTCTGGGAACTTTGATGTCGTTGTATTCAAGGTAACCATCACAGTAAGTTCAGTGTTCTATATCTAAAAAGGGGCACTTACTGCAATGCGTCTGGTGTCAAACGATGCCTTGAAGTGGAAGAAATCACAAGTTACCAAGCACGAGCAATGTCCTGGCAGGGTCGTGCATAAACAAAAGCATAATAAACTACGGTGAATATGGCTAGACGTCAATACTGTCCATAAGTTTCGCTAATTGTTTTGACGTATACATACCTAAATGGCTTTGGGATGAAGCATCTCATGCTCAGCAAGAAGACACACCTATTTCTGCAAGGTGCACCACAATATCGATGAGGGAGTAATGCAAAGAGTCGGGTAGTTTATAGAGGTGCATCGTATAAAACCACTCATTTTTGGGCTGAATACCATCCTTGTTGAGAGGCGTGTGTGATAGAATTATTGCAGAGAGTGATCGTAAATATGCACATGGTCTGCCATAATGCATCACATGTATCTTATATTAACCATCTAAAAGAAATATTGTTCACTCCAACCATATTTGTGACTTCCATATGCATTGTCAGGTTTCTGCATCTTACAGTCATTCCTATTTCATTGTTGTGGTTAGAGCTGAAGAAAAGTGGAATAAATGAGTGATCATGGAGTGCTCGCTAATATGTAACACGGTTGATTAGTGGAATTCAACACACCGAATATTCTTGCTATGAATTCTGCTTTTCTTTGTTCTCACAAATAACGCATAACCGAAGTGCAACGCCCTAAGAAAGCGTAAGTGGTAGTTCTACATCAACAATTTTAGACACGTTAAACATTTCCTTATGTGCGTGATTAGGTTGCAATAGAGAGTAACTCACAGCCTAATTTAAAACAAGTGTCTTACGCAAAGGGAGCTGCGGGAAATTGAAGTTTCTCTCCCTCACAAACTGTGCTTTTTGTTCTTAAGAAATAATTATTTACCTGGCTATTTAAGTAAGCCGTGGTCCACCACAGCTATGTTTTGCCTTCAGGATGCGTGTGCTCTGCCAAAGCAAAGCTGGTGGCATTTACTATTTTTGGGGTACTGAGTGGTTTACACAATATTCACTTCCTTTGTGGTAGCTGCCAAATGTAACTGTTGATCTAGATTCTTTACTAGAAAAAATAATGCAGCCTTGTTTGTGTGGTTATTTTCATTTATTTATTATTCATTTATTAAGGCATGGAGCTAATGTAGCTAGAGGGAAATACTTTGCCATCAGGGGAAAAATTGCCTCCACCTCCCTGAATGGAGTCGTCATTAATTGTGAATGCATTTCTTGCGCTCAGAGAGGGTACGATTGCTGTCAAACATTCGCCTTCACCAACTTTTGCCATCGCTTTGAGAGGCGCCCACCCAGTGAACGGTTAATAGTGAGGAAAGAGCGGGCGGGAGAGTAAGGCACCAGTGTTCTCAGCTCAGCGTTGGCGTTTCACGGCGGCTTCTAGAGCCCAAATTCCCGGATGTTTTTGAGAGGCGTCCAGCCAGCGAACCATCGAGAGTGAGGGGCGAGCAGACGGGAGAGTGGTGCGTAGGAAGGAGAGGAGTAAAGAAGCACCGCACCTACACTCTGTAACACTCTCTCGCAACACATGCTCTAGTTTTTAGGAGGGAGGACCACCGTGCACGCCCGCAGCCGTTGCTATGGGAGAGGGAGAGAGAGCGAAGAGATAACACGTGCCTGCTCGCGGAAGCCTTGGAGAAATCCGGATGCCTGACATAGCCCGACTAAATATGCAATCGCATTAAAACCATGCGCGCCTTTCGCGTAGCCGCGCATGCGCTGAGGAACAGCCACTTCAAAGTAACGCCCGCCAAATGAAATAGGCTGCGCAGAAGCCACGCCGAATCTACGTGGCATGACGCCAGCCGAATAGGAACAAAAAAAGTCCCGCAGTTCAGCCGAAAACGGACCGCTAAATTAGCTTTTTAGTTCCTGACGCTACAGTGTGGACATTCTTCAATGTCTGTGACAAGCTGCACTTTCAATCTGCTACGCTAATGAAAGACTTAGCATAGGTCAAGAAAGCTAGGTTAGACTTCGCTGTTTTTTATTATTTACCCGGATACTTTAAACTATATTTATTTTTATAGAAGCCTGAGAGCTACGCAACCTGGAAGAATATTCTTTGTAGCATGAAGTAATTACGAAAACTCGCGGCAAGGTTCTCCAGCGCAGTACACTAAAGCTTTCTTTCAGCAAGCTCGAAAGCGTGGGCACGACTCAAAGACACCGTGGACGCGCCTCGATGGTAGAAATATGCAAAAATGGCAGTGTATGTTTACACTTGGAGGCACGCTGATGAACATTAGGCGATAAAAGTTAGTCTTATGTCTGGCACTACAGCATGCCATAAAGCGACGCCATCATGCTGGCCGTAAAGTTGAGAACATAATTTTCGTACTGGCTTGTATTGAAGGAGCAGCCATCTATAATCCCGTGTTGTTCTTGTACTGCACGCAGGCCATCCTACGTCGCGTCGTAGGCCCCGACGCGATCTCTCTGGGCGTGATGAAGCGCGACGTGGGCAACAAGGAGTATTTCTTGGGCTCGCTGGGAAAACTTCACAATCTAGGATTCAAGCTGGATCTGTCTCCCCTATATCCACCGGTTCCATGGCCCGTGCCCCGTGGCACTCCCAGCATAGCACATCTCGTCAGCTGGGACCACTCGCAGCGATGGCATGTGGTTAACTGGAAGGAATCTGCGTCACAAACGGTGAGCTTATCTGATTGTGCTTCTGAAGCTTACGTGAACTGATCAATTTCCAACTTCATTCTGTTATGACTATTTATTGTGGGCCTCATTCTGAGGAGTGACATTTAGCTCATAAAGCACGAATACTTCAGAGTTGTATACTGTGTGGTTGATGAAGTGTACAACTATTATACCAAGTTTATCTACATGTAGTACAGTCTCATGTTTAACCTATGACTTCTGAATGCTATATTCGACCGAAAGCTCTTTTACAATGTTATCTTTCTAAACCCTTCGGAACTCATGGATTCTTCATTTTCATGTAATGATGGTATAAAACATAGCTGCCACGTACACGATGCTGGAATGATCTGACCATCCACGTTAAGTAACGTAGCATGAAATTTATTCGTGACTGTGGCGTTCTCGAACAGACACACACAATCGAGGAAAGCTGGGTATCTTCAGCAGCCAGCCTTCTTTAAAAGCTTACATCTTCTAACGTATGCACTTTAACCGCCTCATTTCAATGACTTCGCGCTGGTGAGTCTCCCCTTGAACTGTTCCTTCTGCACCTCACCAAACTCAGGTGGCCGAGGATATTGTGGAAATTGACTTGGAGGCCAAAGAGGCAGACAAGTATCTAAATGGGCAACAAATGGATGACCGCGTGCTGTTCCCTGCGGCAGGATACTTGGTGCTGGCCTGGAAGTCATTGGCAAAGAGAATCGGAAAGCCGTTCGATCAAGTTCCGGTTACATTTGAGAACATTTCCATCCATCGGGCCACAATAATACCCAAAAGCGGTAAGTTTTCGTCAATGTGTAGCCGTAGTTGCTGGACGTGTTCCAGAAAAGTTTAGTTCATCATTTTAGAACCCACTGATCTACTGATCTGGACGCACTGCGGATTCAGGGCGTCGATGAAGTATATATAAACATCCTCGAAGAAATCTACAGGGGATCAACTGTTACCATAGTGCTTCATAAAGAAAGCAACAGCATACCAATCAAGAAGGGTGTCAGGCAGGGGGACACAATCTCCCCGATGCTATTTACCACGTGTTTACAGGAGGTTTTCAGAAGCCTAGATTGGGAACAGTTAGAGATAGGAGTCAATGGAGAGTACCTTAGTAACCTGCGCTTCGCCGATGACATTGCATTGCTGAGTAACTCAGGGGACGAATTGCAACTCATGATTACGCAGTTAGACAAGGAGAGCAGAAAGGTGGGTCTTAAAATGAATCTGCAGAAAACGAAAGTAATGTACAACAACCTCGGAAAAGAGCAGCGCTTCGAGATAGGTAATAGTGCACGTCAAGTTGTAAAAGACTATGTCTACTTAGGGCAGGTAATAACCGCGGAGCCGAACCACGGAATTGAAGTAACTAGAAGAATAAGAATGGGGTGGAGCACATTTGGCAAGCACTCTCAAATTATGACAGGTAGATTGCCACTATCCCTCAAGAGGAAGGTATATAACAGCTGTATCTTGCCGGTTCTTAGCTACGGAGCAGAAACCAGGAGACTTACAAAGAGGGCTCCGCTTAAATTGAGGATGACGCAGCGAGCATTGGAAAGAAAAATGGTAGGTGTAACCTTACGAGACAAGAAGACAGCAGAGTGGATTAGGGAACAAACGGCGGTTAAGGATATCATAGGTGATATCAAGAAGAAGAAATGGACATGGGCCGGGCATGTAGCGCGTAGACAGGATAACCGCTGGTCGTTGAGGGTAACTAACCGGATTCTCAGAGAAGGCAAGCGGATTAGGGGGGAGACAGAAGGTGGGCAGCTGAGATTAAGAAGTTTGCGGGTACAATTTGGCAGTAGCAAGCACAGTACCGGGTTAACTGGCGTAACATGGGAGAGGCCTTTGTCCTGCAGTGGACGTAGTCAGGCTGATGATGATGATGATGACGATGATGATGAGGATGATGATGATGATGATGATGATCTACTAAAGCAATGGACCATATGCGAAATTGCTTTGTGCTCTGGCAACACTGTGCATTTTGACCCCGCCGCCATTTTAATGTGGGCGAGCGGTCGATGGCAACGCGTTCGCTAGTACGGCCGTACGACACCTGAGCACTTGCTTCACTGCGCTGAGCTACTGCGATGGCCACAGCAAGACATTTCCCAGTGCCCGAACATGTGATCTGGACAAACTGTTTAGGAATCTTGCACATGTCTGTCATTGCATCTTTCGGAAAGCGGTGGAAGGAATCCTACAAGATATAAGCTAACAAACATTCAGTGCGACGTCACGAGCTAGGTTTCTCTAGCTGTTTAAACGATGGTTGTTTACAAACACAGGCACTGTCACAAATTCATCTCACAGGGAATAGAGGTCACAATTATATGTGCATTGCAGGACTAATGATGCGCTTGTAATGTGACCCCCTCCCCCTCAGTTTTTTCTGTGCACACTCCCGTTTCCTAGCAGCCTTTCTTAGATATGGCCATTCACAGCAAGCCTTAAGAGGCACTAGTCACTTGTGGAAACTCGGGGGAATTTAAATGAGATATTTTTTATATCTAAGTAGCTTCAAACGTTTCTAGGAGCTGCGAGTGTAAGGCAGCCAAAATGCCAAATCCCATACAACTAAGTTATGGCTGTCTCCACAGCTGTATGTTTTATAATGCAACATGAAACACTTTTAAATTGAGGTGAGTCGCATCACAAAAGAACAGCTGCAACGCAACTGAGCCAAAGAGACTAAAATGCAGAGCATAAATCCCGTCTTACGAATAAATAGGACTGCCGCGCTCTGAACTCACGCAGAATGTCCTTCAGTCAAGCCCTGGCGATACTCATGGTGCCAGTTTTCAAAACCTACGGCAGTGGGCCCCGCTATCTTTTCGATTTTATTTCGTTGGTAAAGGAAAATTAGTGAGAGAGGCCCCAATGAAAAAGTTGCGTCCGCGCACGTTGGGGGAATCGAAGTGCCTGAGCAGATACTTTTCTGTTCCAAAGTGGGTATAGCCCTTATCTTCTGAATGACTGTTTTATTGCTGCGCGGTGACCGTACTTGCAGACAAAACGGAACTTGAACGCAGACACACAACCGAGCTGCCTTTCTAGGATGCGTGTACGGCATGTTACTCGGAGTAGCGGAAGCTCTGCACGCCTCTGTGCGCAGTCACCTGCAAAAATGACATTTTCTACGTCGTCTACCTACATGGTGTAATCTCGTCACAAAAAAGCCCGTCCAAGCAGTTTGGTTCTGTCACACTAGTTACCCCACATGCAGTGGCGGATTCTCTATTCGACCACAGGGAATCACCGGGGCTCTTCGATATACCATTTCAGACTCACCGCGGATAGTCCGCGATAGTCCGAGGCTTCCCCGAAGTCATAAGAAAATTTGAATGCCGCCCAGCTTCTCAGTAGTTTCGAGACGGTAAATCGAAGAGCACCACTGTCGTGTAGAGGCCCGACGTAGTGAAAACACCTAGCCGCAAAGATGACAAACCTATAAAAAGTCAACCTGTCCGCGTAACACAGAAAAATGGTTAGTCCTGCATTGCTCTCGTGCAGCCCGCGCACCGCAGAGATACATGCATCTTAGACAGTGCCCATAAAGCTTGTGCACGCCATACCCTGTTTTGCGTTTAAATGATCGCTGCAAAATCGTAATGCATGCCACATACGTTGCTCCCATCGCTGTCTGTGACTCCGCGCTGCTTGCACAGCGGCACACAACAGTGTACTGGCATTTCGCCAGCAAAAACAAAATCTGACTGCGACAGTCGAAGCGTTGAAACGCATACGTTCGCATGTGGATCGCCCGCGCGTAGTGGTCAAACCTCGCCAGCATCAAAATGGCGGATATGGTACCTGCTGCGTTCAATAGATGGCGCTGTTAATTTCGCATATTGCGAAATTAACATCTGTGGCGGACTTCGTCGAGGTCGGACGTGTTTTCGGAGAGCTCCGGAATGACAGCTACAGATAAGTGTTTTTGCATGTTTCCAGCTTGCCTCTGTATGTAGCGTTATGAGAACGTAAGGCGCTAGCGTAAAGCTTGATTAGGTCTAGTACGGTGTACGTTTTTTTTTTAGTAGTCTGTACTGTGTCTTTTTTTTCTCCAGCCACCACGTGGCTGAGGCCTGCGCGTAGACCGACCACGTGCATGCGCAGGTGCTGTGAAGTGTAGCGTATTTATTTATTATTGTGGTTCTTTTTGGCTTAGACCAGTGTATTTTAGTACAGTTTTCTAACACGTGGGCATCGGTAAACTGAGCTAGCCATGGTCAAAAAGACCGTAAAGTGTTCAGAGTGCGGGATAGGGTGGAAGGTGGAAATTAGTGCGGAAGAGAAAGCAGAAGATGACGCCAAGTGTAGACAGTGCGAGTTCGAGGAGAAAATGAAAAATATGATGGCGGTCCAGAGTGGGCTCATGGAGAAAATCGCAGAGCTGGAGAATGCATTGGCGAAGGAGCGAGAGAAAACGTCAGCCATGGAGGAAAGGCTCCGGGCAGCCGAGAAGGGCCTATCGAAGGTCGTGAAGGGGAACGAAGACGCAGGTGACGGCGGAAGCATTATGGCGACGACCCCCCGTGCGGGAGAGATGAGGGAAACAGGCATGACAAAGGCAGATACATTGGCCACAGGGCCCAGCTACCGGGAAGTAGTTTTGAGGGAGGGAGGGAGCAAACCAGCAGCCGTGACTCACGCTAGTCACCTAGTCAGCAGCCAGGTGCAGGTTTCAGAAGGAATGTCTGAACAGGTCATCATCGCCGGTGACTCAAATTTAGTCCGATGCGCAGCGGCAATCAAAGAAAGGGTGAAAGGCGACAAGAGAGTTGCGAGAGGGACGTTCCCAGGACAAACGCTGGGGACAGTAATGAGTCAAGCGGGTGAACAACTCGCAGCTAAAGCTAACAATCGTAACCTCGTTGTAATTGCGGGAGGGTTATATGACGTCCTGAAAAAAGAATCGTCAGGACTAGCGACGACCTTGGCGAAAGGGGTGGATGACATGCGCACCGTGTCCCCCCAGGTGCAAATTGTAGTATGCACAGTACCGGAAGTACCAGTACGCAACGTCAACCTGCAAAGAGCGGTAGTCGACGCAAACAAAGAGATATGGCGAATTAGTCGAGAGAAGGGTTTAGAGGTAGTGGATTTAAACAGGGAAGTGCACAGGTGGGGTGGATTCCAAAGAGACAAGATTCATTTCGATAAGAGGCTTGGACACGAGGTGGGCTGGCGACTGGCAGGACGCGCAGTAGCTTTTTTGGGGGGCTCACGGGGCCTTCGGAGTCCGGGGTAGCTCGTAACAGGGAAAACAACCAGGAGGACGCTTTGACAGGTAGAATTGCGAAAAACCAGAAAAAAGGTAAAAAAAAAAGGAAAAAGGCGCGTGTTGCAATTAGTTACATAAACATGCAGGGTGGCAGAAAGAAGGCAAAATGGTTAGAGATTGAGGAGCAGTTAAACAAAGAACAGATAGGCGTGTATGCGGTTACAGAAACACACCTTAGAGACTTGGAAGAGCCACCCCATATTAAAAATTATGTTTGGGAAGGGTGTCACAGGACCATATCGGAAAGGAAAGGTGGGGGTGTAGGAATGCTAATTCACCGCGGAGCCAAATGGGTTAGAGTGAAACAGACGTGTTCAGAGCACCTCTGGGTTCTGGGCACAGTAGGTGGAAAGGAAACGTGGCTAGGGGTAGCCTACTTGTGGACGGGGAATAACTGCAGAGAAAAGAATCAGGAGATAGTGGATTGCATGAGTGCGGATATTAAGGAATTTGGTAATGGGGCCGAAATCATCCTTCTAGGGGACTCGAATGCCCACATACATGACCTTGACGGATATTCAGACACCAATGGGAAGTTATTACTGGATCTTTGCGAGCAACATAGTCTGGAGATAGTTAACACGGGGCCTAAATGTGACGGCCAGATCACATGGGAAGTCGGAAACAAGCAATCAAGTATTGATTATTGTCTCATGACTGAAGGAATTTACCACAAACTGACAGAAATGAGGATAGACGAGGAAAGCATTAACAGCTTGGGTAGTGATCATAAACGAATAACATTACAAATGGGATACGAAACTAAAAACATGAGCATGGAATCAAAGTCTGGCAGCTCGTATTTAAATGACAAACAAATAATAAATATAGCCGCCAGAGTCGAGGAAGAAGTAGGCGAAATACCAGGCAAGGACTGGGAGTATAGGGAGCTGTTACATCTAATGACGAAGGAGATAGGGAAAGAGAAGAAAACCGTTTGCTGGAAAGGAAAAAGGAAGCCAAAAAGTTGGTGGAACAAGGAAATCCGGGAGGCGATCGAGAAGCGACGCGAAGCATCACGGGAGCATAGAAAGGCAAAAAAGGAGAAGTGGCCGCAGGACGAAGTCAAAAAAATATGGGAAATATATTTGGAGAAAAAATCCGTTGTACAGAAATTGGTAGAGGCAAAAATTAAAGGTGAAAGTGAACGCTGGATGACAGAGATACACGAAAAAAAGGAGGCCGCGCCTAGGATTTTTTGGAGCCACATAAAGGCGCTAGGTAGGAAGTCTGTCACAACGCAACAACATATTCTAGATGAAGGAGGAAATCAATTGGAAGGGTACGAAGCGCTAGGTTACATCCAAAAGGTAACAGCCGATTCGTTTCAAAAGAGCGTCCAGGGGATCTCCCCGGTGAGTAAAAGTGTGGCGGAGAAAGCAACAGAGGAAGAGCTAGTACTAGATAATTTCAACTGGAAAAAGGCCGAAGGAAAAATTCCAAAGCGCACTGCCGCGGGTTTAGATGGGATTCCCGTTAGCCTCATTAACGAACTAGGACATAACACTAAAGAAGCATTGTTAAAAGCAGTAGAAAAAAGCTTAAAGGACGGACAAATACCAGACAGTTGGCGACAAAGTAGAATGAACTTAATCTATAAAGGCAAGGGAGAAAAGGACAAGATTCGATCGTATAGACCACTAACCATTACATCGGTACTATACAGGTTGGCGATGCAAGCAGTAAAAATGAAAATAGAAACATGGGCCGAACATAACGATATTTTGGGAGAACTTCAGAACGGATTTCGAGTCGACAGGCGGTTAGACGATAACCTGTTTGTTCTCACTCAGTGTATAGAAATATCTAAAATAGAGAATAGGCCCTTGTACGTGGCTTTTCTAGACATCACTGGGGCATACGACAACGTTAATCAGGAAATTTTGTGGGATATATTGAAAGGAATGGGCATGGGCGACGACTGTATACAGCTTTTGAGGGAGATATACCGAGAAAATACAGTTTGCATAGAGTGGGAAGGAATGCGTAGCAAAGAGAACGTTGAGGTTAGCAGGGGTCTGAGACAGGGATGTCCTTTGTCCCCACTGTTATTCATGCTGTACATGGTGAGTATGGAAAAAGCGCTAGAAGGTAGCAACATTGGTTTTAATCTGTCACACAAACAGGGCGGCATGATGATTGAGCAGAAGCTTCCAGGTTTATTTTATGCGGACGATATCGTCTTATTTGCGGACAGTCGAGATGATATACAGCAGCTGGCGAATATATGCGGAAGGGAAGGTGAAGCTCTTGGACTAGGATTCAGTGTAACGAAGTGTGGTTTGATGGTATTCAATGATCCCTGTGATCAGACGGTGTCCATACAAGGCCAAGAAATACCGAGGGTAAGTGAATACAAGTACCTTGGAGTATGGGTAAATGAGAGTGATAGATACATGGAGGTACAGGAAAAAGCCTCGGCAGCAAAAGGAAAGAGGAATGCGGCAATAATGAAGCACAGAGCGCTGTGGGGATACAATAGGTATGAGGTGCTTCGAGGTCTGTGGAAGGGTGTAATGGTTCCAGGGCTTACTTTTGGGAACTCAGTGGTGTGCATGAGGGCAGAGGTGCAATCGGGAATGGATGTAAATCAAAGGACTGTGGGACGCCTCGCGTTGGGTGCTCACGGGAAGACGACAAACGAGGCTGTAAAGGGCGATATGGGGTGGGCAGGTTTTGAGGCGAGGGAAGCGCAGAGCAAAATAAGGTTCGAAGAAAGGCTAAGAAATATGAAGGAGAGTAGATGGGCAGAGAAGGTGTTCCGTTATTTGTATAGGAAGAGCGTGTACACACAGTGGAGAAAAAGAACTAGAAGACTCACTAGTAAATATACGGCTGGTATTGTGAGCCATATGTCAACAAAGAGCGTTAAGGGAAAAGTCAGAAAGGCGGAGAGGATTTACTGGATGGCAGCTATGGAGAAAAAAAAACCGGCTTTGAGTAACTACCGAAAGGGCAAAAATGAAATAAGGAGGGAGGCATTTTACGATAATTCAAGGGGAAGCGCTTTACTGTTTGAAGCGAGATCGGGTTGCCTTAGAACGCGTAGTTATAAAGCAAGATTCAGTAAAGAAGAAGAACAATGCACATGCTGCGGGAAAGATAAGGAAACGGCGGAGCATGTTCTGATTTAATGTGGAGATATCCACCCAGGTGTACGTTTGGGCACGAGCCTACAGGAAGCCTTGGGTTTTAGGGACAACAATGGAAAGCTGAACACACCCGCGATTGAAATAAGTAAGAGACGGTTAGAGTATTGGTGGCAGAAAATTAGAGAGAAAGGACAAAAATAAATATTGGAAAAATAAAATATGGACAGTGTGCCGTAAATGGCAGAGAACTTAAGCTGAAAATTTACCTTTTTTCCATTAAGATAGAATTTATCGAAGTAGAGGCATTAGGCCAACTTAAAAAAAAAGAGAAAAAAGTTTTTTTTTGTCGAGTTTGGTGGCATACTTGTCACCACCCCGTTATAAAGGGGACGCTCATAGCATCCATCCATCCATCCATTGCCTATTGAAGTAAAAATATGCCTGGATATATTCCTGTAAGCAGATATGCTGTAGGCATTGTATGAACAAGACTCAGGGCTCAAGTTGAGCCCTGAGGGCTATATAAGGGTTGACCACATGACGTATACTTGCGTATTGACACTTTGGTATTCGTTAAACGACGTTTTGAAGGCCTACTTTGTGCCTATGAAAGAGAATTACATAGCGCGAGAAAACACGCAGTAAAGAAATAACACACAGGGGCCAAGCGCTTGTCCCTGCGTGTATTTTCTGGGTACTTCGTGTTTTTGGCGCTAAGTAATTCTCGTGAGCATGCGTATATTGTGATCACATGACTCCTTTTGGTGAATTTAGGAAAAGAAACAGATACCATGCACCATATGAATCTACGTTATGCGGAGTATGCAAAGAAAAGACCACCGAGTTGTATTTTTTTATTGAGCGACAGTCATGAAAGGACACCAACTATATACGTATAAATTTTGCTCCCAGAGATACATGTTGAAGAGTTGAAGATGTTCATACAACTAGTTGTTTGCACTTGTGAAAAGTTTCCAACAGGACCACCATTATTAGCAACATCGAAAACGATAAGCTGATGAGCAGCGATGGTGTTCGCGAGGATAGAGGCCCTGGACACTTCTACATAAATCGACTTTAGTGCATGTGACCTAACTACAATTGACGTTAACGCGGCGTGACGACTGTATCATAGCAGTATATATGCGATGTTTATAAAGTTGAATAGCCAGCACTGCAACCACAAGTGACGTTTCACAAACATTAAGGTCTACTTGAAAAGTAGTTCCGAGACCTGGCGTGGCTCTCCAGCGTAATGCCTAATTGCCACGCAGAATGCTTGGGTTAGATTCTTTTTTGGGACCCTGATATTTATCCTTCGCATCCGTCGGGTCCACACTGCTGATGTATAGTTTTTCTTCATGCTCATGCGTTGAAACTGCACATGCGTGCTCTCTCATTCCTAGGTAGATAGTGTCAATCACCTGTGGCACATACCCGCATACCAGTGGCACGTCAACACACTTGGATAAGTGCCACTGTCTTGCAGGAAGTGTTTGACGGCATACGCGACGGGATTGTGACATGATTCATGTCATGACCAGGGCCTCTTATTTGTCAAACCATCTTACCCTCCCGTGGTAATTTTGGTACTTTCCAATGCCAAGTTAAGGGGGAGATCAGGATAGCACCGAGACGTAAATGGTTAGGTGGACATAGATAGATAGATAGATAGATAGATAGATAGATAGATAGATAGATAGATAGATAGATAGATAGATAGATAGATAGATAGATAGATAGATAGATAGATAGATAGATAGATAGATAGATAGATAGATAGATAGATAGATAGATAGATAGATAGATAGATAGATAGATAGATAGATAGACAGACAGATAGATAGATAGATAGATAGATAGATAGATAGATAGATAGATAGATAGATAGATAGATAGATAGATAGATAGATAGATAGATAGATAGATAGATAGATAGATAGATAGATAGATAGATAGATAGATAGATAGATAGATAGATAGATAGATAGATAGATAGATAGATAGATAGATAGATAGATAGATAGATAGATAGATAGATAGATAGATAGATAGATAGGCACCAAAAGTGGTTGTTGTACGCAAAGAAATGCTTCAAGTTCAAAAGGCGTAGTTCACTACATAAGAGGTGCTATGCTTAAGTAATCACGCTTTCAAAGTACCAAGATGACTGGAGACATCACATACTCTGAGAGCAGAGTAACAACTGCTTATATTTAGACGTTTTTTGCTACATATATACGCAAAAACACCATCGCAAAAACGTGAGGCGAGATGAAAACACCACAGGAATGCGCACAATGAAAGTTATTTTCGCGGAAGGAATTGATTTTGAATATAACGGATTACACTGGATCAAGTTTGTCAGCATGTGCCTCAGTCTTGATATGATTCCATGATTAGTCGGTCCATTTTATGGAATACACTCAACATGTGACGGTCGTGCTATCTCGCCATTGATTACGAAAGCACGCTGAATTTGGCGAGCTCTGAGGACTGCCAATGACAAATGGCGTTTGTAAAGGGGTCGCTGATAACAGGTTATTCAAGGATCTCTTTGTGGCATAGTGGTGAGTGTCGCGCATTGAGTAGTACGAAATCGCTGTTTTGACGCCCAGCGGCAAAACTTTCTTTCTCTATTTTTTCTTTGCAATCTGTTAGTAAATATTTCCTAACGTCATAACCGTGATGAACTTATGCTATAAAGCCGTGCTGTAAAACACTTTCCTGTTAAAAATGATTTTATCGCACGTGCATAATAAAATGAAAAAAAAACGCCAGGCCTGCGTGGAAGGCACAGCACAGTCGCACGAAAGCTAGAAGAGCGGCCTTTTAGAGCCTTTTGAAAACACTCATCGGGTAACTACTGCAAGCACACTTGCTCGATACCCACTAGGGCATTAATAATAAAGTTTTGGGTAGTACGCAGGGATTTGCTATGCTAATTTTTGTCATTCTTCTGAGAAGTGTTGCTTGTTCTTTTCGCTGTTTTAAAACAGTATAAGTCGTATTAACGCAATTGCTTTCCCGACATCAAGCCTGCCTGAGGCAAGTTTGCGAACAAGTCACAAGCATCAGCGTAGCTCAGAGGTAGAATATTGGGCTGGCACCCAGCAGACCCGGCTTTCGAGCCTCACTGTATCCTTGGTGCTAGGTTTTTTTTTTCTAATTTTGCGCGATGTGGTTACGGATACCGGTGGCGGCGGCGGACACCTGCACGTGATCCGAGTTTTGATCTCATAACAGCTTTGGCTGTAAAATGAAACGAGTTATCATGGCATCATATGTGTTCATGTTGACACATACATGTGCCGACGAATGTGTCAGTGCCCCACCCATAAGAATTTCTTCGAAATAAACTAAGTGTATTTGAACGACCTAAAATTTGTTCTGCGCATGTAGAGGCTGCTTTTTTTCTTTACTCTCATTTTTGATATGCCATACCTGAAAATGTATGTTGGGAAGAAACATCCTAGGTAAACAGTTGGCAGGCTGGGCTCGGTGTCAGTGGTGTCTAGTCTATCGCTCTTCGTGAAAAGCACGATTGCCTTAGAAAATGCGGTTCACCCAGCCTGTTTCCTATGCGGTTTTGATGAAGAAAATTATTAAGATACTTCTTTTGTTAAGAGAACTATTAAAATACCCTGTATGAACCATAGAACATACATTTTTTCACGTCACGTGGCTTAACCAGAACACTGCGCAAAGTTCAACCAGAGACATCGCTTATGAAGTCAAATATTGCAAGCTGTTTCAGCCGGTTGAACATGGCTTGAACATGGTTTCAGTGCCATGAAAGTAAGACTTGCTAAGTTCATGGAAGGTAAAGCCTCATAACGGTCGTCTGCGCAGGCTGCGTGCGTTTCAGGGTGAACGTGATGCGTCTGACGGGTGAGTTTGAAGTTGGTGAAGCTGGCTCAGTAGTGGCCACTGGCCGTGTGCGCGAGGCCGCAGAAGGTGAGAAGCTGCTCGATCAAGGCCCTCCATGTGCGTCAGACGAAACGGTCTCCTACGAACTCCATGCTGCGGACATCTACAAAGAACTCAGGCTGCGTGGCTACGAGTACCAAGGAGCCTTTGAGGGTATTCTCAAGGCCGATATGCACGGTGAGGACACTTAACTTACTATACTAGCGTTTAGGGTTCCTTGGACGCTATTTTAATAGCGATCGGCACACTCCGGTTCTCCGCACCATTGACTGAAACGTAA
The DNA here is from genome assembly GCF_043290135.1 of Rhipicephalus microplus. Lineage (NCBI taxonomy): Eukaryota > Metazoa > Arthropoda > Arachnida > Ixodida > Ixodidae > Rhipicephalus > Rhipicephalus microplus. Next base: position 115,817,171 of record NC_134706.1, read on the forward strand.
TGTGTTTCTGCAGTGGAGGTATACTGCAAAAACCATCGCATGCTAATAATTAAAATGGCATATTAAAGATATGCGGCCAGGTTTGGGCCAAATTTTCGAAATAGAACTTAGCACTAAACATCAGATTTCCACACTTTACAACACGTTTTTTTATGTACGTGGCCAAGTTATAAAACAAACCTTAATCGTTGTAAAGTTTTTCTTATTGAAAACTTGAAAACTTCTTCAAAGTGGTTCTTACGCAAACACTTCTAACTCGACTTGCAATTATTAAATAAAAACTCCAATTTGTTAAGGCTATAAAGAAGCCTTAGGCAGTCCCATGAAACAACGCAAATCAGTCAACAAACGCATAAATTTATAGTGTTTAAAAATTGAAAAATGTCCTCTAGCACCAGGGGCGCTGTCATGCAACAATAGGCATATTACATTTCCTTGCCTAATACTACCTATTGAAGTTCATTGCCCAGCCACTAATGAAATAAATAGTGTGCCCGGTTTTATTGAAACATTTTTACTACTGAGAAAGCCATGCTCGTACACGTAAAAAAATACGAAGAATGCAAGTGCTATGGCAAGCAGGCTATTGATTATAAGATCATACAATTGCTAAACCTTCACGAATCGAATATAGACTTTACTCTGAAAACTAAACCATTTAAATGTCATCATAAATCCTTTCTTCTTTTGACTAAAGACATAGTAGATCCATAGGCTTTTATATTTACGAATACTTGTATACTGAGTTGATTTTTTTCTTACTGTGAACAATGATACTTAAACAGAATCGTTTGATACCAAAATTGTTTCCTGTTTATGTAAAACATATTCTGAATGTATATCATGTAGAAATAAGCTATGTAACTAAATAAGATATGTATAATGTCACTTATTTGTATATGTACGTTACTGATGTGTGAATATGTGTAATATGGCACTGATGCAGACTGTATCAGGAGGTCAAGACCTCGTCAGGCTATTTAGCCTTTAGTCTTTGCCTCCCACAGGAAAGTTTTTGTATTTTTTTTTCCTGCAAATAAACTTTGAAACTTTGAAACTTTTGAAAAACTAACAAAAAATCACTTGAAACAGAAGGTGGTAAGGATTCAGGAAGTTTACCATATTTGTATTTAGTATAGTTTTGGCCCTTACTCGTGTCTACCGTAGCTCTAGCAGCAGCTCACCAATTTTTTCTACCTAGCTTTCCAGCATCAGGGGCGTGATGGCATGCTTTCGCAATGTGGAGGCGATCATTTGTTAATCTAGTTTTTGAAGTGTTGAGAGCAGGCTTAATGCCTACTTGCTTTAGGATATCAACACTGTAACTTTTGCCGTTATGGAAATAGCAGACAGCGTCGCACAAAGCTCCCTTGGTTATTGGCAGCCTCGCATTACGCGTTTTTGAGTGTAAACAAGACACGTATAGCTTGTGTGTGAACCTGGTGAGAACTTCATTAATTTAATGAGTACAACTGCTGCCTTGACAATCGATTAACGTTAATATATGTGTAAATTTGAGATGATAAATATGTAGCCAATGAAATGCTGCATATCAAGCTAATAGCGTCATTTACGAAAAGCTAGCACTCTCAGTCTCAATATCATATAAAATCAGTGGTCGAAAATTCAGGCTTACCTCTTTTTAGGGAAACTGCGTAGCCAAAAATATGCAGAGAAATGATGAGCGATCGATCGCGCATTTACATCTTCAAAACTAAAAACTGACATTCTGAAAAAACACAAAAAACACCGCATTTTTTACTTGTTCTAATACCTCAAGGAGCCCTCTCGAACTTGGATTATGACGCTTATAAGAGCACTTAAACTAGAACGGACTTACTAGAAAATTCAGGGAATCCCTGTTGTATAATACCTCCACTGAATTGTTCTGGTGTTCATGTACGCTGTAACTCATGATGGAGGGAACGCTATACCACCTTAACCGATCAAGGATGTGAAATTTTTCCTTCAATAAAAGCAGTATATTTATGCTAAGCTAACTGCGCTATTAGTTATTACCAAAGCCATGCTTGTTGGTTCAAAGGTGGTGAATATGTTCACTTTCGGAAATGTGCATCAAAGGTGCTTTACACTCAGCTGGAAGCTGTGCTGAAGAAGTGAGCTAGGTTTACCGCAATCCAACTCACGCAACCACATCAATGTAAATAACAAGGGATACTTTTCAAATCTGAGAATACTAGTGTTTTTATTGCATCTACTAGCGCCTTATTATGGTACATTGCTCCTCTATCATTCTTTGGGCGTCTTGGTACCCCGTTAAATGCACAGAAAGCCCTTGCCCGTGTCAATGGCTATTGTGGTAGAATACTGCAAGCGGTAATAAACAATTAAAAACTGTAGCTAGGAATGTGCCATATCTAAATTATCATAACATTTCTATCAAAATTGTAGATTTTACTCTGGACATGCTAGTTTTTGGGTTTATTTTTCCCACAGTAGCTACTTTTTTATGCAACGTTTTTATATATCCGATGTAGCATACTTCTGTTTCACTCTGATTCTATATATTCTACTTATTCTATATAATTCCATCCCCTGAACATATTAAATGCCAAACTGAGCTTTTAGGGCATTCGAATGAACATTGCGTGTCCTCTTTTCATTAAACCTTCTAGGTGACAACATGAAGTGTTAGATGAGTACTATCTTAGAGTTACATATCTCTGCCTAGAGATGGACTACACGTACAACAATGCGCCTTTCCTCTTATGTAGAAATACATTGTTAGTTCTTTGAGCTCATCTTCTAAACTTGCATAGCTGGTGCACTCTTAGCGTATCAGCTATGGCTGGCTCATCTACATACGCCCTTCTTCTAGGGCATGACTGCCACAAGTCGCGGTTGACAGCTGAGTAGATTGAGGGTGACGCTTTTACGCAGTCCTTTATACGAACCACAAGGCTCGAGGGGTACTTCGAGGGGAGGCTGTCTGGGGGTTTTATGGCGTGTAGCTATATCACAGATTTCTATTCACTAGATCAGTGCGCACGATTTATAACTCTATATCAACCAGGGCTGCACATGGACGCTTAGTGAAAATAACGAATTATATCATGTCTAAATTATTTTTCAACAATTACTTGTGAATTACCATGTGAGTGTTTTCGAGATTTGAAACGCTCTTCTCGCTGCTCATTTCGCATTTTTTCTCACAGGGCGCTACGGAAAGTTGAAGTGGATGAATAACTGGGTCACGTACGTGGACACAATGCTCCAGTTCAGCGCTTTTGGCTCACCACCACTGCGAACTTTCCTGTTGCCCGTGAAAATCGAGTCATGCATCATAGACCCAGAGGCTCACGCACAAATAGCAGCTAGAAACGATGAAGGCGAGTGTGTTTCTAGGTGTATCACTGATTTTCTACTTAAAGCTGTCGAATGTGTCACTCGAGCAATTTGTGTTTGATATTTTTATAGTCATGGCGCCTCACTTCACTAAACAAAGCGTGCCAGCCTTTTCAATTGTAAAGCGTGTAGTTCTTAGGACGGCATTGAGAGGTAATTGTATTTTATGCGAGTCGGCGTTTTATACTATGTGGTCATTCAGTGCACATGAATATACACTCACATTCGCCTTTCGGCCAACAACGAGTAATGGAAGTTTATTATAATGCTACAATTTACGACATGTTTTCTGCACCTTAATTGATCTGACCCCACTGAGTTAAAACTACTAGATTGCTAATAACCCATGTACCAGTGATAAATGACATATGCATTGAACAACAGTTTATTGCAGTCACGGTGAGATAGTGCATTCCACAAGTTCATTGAAGTGCCTTCGGAAAACTTTGGCCCCAGATTTATTCTGTGATCGACACCTCTAATCTACATCTC